>NC_090437.1:400111291-400414791 GCF_031143425.1 Pleurodeles waltl
AACCGGTGTAGAGTGGTTTACGCAAGGAGGGCACCAACTGTGCCCTTCAAAGCATTACCAATGGCTTGAGGAGGCTACCCATTCCAAGCCTGTAACACCTATTTCCAAAGGGAGAGGGTGTCACACCCCTCTCCAAAGGAAATCCTTTGTTCTGCCTTCCTGGGCTTGAGCTGCTCAAGCAACAGGAGGGCAGAAACCTGTCTGTGAGGTGGCAGCAGCTTGGGCTGTCTGTAAAACCTCAGAAGGTTATAATGGCAATACTGTTGGTCCTCTAAGGAGCCCCCACAGTGCATGGAATCATACAACCAATGCTTGCAAAAGCATTGGGATATGATTCCAACTTGTTTGATACCAAACATGCTTATGTTCGGAGTTACCATTATGGAGCCAGACATAGCTATTGACCTATGTCCAGTACACACTTAAAATTGCTTCCTCGCACTCAGGAAGTCTGAAAAAATGGGCATGGAGTTCATGGGGGCACCTCTGCTAGTGCAGGCGTGCCCTCACACACATGTACTTTGCACCATGTCCTCTGTGCTACAAGGCCTACTATATGAGTGACTTATAGGTGATCTGGTGCAGTGAGAAGGGTGCTTGCACCTTTTTACACAGGCTGCAATGGCAGTCCTGTAAGAACCCTTTGCTTGGACTCCCTATGGGTAGCAAAATATATGCTGCAGCCCATAGGGATCCCCTGGGACCCCAATGCCCTGGGTACCTAGGGACTTACAGTGGGGCACCAGTGTGCCAATTGTGGGATGAAATGCAGAGTTTTGGGAGAGAGCATAATCACTGGGGTCCTGGTTAGCAGGATCCTAGTGAACACAGTCAATCACAGTGACATCAGGCAGAAAAAGGGGGTAACCATACCAAGAAAGAGGGTACTTTCCTACAAGCGAGCGCAGACCTAGGGTCCCTGCCTGATGAGTGACATGTGTTTGTGATAATCAATGACTTTTCTGAGTATCCAGAGGTGGAGATCGTGAACACAACCACAGCTGAACAGATAATTCCCCGGCTTGAGAAGGTCATGGCGACTCGTGGCCTCATTCGAGAAATACGGACAGACAAGGTACCACCCTTCTCGAGTCAAGAATTTGCTAGGTACCTGATGTTCCAGGGCATTCACCACTGTAAGATTACCCCATGCTGACCACAAGCCAATGGGGAGGCTGAATGATTTATGCGGACCCTCAACAAAGCCCTTAGAATTGCTTTAGCCAAGGAACATAACATAGACTATGCTCTGTATGCCTTTCTGAGAGAGTATGGACTCATGCTCCACACCACCATCAAATACCACCCAGCTCCCTAAGCATGAATGGCAGGCTCGGGGACACCATTCCCCACTGGGAGACTACCATGGTTTTAAGTGAGCGGAAAGCCGAGAGGTTGCATCACCTGGTCACCCACAACAATTGCATGTCACGAAAGCGTTATGCCTAAGCCAAAGACGTCAAGACTGGTGACCTGGTGTTGGTCAAGAATCGGCATCCTGGACAGAAGTTTAAACTGGTGTTCGAACCAAGGCAATGGACTGTCGTGAGGGTGCATGGCACCTTGGTCACTGCACGACGTGGAGAGGAGTCCATAACCAGGAACGTGTCCTTCTTCAATTGATACTGGTCGGGCAGATGGGAATCGGTAGTCCCTGAGGACCAGGAATATGACAACCTAGAGCAACAGCAGCAAGGGAAAGACGGCTGCATCCCCAGCAGGTGCCCCGAGGATGGCATGTAGACCAGCACGCAACAGAGAGGGGTGACCCAGACTGACACTCCACCCCCGGCCCCTGGTCCCAGGGCAGGTGAGAGTGGAACTGTGGGTGGTGACCCGACGCTGATGGAAGCCGATGTCCCACAGAGGGACAGGATGGGTAGGTATGACCTGAGACCGCGGCCTATGCCGTCCAGTCAGTTGAAGGACTTTGTGCTCCTGTGACGCTGCTGTAGAAAGATGCACTGAACTTTCAACAACTACCAGCCCGTGCCAGCACTGAATGTGAGTTTGTTCTGTATTAAATTTTGCGTAGGTATAGGAGGAATGTTATGTTGTGGGGAAACCACCGGCAGAGGGGAAACCCTGTGATATTATCCAGTGGTCTCCCCTATGGTTTGATGGCAGAGGTAGTAAGCTCCTGATGTAGGAGTGAGATAATAAAGAGGGCTGGAGGCTTGGTGCCAAAGGCTAGTTACCAACCATTGCGTGTCCACTCAGTTATATTACTATGTGTGTGCCCCCCCTTGCATAACCCTGGGGAAACGTAACACAGTTTAAGAGTAGGCCTAGACCACGTCCTGGTCTGAGACTGAAGTTTGATTTTAAAGTTTTGAGTTGTCTTTGAGATTGTGTGGAGCTCAAAGCAGAGATTCACATTTGAGGCAACATAATTTAAGACTTCAGGCCCGTATTTATTCTTTTTTTAGCGCCGCATTTGCGCCGCTTTTTGACGCAAAACGGCGCAAACCTACAAAATACAATGGTATTTTGCAAGTTTGCGCCGTTTTTGCGTCAAAAAACTACGCAAATGCGGCGCAAAAAATACATAAATACGGGCCCAGATGTATAATTAGAAGCAGAAGCAAAAAATAGAACTCACTTTCCTCATGAAATAGACCTACTTATTTTAGGCAAATACCGGTGATCCTGACTTTAGGTTCACGTGGAACATTACATCTAAGTCTTTCTATAATTAAAGAATTTATTGTGACTGTAAAACGATATGCATGTAACGTAGTACCTTTTTTAAGACGCATATATTTCTTTCAGACTACTTGTTTTTTAGATTTTATTTCCAATTTCTAAGTGAGCAAGACCAAAATTATAACAGTTTAGCTTTGAGCCGCATCTGGCAACCACTACAAATCATAAAACAGATGTATAATTGACAAGTCGAAAATATCTTGGATGCGAAAGTGAACTTTTACATGTTTTCACTACAGAGAGAGAAGCTAATTAATAATATATGTCATGAACTGAAACAAAGAAAATAAAGTACCCTCAACTTCCATTAGTGGATGGTGATTACGTGCAACACTGCCGCTCCCTTTAAGTATTGATTACTCACAAATCGTTAATTAAAGTGCATCTTCAGTTGTAGAAGAAGGTCTAAAAATACTGTTTCAAATAGAACATTTTAGTTATCATCAAAATGAAAAGTATTATGATTAACGGTTATACCTACGCATTACGCGGTACAAATTACTAACCAAATCGTTTTCAAAGCCATATTTTTCAAGATGTATATAATGTTGATACTGACGAAACTCTCAGGTCCACACATTATCTGACTTTACCATTGAAACGTCTGACCACCACCAATGGGGACCAAATTACATTAGCACAATCTGCTTTAGAAAACAACATATTTGTTACAATATACTACTGAGTCCAAAAGTTATCATCACTGTATAAGGCAAGTTTTTTTCTTGCACAAAAACGATGCTTGCTGGCTATTTTTACTAACAATAAGGAGAGCAAAACACTAGCTTGTCCTCACAAAGGCATTTTCCATGATAATGAAAGATTGCTAGGAACAGCTGTTTTGCCCAAAAGGTGTGCTAGAAAAATGCAGAACAGAGGTAACAGGAACATATTTTAAGCTTTTCTTTAAGTATAGTAGAAGCATTAAAATGCTAAAATACATAATTGGATGCATTCTCATGTGAAGAAATGGAATTGATACAAACCCATTTTCAAGTTTATTTTGGGCAGGCAGTGTATTATTTTGTACCCATACTCATCGAAGAGTTACAGTGAACAAACATTTTGGAGAGCGGATCTAAATTAAAGTATAGGAGATAGATGCAGTAATTAACTGATGTAATTTTCACTGAGACTGCCACCAGAATAGTACTGCTCAGGAACAGGTGCATCCAGTGTTCCTGAATGGCATTGTACTTATTCAGTTATGTGCCCTATGAATTTCATTAAAAAAATTGGATGAAGAATTGCCCCAGCACAAGTCTTTAGTACATAGGCTAATGCATCTCCCTCATCCAGGGAGACAGCCCCCGACATTATTCTATTATGGAGGCATTGGAAACAATTAATTAGACAATGAACTCTACCTCAGTTCAATACAACATTCCATTTACTCTCGCATGGATTTACAAGGCCTCAGAGAAAGAGGCCAGGGGACCACATCACCATTTTCAGGTAATATAATTAATGGTTAGCCTCAGAATGCTATGAATTTAAACTCCACATGCAAGTAGAACCCAACTCTATGTCTGAAGGTGGTGAAGGAATAGACAGCTCCTCTCATTAACCAAACACAAAGACAGATAGCAAGTGCTGTTGGGATCCAAAGATCCAGCCCAAACAGCCTTGTATCATTGGTAAGTCAACAGAGACTATGCCATATTGAAATGAGAGGAGATTGTACTTCTTCCATGCTACTTATAGTATACACCTTCAGGGCATGCAGGGAATACTGGCCCACATCCATAATGGTTACATTTGTTTGCCTCTGGTGAATGGGGGTCTGGACTACAATGGCTCTTTAACTGGGCCAAGTATATCCTCTCTGCACTTGCGTCTCAGAGTAGCAAGGTCAAGCAGTCAAAAGATTCCAAGGAATGTAATGTGAGGGGCAGTGACTCAGAACTTAAAGAGTCAAACAACAGACAAAATAGCATACTGTGCTTGTTTTAGTGAAAAGTGGTGCACTTTAAAATAGAAAAAAATAAAAATTGCAAACCCTAATGGTGATTCAGCTACAGGGTTCTGCTTAACACAACTACAAGACTCTAGCCAATGTTTGCAGTAGCCACACTGACAATAGTGTTCTAGCACACATGCTACACTCCCCACACCACTATGATGTTCTACCACAATTGTTAAAGTTCCCCCACCACTACAGCATTCTCACACAGTTTCTACAGCTTCTTCACCACTACAGTGTTCTGTCAGCAATGGAAAGCTCATATATGAGAATTGGCACATTGTCACTAATTGGCTTATGTGCCCAAGAACTAATTTTGTAGATCTTTAGGTCGGTTCAGTCTATTCTTTCAAAAGCAATGGAATTGGCAAACATTACTTCTTCTAACCTGCAGCTCCATTTCTTTAGTGTTAGACACTCTCAGTAGTCTGGTTGACTTCATAGGTTGCACAGCACATCGGGGCAGCTACTGAACAGGTTAGTTGAGTTGTATCAGGGATATCAGATGGCACCCTGCCACTCAGGTGTCAATGTTTCATACACTTCCTCACATGAACCACTCAGGGTGGCCAGGAGAGACCGCACAGCTCAGGTTGGCACTGATTACACTCTCAGCTTCAGTCAGTTCTTGGGGATGCTCCTCATGCCAGGAAGATGGCTGGACTTCTCCTGGACAGATACTCCTCCTGTGGTTCCCAACATTCACCTTACCCCTTTACCCCTCTGAGGAAACAGGCAAGGCTCTAGGGAGCAGATCACAGATCTACATCTCTCCAGCAAGTTGTGCAGGGTTCAGGTGATCTTTCCTCACCCCTGGGAAACTTCAAGCCTCATTTACATTAAGGGGTGCAGCGGGGCGCTGCACTAAATTTGGCAGTACCATGCTGTATCATTTAAAAAATGCTGGGATGCACTGCATTTACAACAATATGGCACACCCCTGTGTTTTCCCTAGCGCTGGTGCTAAAATTAGCTGCCTAGCGCCAACTCAGGCACCTTTGCACCAGAGTGCAAGGGTGCCTGCATTGCAGGGAATGATTGTTTATGTGCAGAAAGGTGTGCCTTCCTGCACATTAACAATCAATAATGGCGTTTGTTACTTCTATGTGTGCTGCAGAATGCAGCACACATAGAAGTAACAAACCGTCATAATTTAATGATTGGCTATGTGCGGGAAGGGACACCTTCCAGCACATAATCCATCATTAATGATGTTTTGCTCTTTCTATGTGTGCTGCAAAAAAGTCACCCGCTGGGTTTTTGGCACTATCTCAGGTTTATGATTTCTAGTAAATTTGGGGCAGTGTTAAAATGCAATGGGTGTTGTGGTGGAACTACCAAAGCACCACCCATTGCACGCCCCTTTCACGTAAAGTGATGCATGTAAAAGGGTCGTATTTACAAGGCTGTGCCACAAAACGTGGCTTAACGCTGCTTTGTACACATAGAGCAGGGCTTTGCACCACTAGAACGTCTGAAAAAAGGATGTTCCAGGGCGTAATGCCCTTGTAAATGAGACCCTTTATGTCAGACCAATATCAGCGCTGAATTCCCAGCAGATCTTCTCGTACTCTGCAGAAAATTCTCTTTCTTAGTCACACAAAACTTGGAACTTGAACAAAGTGGGATTATTTGGGGCCCACCTTTTTAGTTATTTTTCTGATAGGGGATGTTGATTCACTGTCTAATGCTGGGCAACCTTATTCGAGTGGCTTCTTTTCAAATTTTATTTTCTGACTGCAGTGCAGACACAGCCTTTGTGCAAGGTACTTTCACAGCAAGTAACTGTCTGAATTAGCAGTAAGAGAAAGAAAAATGGCAGGGACAGTTGACACTTCCTTAACCTAAACAACAGAAACTGCTGACTCACCATACCATCAAGTAAATGACAGTGCTCAGGAAGTATTTATCAATCCCCACCAAAAGGTCCTCATAAAAATTCCAAGAGTATGCCTGTCTCTATCTTTCCCAACTTCTGTGTCTAAGACTTCACCTTAGAGGTCCAGGAATGCAGACTACGGAGAAGCTGTATGTCATTCTCCATCTGGTGCTATATCAAACTGAGTGCTATATAAAATGGAAGCTGCTAGTCCAGAAACAATACTCTGACACTAACAAGAAGTGTCACCACTACCCACACTTTACACACACACAGCCACACCCCCCCCCCACACACACACACACTTGACATGCAGAGGGGATGTCAGCACAAAGGTTTTGACATTTGTAAATCAACTTTTGTCCTGCTCTAACAGAAACTGTCTAAAACGAACTTATAAGCCAGGTTCCCTCAGAACAGGACCACAAGCAACCCAAAACCAGATTTGGCAATGTAAGGCCTAGTCAGTAAGGTATTGTTTGGCTCATATGCATTGAACACTTTTCTTGCAATAGTCGTTGCACTAAAGGTGTCAAACTGAAGAATAAAAAAGAATGATGGGTGGAATATTTAGAATAATGAGAGCCAAGGATAATTATTCAGGCTTTATGAGAATCCATTGTCTTCCCACCATGCTGACTAAGGCAAGATAGAGCTTTGTGCAAACCAGTCTTGGTCCTATTACAGTAGGAACAGTCGAGCCCTAACTGCCAGTTCAGATCCCCTCTGAGTGGTAAAACAAGTAACCCCAGGTTAGTTTTTGTCTAGTGCTTGTCAGTGAGGGATAATTTGAGTTCTTTAGCACAGTTAGCATGCAACCCTCATCTGGGTATTTGGGCATACCAGTCGCAGGGAAGAAACAATGGCGATGGGAGGAGTGTTTGAAATAATCTAAGTCAATATTAATTACTTGTAGTTACATTCCAGTTCTTCATTTTTTGCCTACCATGCCACCTAAAAAACAGTTGTCAGCACTATGCAAACCAGTCTTGGTCCTGCACCCCAAGTAATAGTCTGAACTGCCAGGCTAGGCCCTTTTGAACAATAACACAAGGCACCTCAGACTGGGCTAGGTTTAGCTGTGCCTTGTCTGTGAGATATAGTTTTAGTCCTGTGGCACAATTAGCATGTGCTTGTCATGACCTGGAACGTGATTACTATTTTATGTGTCCCCCCCACGAATTACCCTTAAATAGCAAAGAATAACAAAATTTTGATTTTATACAACTAAAAGTAACTTGATCCTTTTTCTTGCATTAGCTGGGCATTTCCTGTATATAAGAAGCCACACCCAGTGATCCACGTTTTTGATTCAAACTTTTTCTTCGATGGTTGGAGAGGAGGAGTGTTCTTTCTCTCAGGGAATTATTGCTGTTCATCTTAGAATTTTGGAAGGAGAGGTTGTAACCAGTGCTTAATTTGTGCTTGTTGTTTCCGGTGCTGAGCACCATCACTAATTTTTGCGGGCCGGGGCTTATTCTTCTGCCTCAAGCATTCGCTGCTAGCTCTTGTAGCAAAAGACATATGGGAAAGACGGAGGAAGAGAAAAGTGAAAAAAAGTCACAAAGTTAGAAAGTAGAAAGCTGCAGGAGTGAGCTGGAGAGGCAGGGTGTGTCAGTAAATAGATGAAAGAGGCCCGAGATGTCTTCAGGGTTACTCTGCCTCGGTATTCCGTGTTCGCACATTTAATTGCAGCAACCCGGTGTTTCAGAGGAGAGCTTTGAGCATCGGCACCTTTTTATTTACAAATTAAGGACTGGTTGTAACTTTCAATCATTCAGAATCATTTCAGTGCTTTAAATGGGCCGGTACTCTCCGGTACTGAGTACCGGCACTTTTTTATTTTGAGTGGGAGAGTACCGGCATATCTCAAGAAAAACGTAATACTTTTAATTGGAGAGTACCGGCACTTCTCAGAAACAAGCAGGTACTCTATTACAGAGTACCTGCACTTCTATTTTTCCATTTAAAGCACTGATCATTGTTAAGTTTAAATCGCTCGTAAATCTGCCATTCACCTGTGCGAGGTGCGGTAAGAAACGCCTTGGAAGTACGCTCGCTTTGAACAATCAAAGTTTTCATGTTGTAAATATCTGCGTCAGTCTTCTGTTAAAAACCGGGAGAAATATGAATATCAAGATATTCCTCCCTTGGCAGTGAAGACTGTTTAACTGCATTTCCATTGCACAAGTTAAAAGACTTTATACAAACAATTAACTCTTTTGAGAAAAATGAAGTTCAAGTTGTGTTTTCGAAGCTCGAGGATGTGCCTTCAGCCTGGTTGGTAGCATATGCTGTTTCGAAAAGTCAAAAGACTTATTTTCTCAAGATTAACTCTTCTGCAACAATAAACAAATCACCTTGATTAACCAAGAGGCTCAAAGTGTGCGGTTATTGTCATGCTCCCTGGCGAATCCCGGTACTTGATTTCTTCAATTGCTAACTTCAATACTAATATTTCCTTTGAGTTACAAATAATTCTTTGTTTAGAATTGTTTGGGATTTTCAGGAAAGTGGGTTAGCATTTATGAACTCATATTGAAAACCTATCATGGACTTTACTTATCAAGCGCTGAGGAAAGCATTTTCCAGGTAAATCAGTTCAGGAACCTTAATATGCTTTGAAAAAGCGCTATTGTTTAGTAGTAGTTTATTGTACAATTAATTAAAATAATTACAATATATCTCAAGTGCAATAGAAAAACGAAATACCTTAAAATAATTAAAACGTCCATATCAGTTGAGAAGAGGGAGCATTAAAAAAACTTTCTTTGTGCGATCCTAATGGATTGACAGAGGGCCACAAACTAAACAAGATAAAAGTCTATTGCAAATAAATATTTCAACACAGCTAAGAGGAAGCATTAAGAAACCTTCTTTGTGCATTTGTAGTGGGTTGACACAAGGCTACAAACTAAACAAGAAAAAGGCTAGTGCAAATAATTATTTCAACACAATAAGTCAAAATTGCTTTAAACAGGTGATGTAGTTAATAAGACTAAAAAAACTAAAACAAAAAAAAAAAGGTTCTTACCGGACAATGATGGAGCCTTTATACTGAAAGCAAGCATGGACGGGTGAGGAATTAAGACTAAAATCTTAGGGGAGATGAATTGACCACAACACTAGGAATGACAAGGACTATCTGAAATCGGCCTTGGTCAATTTCTTTTGAACCAGTTTAAAAAACTTTACCCACTTACAACAGAATGGAATTGAGTCACCTTGAGCCAAGTTATTACCTCTGGTCTACAGGAACGAATGTTGTGAGTTAGAAAGAAATGTTTTAGCAGCTTCCTTCTTCGTGGGCCTAAATCTGAGAAAATACAAAAAACATGCAACAATGATTCCTGATTATATCCACAAAGGCGGCAGTGTTGCTCAGGATATTGCTCTTGCCAGGATGGGCATGCATCTTTAGTATAGAAGAATCCTATGCAATACAGTAAGAATTGTTGTTTTATTCGATTCGAAAATTGTTTAGCTAAGTAACCTTGAGAAGACAGAGACAAATAGGGCCCTAAGACTGTCCAGACATGCCATATTTTGGCTAAGGAAGCTTTTTCAGAGATGAAAGAAAGCAAACAAACTGAGGAATTAACTAATCTATTGAATTCAGACTTCCCTGTGCCACTTTTCCAAATGCCTTTGATGACGCAGAAAAAGAAAGACTAATAAATATTCATACATCATGTAACCAAAATCGTATAAGGTAGTGTGATTTTAGCAAAGAAAAATAATGTACGTGGGAAAATGTGCCCACAAGGTAGTTCACCATTATTATAAATGAGCTTAATTAATCATGAAGAATTGACAATGTAGTAATCCGTCATAATTGCAAATGTATTCTATGATTTTCTTGTTAAAACTGTTATATGCTTAGCTTAAATTTAGCAGAGGCTTTGGCCTAGTTGCCTGATCTCAAATCTAACTGCGTGGTTTTCACTTGTATTAACAAAGACATATTATTTTACTTTAAGGTTGTATTTTTCCAGTAGAGATGACTAATACACTTATCTCAAGGTTTCGTGCTATGCTAGTTTCATCCCCTTTGAAGCAAGGTCAGCTCCTGCAGGTGCAGACAATAAAAGCTCTAATATAGAATTAATTGTCAAACTTTGTTGCAACTTGTGTTCCAAGGCTCCAAGGACGCCTTATGCATAAATGAGTACTAGGAGAAAGACACTATTCATTGGTCGAAAGGAAGCCACCCTATGAACCCTCCAATGGAAGACCCTGAAGAATTAGGAACGTTTCTTACTTAATCCCACCGGACAAAGAGAAGTCAGCCATTTTCTGCGATGCCATTTTGAAGCCCGATTCAAGACGCCATTTTAGGACGAACCCTTTGATGCCTTTTCTCTGTCGCAGAGAAAGAGACTTTAAAGAATTCTCACCCTAGAGACTTTAACTTTAATTTTACCCCATCCTGCCCATGCAGTAACTTTTGCCCCACTCTCCTTGCTGCCGCAAGGAAAACTTGCTTTAACTTTGCCCCTTTGAAATCTGCCCCATGCTGATCGAACCGGTACCTGAAGGACGAAGACTTTTCTTGAATGCTGATTGTATTTGGTAATTATGAAAGGATAATTGTATTATGCATTGTGTTTTCCTTCCTAGGTACCAACTGCTTATTTTGATAGGGCCCAAGCTAGGAGTTTTCTAAATTTGTGTTAACTAAATTCGTTTTGCATGAAGTCCCACATGCCAATGCTAATTAGAGGTTAGTTGAGGTATTCACTTGATGCACCATGCTAAATTGAAATCTTGTTATGCTGACCGATGTATGAAATTAGTCAAATTCGGTTGCTTATATTAGTGATTTGCATTGCTATAACTGAATGCATCATAATCGCTATGGACAGCCAGTAATGTTCGTATATGTATATCGTTTGATTTTGAGACTTACTTATATTGTGCTAGCTTTGTTAATATAGGGAAATAAATTAATTAACTTCTAATAAACTGGTGTGGTTTTTCATGACTGAAAGGTTATGGTGCGTCAAATTATTGAGTGTTATTGATTCTTAATGGGCTGTTTGATATATTAATTGAGTATTGGGTATTGATTATAATGGTTATTGATTATTGATTTGAGGGGTCCGACTATTCTTGGATGAGGAGAACCCAACTCGGTTAAAAGGTTCACCGACCTCCGGCGTGTCCAAATACAAGTAATTTATAAAGACTGGACGCGCTATTAGTAGATGGTAGCAGAGATTGATGGTTTCGCCCTTTGGGACCCCATCCGAACAATGGACGGAATCAAGTCAGAGTTTTCTTTGATAAAACAAGTCGGAGAGATGATGATGCCCTAAATCCACAATGACTTTCCCGGAATCTCTGAGCTTTCAAATGGAGGAAATGGAGGTGTGAGAATGTTTTCGGCGTTTCTAGTGACAGTATGAGTGAAGTTAGGGTTTCGCGCTTGCACAGCTTATGCTGCAGATGAATTGTGAAGTTTGTGAGGATTTTAGGGGGTTGTGAACCCCAATCAAAAATTTTAGAGGAGTGATACTCCAAAGTGTGAGAGTAGGGAAGTCGTCGAACTTCACATGTGTGTAGCGCTTTGTGCAGGAAAAAAATTGTCCACGTGGTTGTTGATGTTGAGACGGGCCCTGCGAGGTCAAGACACTCCGGAGTATGTTGAAAAGTGTATGAGACACTTGATTGATGTTGTAATCTGTTCGGTTTAGTAGGTTGATCGGGCGTGGTCAACGAGTCAGTATGAATATTGAGGAATGAAAGAAAATTTTCGACTTTGAGATTTGACGAATTCTAAGGCGCGCTAGAATAGTTAATTGATCAGTTGAGAGTAAAATTTGCTGGTCAAATTTTGCTTGCGAAAGTGGGAAACCGAGAAAGATGGAATAACTGCCGAGGCTAGTGAAAAATCCCTAAGGTTTCTGAAGCGAGTGTATTACCCTTTCTGTAGTAAACCAACAGATTTGTTTTCTTCCTTTTTGGTTAGTGCTCGCAATATATTGCAGAAATTAGTTTTGAGTGAAGCTGATTGAAGGAGGACAAGCCGCAAGACTTTGTCAGCCGCAGTGTGTGGGTGTGACGTCACTAGGAGCCGCGCTTGGATAGGTTGGTTGGTGAGAAGGGTCGCGCACGGATTGGACGCAGTCTGTGAAGCGCAATTGGAGGGGAAAGGCAAGCGAAGAGTATTCCGGGAATTAAAGTCACTTATTGATTACATTTGTTTTGAGAAAATAAAAGACGGAAAGATTACATTTTTCAAAGCACTTAAGAGTGCCTTGAGGGGGGATGTATATATTAAAGCAAATGTAGGAGAAGAAACACCGCCTGAGGGTACACCAGCTTACATCGTGATTGAAGAAAAGGGTGTCGCACCATGTCTTTGGTTAAAGCAATGGTGTAAATTAACAGAGAAGCATGGAAGTGTAGCGTTCCCTATCCACGGGTCGTTTAATCTAAGAGTCTTGGAGAATCTATGATTTGCGCTATACGACATGAAAGTACCTCCAAGACCAGCACAGTTTGAAGCATGAGCAATTTGGGAGCAAATGGCTAGAAGGCAACAACAAAAGAAATTTGAGACAAGAGTGAGAAAAGTAGAAAAGACACTAGCGGATGCTAGATGGGATAGTACTCAAAAGGTTTGGAGACCAGATGTATTGCAGGTAATTAAATTGTTTCCAGCAATTACTGACGAAGCAGAGACGGAAGGAAGGAAAGCTACCTATAAGACAAACAGGAGTCAGTCCAGAGAGAGAGAAGACAATAGAAATTCGAAAAGGTCAGACGAATCAGACGATGAGGAGTTCATTCTGCAATTGCTAAATGACCGCCCGCCACCATAAGTGGAAAGCGAAAATGGCCCAAGCACTAGTACTGCCCCTCCAGAACCAATACAGGGTACTGTAACACCGAATTTGAGAATATCGCAGAGGCAAAGTAGTCCCGACATGCCTTTTACACCACAAATACCACAAGTTCAGAGAATATATCCTGACGTGCCTAAATTGAAACCTGTCAATGATTATCAGCCACAGGTTCAGAGGCGCTATTGTGATGAGTATAATTTGGAAATGACTTCTAGTTTAATGGCGCAGGGAGGACAGAATTACCAAAGACCGACATTGATTCAAGCCGATTCAACACAAATTTTGATGCCTCAAAAGCAGATGCAAGAAGTGCCGAAATACATTCAAATAGCAGAAAACCAGTTAGATATGCCACCAATGATGAACCATAATGTGGGAATTAACATGCCACAGAATTCGGGGAACAGACAGAATCCAGACGCAATATCTCTGCCTATCACTGTAGGTCCGCCAGTACCATTGTATATACAGGCAAAGCCGAATGTATGCGACCAAGGGGTAATGACACAAAATGAGACAGGGAGAAGATGCATAGAAAATACTCTAGAAACAACTCCGGTAGGAACACTGCCAAATAGATCTGGGTCTTTGTTGGAATTTAGTCCAATTCCAATTTGTGCTCCGTCAACTGTGGTAAGGTCAGGTCCACCACTAATAGTACCGCTAACTTCAAAAACAGAAGTGCTACAGAAACCGTCAGTAGCAGTGGACGTAAGTGCCACATTAATGGGGCAGAACGCGCAACAGTTAACACAATGGTTGAACAGCCTGAACTCCCCACAGAGCACACCCAGCGGGAAGGGAGAAGAATATTTGAATAAAATAAGATTGGGCATGGAAGCAGACGAACTAGTAGAGGGAACGATGGGTTTGAACAGGTTAGAATCATACACAGAAGAAGAGCTGAGATACATGTGCCCTAGAATTACAAGAGAAGTAAGCAGCATACATAAGAAGTTACAAGAAATTGCAGACAGAAACAAAGTCGACATAGGTAAAACCAAACACTTGAGCAGAAGTTACAGGTAAGATTTTGAGACAAAAGATTTTGAACACATCAGATCTGCAGGAATGAAAACACACCTTAAAGAGATACTGCAAAGCGCACAGGTTTGGAGATGTTTAGACAAATGGGAGAGTAGGTGGGTTAAGAAAAAGGTCAAGAAGAAAGAAAGTACCCCAGACCGGAATGAGAAGGTACAACAGAATGATGATCTGATAACCATGTTACCAATGAGAGAAACGGCAGGGGGAAAACTTGTACCGTGGCACAGGTGTGATATTCAATCCTTTACGGATGATTTCCCTAAATTAAGAGAGAAACCGATCGAATGGTATCAACAAACAGATAGATTTGTGAAACTAGCAAAATGTCTTTGGGAAGACCTGAATACCTTATTCGAAATTGTGGTTCCGGCAGATTTGTGGGAAGATTGTAAAAGGGCTGTAGGTTGGCCAAAAAGTGAACCAGAAAGAGATAGGGACACAGGTGCACCATCGCCTATGGTAATGAGTTTATACCACAAGGTGATTGAGCATTTAAAAACAAAAGTTGAGTCAAAAAATGTGGATTGGCAGAGAATCAACAGAAGAGCACAAGAAGTTAAAGAGTCGATACATGCATACTATGAGAGATTGTTGAAAGCATTTAAAAATTACAGTGGCACTGAGACGATGCTCCATTTTGTGTTCAGATTTGTGGAAGGATTGAGACCCGAAATTAGCCAGATGATTAAAATGCATTTGATTTGTTGGCAGTCAAAGTCGATCGATGAATTATGCAAAATACTGCAGTGATGAGATTGAGACAAAACAGAAAAGGTTGAAGGAAAAAGTGATGGTGATGCAGCTTAGAGCAACTCAGACAGGTTTGCAAGGTTTGCAAGGTTTCCAACAACAGTTACCGCAGCTGCAACAGCAGGGAAATGCTATGTTTCAGCCACAGATGAGAGGCAGAGGCCGAGGAGGTTTTGTGAATAATGGTCATGATTTGAATACTGTTGTGGTTCCAAATGGTATACAGGCAATGAAGAAGGTGATGCCATGTCACACGTGCGGAATCGCCGGGCATAGGAAACAGGAGTGCCCAATGTTGGTGCAGGAAGGTGAAGGTCAGCAAAACAATGATGTCAATTCATTTCAGAATATGAGAGGACCGAAATTGAGAGGTCCAAATCCAAATTTCCAAAATAATGTAAATCAGATGCAGGGTTTACAACCTGTAAAACCACAGCAGGTGCAAATGCCCCGTGTACAAATGGCACAGTTGCAGCCAATGCAACAGCAGTTTCCTATGGTACTTAATCAGCAAATGCAAATACCCTTAGCACCAATGAATCAGCAACAAGTAATGCTTCCTCAGCAGGTCACAGGTCAAGGAATGAATCAAAATGACACAGTACACCAATTCCCGTTACACAGTGAGAATGGAATAAACGATGTATGGGAGAGTGAAAGTTCAGATGAGGAGGGAAATTGTATGCTTGCAGCATCTTTGGAAGTTGATCAAAAGGGACCGTATGTGGAAGGAAGAGTTATGGGTCACAGCGTTTCATTCTTGGTTGACACCGGAGCTACACGCTCTACAGTCAGAAGTATCGAAGTACCAAATTTGCCACTTTCTGGGAGAACAGTTCAAGTAGTGGGAGTAGCAAATAGGTATCTGACAAACCCAGTCACAGATCCAGTGCAAGTCAGAATTGGTAACTATCAAGGGTCACATAAATTTGTGGTGTGTGACGCAAGCCCAATATCACTATTAGGGAGAAACTTATTGTGCAAATTGGGATGTTCGATTATGTGCTCAAATGATGGAATTAAAATTCAGACGAACAGTGATGAGGAAGAAGAGGACAGTATAGGAGGGGACGAAGTGGAATCTGTCGATGAAGAGTATCCCCTGATTACTCTTTATCCAATGCTCACTGAAGCAGATATTCCTGCTGAGTTACAGGAAACAGTTGAAAAGGAAGTGTGGGATATGACAGGGAAAGAAGTAGGATTGGTTAAAGGAGCAGAACCAGTGAAAGTGACTGTAAAACCCAAAGTAAATTTTCCTCAAACTCCACAATACCATATGTCACAGGACACTCACATAAAAGTCGTCCAACTCATTGATGAGTTTGTGAAACAGGGAGTACTGAGAGAAGTGCTAAGTAGTCCATGTAATTCACCAATCATGGGATTAATAAAACCGAGTGGAAAGGTCCGAATTGTTCAAGATTTGAGAAAAATAAATGACATAATAGTCAAATGCTGTCCCGTAGTACCAAATCCAGCTGTGATAATGTTTCAAATTCCCTGTGATGCAGAGTGATTCTCAGTTATCAACTTGTCACAAGCATTCTTTTCTATGCCTCTTCATGAGGACAGCCAATTTCTCTTTTGCTTCAAATTCCTAGATAGAGTCTACAGTTGGTGTTGAATTCCTCAAGGGTTTTCGGAGTCACCATCAATTTTCAATCAGATTCTAAAGAAAGATTTGGAATCGTTGGAGTTACCTTTTGAATCAACCTTGGTACAGTATATTGACGATTTACTGATCTCATCCAAGACAGAAAATGACTGTACGGTTGACACTTTTGCCCTACTGAACCATTTGGGAAGGAATGGACACAAAGGCCCTCATTCTGACCCTGGCGGTCGGTGATAAAGCGGCGGCCAACCCGCCAACAGGCCGGCGGTCCAAAATATGCAATTCTGACCCTGGCGGGAACCGCCAACACAGCCCGCCGCATTAACACTCCGCCCGCCACGGCGGAACAAACAAACAGCGCGGCGGTCCCCGCCAACAGCCAGGCGGCAGACAATGTACCGCCCACCCTATCACGACCCACCAATCCGCCACCTTTTCCGGGGCGGGAGCACCGCCGATAAAAACACGGCGGAAACAGACTACGAACGGGAAAACGCTCACCTCCACATACTCCACGCGAGATTCCGGCAGTATGGAACCCGAGTTGCAGGTCATCCCCGCACTCCTATACCTGCTCCTGTACCAGGAGCACGCCCGGCGGCGCGGAAGACATCGGTGAGTACTGCACCAACGACACAGGGGAGGGAAAAGATTACCGGCACACACCCACCCACCCACACCCACTACAACACACACATCAATGCATTCCCACAGATCACTGTCACAACCCACAAACCCCCCCCTCCGAAATAATGCAAAGACCAAAAGAAGAGATCTTAAACGGGCAGATATATTGAAAAATGGACAGCAGTAATCCCAATAAATAAATAAACTATGTACAAAATATAGACATCTACTAAATGTAGTCCAACCACTGTCCGTGGACCACAGGGGTCCTGAGCAAAGGGGCAAGGCCCAGTCCCACGACAAGAACTCCACGGAGAGAACACTGCAGGGGCATCAGAAAGAAAAAAGGACAGGCACCTCAGGGGGAAGGGAAGGGGGGGCACCTCAGCCACTTGAGTACACGACGCCAGATCCACGAGGGGACTCCATGACCACTGGCCCATCCTGGGGAGAGCAAAGCCACAGTCCATACAGTCCATACAGTGGGTGGCCTGCCCACTGGGCCATCCTGGGGAGAGCAAAGCCACAGTCCATACAGTCCATACAGTGGGTGGCCTGCCCACTGGGCCATCCTGGGGAGAGCAAAGCCACAGTCCATACAGTCCATACAGTGGGTGGCCTGCCCACTGGGCCATCCTGGGGAGAGCAAAGCCACAGTCCATACAGTCCATAACAGACTCCACTGCCACTGGAGGAGGCATGTTGGCCAGAGGACATCCTGCAGCCCTTCCCGAGACAGATCCTGCCCTGCCACGTCTGCCAAAGGGCCAGCGGTTCCTGCCTGGAAGGGACCAGTTCAGCGGTCCTTGCCTTGAAGGGCCCAGTTCAGCGGTTCTTGCCTTGAAGGGCCCAGTTCAGCGGTTCTTGAGACGGCGGTCCCCAGCGGAGCGGTGCTGGAGACGGCGGGGCCCAGTTCAGCGGTTCTTGCCTTGAAGGGCCCAGTTCAGCGGTTCTTGAGACGGCGGTCCCGAGCGGAGCGGTGCTGGAGACGGCGGGGCCCAGTTCAGCGGTTCTTGCCTTGAAGGGCCCAGTTCAGCGGTTCTTGAGACGGCGGTCCCCAGCGGAGCGGTGCTGGAGATGGCGGGGCCCAGTTCAGCGGTTCTTGCCTTGAAGGGCCCAGTTCAGCGGTTCTTGAGACGGCGGTCCCCAGCGGAGCGGTGCTGAAAACGGCGGACATTCTATGGCCAACTGCTCATTGCCTGGTGGTGCCCTCCTGGGCAGCGGGGATGGTGCTCCTTCAATGCCCACCTGGGCTGTGGGTGGTGGGGCCCTCCTGGCCAGCTGGGCTGGGTCCTCCCTGGGCAGCGGCTATGGGGGTGGTGGGCTCTCCCGGGGCAGCTGTGCCGGTTCCTCCCGGGGCAGCGGCTATGGGGGTTGCGGGCTCCTCCTGGGCAGCTGTGACGGGTCCTCCATGGGCAGCAGGCCTGCTGCCTGACTTCTCCGCCTTGCTGCCCTTGCCCTCCTTAGTCGGGAGTCTGTGGCCCTTTCCTCCCTTTGGAGCTGTGGCTGTTGACGGTGGCTGGCTAGTGTCCTGGGGGGATATCGAATCCGGGCTCCGGCGGCGGCCCTTCCGCCTTCTGCTCCTCTTCCCAGGGGGTGGGCTGGCTGTCCCCTTGCTGCTGGGCGAAGATCCAGACCTGTGGGCTGGTGGGCTCTAATACCCCTGCACCCTTGTCAAGGGGGCTGCAGGGCTGGTGGTGGCTGAGGTGCTCTTTTTACCCCGACGAGAAGGAGGGGGGGGCTCAGGGTCAGGAAAGAAGGTAGCAGTAGAGAGATAGATTTTCTTGGGACAATGGATAGTGGTAGGTACAGTGGGTATGGGAGTGGAGGGAGAGGATGTGGTTGTAGGCGAGACAAGTTTGCTGTCTTTGGGTGCAGGTGCAGGAGCGGGAGGCTGTCGTGAGGTGGATGGCTGTTGGGTGGGTGGGTGGCTGCGTTTGTGTGGTGTGGAAGAGGGGGTGACAGACACAGTGGGAGAGGACACAGGGGACGTGTAAATGGCAGTGGGGGTGGTGACTGCACGTGTGCGGACTGTACTGGAGGGTGTGCTGGTGATGGAAACACTGGCTGATGGTGAGGTGAATGAAGGTGTGAGTGTAGACGTCACAGGGAGGGAGGAGGGAGACGAGGAGGTGGGGGTCACAGAGGTGGAAGTGACTGTTGGCATGTCTGCATCGGAATGTTGCTTGTGTGAATGTCTGCGTTATCTGTGGTGCTTATGTTTGGATGAGCTGCTCTTGGGTGTTGAGGTGTGTGCAGGCTGGTCTGATGGTGTGGGTGGGACAGGCAGAGGAACAGGAGACTGGGAGGAGGGAGTCAGTAGAGGGAGGCAGGAGACAGGGACAATGGCTGCCGTCAGTGCTGAGGCCAGAGCCTGGAACGATCGCTGATGGGCAGCCTGACCCGAATGAATGCCCTCCAGGTACGCATTGCTGCGATGAACCTCCCTCTCCACCCCCTGGATGGCATTCAAAAGGGTAGTCTGCCCAACAATGAGCGTTCGGAGGAGGTCAATGACCTCCTCACTGAGGGCAGCGGGGGTAACAGGGGCAGGGCCTGAGGTGCCTGGGGCGAAGGAGATGCCCGGCTTCCTGGCAGAGCGGGCACGGGGCAAACGCTGAGGGCTGCTGGGAGGGCGGAGGTGGTGCGCTGGGTGGCGGCTGTACCTGTAATGGCGGGGGGCACGGATGGTGCCACCCCCGCAAGGGAGCTCCCTTCCGAGGACATGTCCGTGTCGCTGCAGGGTCCAGTCGTCCCTGTTGTGGAGCTCCCCTCGCCCTCCGTCTCACTGGTCCAGTCAGACTCTGTGGCATGGCCCTCCTGGGCCATGTGAGATGCAGCTCCCTCCTGCCCGGATGCCACTTCTCCTCCGCCTGATGATGCTGATGCACACAAGCACAGAAAGACAAACAAAAAGGGGGGGGAGAGAGAAATAAAGAGATTTTGAGTACATGGATCACCGGTACAGTTAGCGGACATGACAGACACAGATGCCCCCTGCACTAAGTTGCGCACTTGGGGTCCGCTACGCATTCCGTGGAACATGCCCTACACGCCTAGAGTTGACAACTGCACCCATGGATGACACGGCCCAGGGATGGCTGTACTGACACACTACTGAGGGTGGTGGCTGGGGACACAGGGGCTTACGGGGGTGCCCAGCCTACAGATATCGCCCTGGCCTAGGGGGACCCACAGCCCTCCTCCCCCACCCAGACACCTCCACTGCGCGACAACAGAGTAGATAATGCTTGTACTCACCCCCTTGTGTCTGCTGTGCTGCCCTCACGCGCCCATCCAAATCAGGGTAGGCCACCGCCAGGATCCGGAACATCAGGGGGGTCAGTTGACGGCAGGCACCCCGCCTACGTTGGGAGGCCATCCCCAGCAGAGACTCGGCGGTCTTCTTGGTCCCGCGGCGGATGTCCTCCCACCTCTTGCGGCAGTGGGTGCCCCGTCGATGGTGGACCCCCAGGGTCCGGACTTCCTTGGCGATGGCACGCCAAATCCCGATCTTCTCATGGGCGCGGACCTATGTGACACGTACAGGGAGGGAGAAATACCACGTTCAAGTTTGTCTGCATTTTCGTTGCCAGTGGCCCAACGCCCACCATCCCCGCCAGGCCCCCCGCCATGCCCCCCGCCAGGCCCAACATGCCCCCCATCCCCGCCAGGCCCCCCGCCATGCCCCCCGCCAGGCCCAACATGCCCCCCATCCCCGCCAGGCCCCCCGCCATGCCCCCCGCCAGGCCCAACATGCCCCCCATCCCCGCCAGGCCCCCCGCCATGCCCCCGCCAGGCCCAACATGCCCCCCATCCCCGCCAGGCCCCCCGCCATGCCCCCCGCCAGGCCCAACATGCCCCCCATCCCCGCCAGGCCCCCCGCCATGCCCCCCGCCAGGCCCAACATGCCTCCCATCCCCGCCAGGCCCCCCGCCATGCCCCCCGCCAGGCCCAACATGCCCCCCATCCCCGCCAGGCCCCCCGCCATGCCCCCAAGCCAGCCAGTGGCCCCAAATCCATATTGAATTAAACTCACTTGTTGGTCTGGAGGACCGTAGAGTAGCGCATACTGGGGGAGGACCCCATCCACAAGTTTCTCCAACTCCTCTCCAGTGAAGGCAGGGGCCCTTTCCCCAGTCGCAGCAGCCATTGTCCCTTCCAGACCGAGGTCACAGCAACACTTGCAGTATAGGTCCTCTCCTGTGAAAGTTCAAGTCGCAAGTGGATAAGTAGATAGAAAATGGCGGTCACGTCCGCGGCGGTGCGTACCGCGGCGGTGCGTACCGCCACCGCCGGCGCCCTTCGCCATTGGCTCCTGAAACCCATAGGCTTCAATGTTAACCAATGCGGCTTCGCGCCGCGGTCTTCGACCGCCGACCGCCGCGGTGTGCCACGCCAGCGCATTGACCTCACATCCCATTGTCACACTTCACAGGTCAGGCAGCCGCCATTTCGAGGGTCCACATGGCTCAATTTCAACTGCGTCACACAGGCCTAGGCCTTGCATAGCCACTCAGACACGCCATTCACTGCATAGAGAATCGTTTACTGTGCAAGCTGTGAGTACGTACCTGTGGGTTGCTTGACTGTGTGCTCCACGTTGTCCTTCCTAGGCACCGTCCGCTGGGTTTGGCGAGGAGACGGATGAATCCTCCCGTGTACAGGCCGCTGGTGGACCTGTCGACAATGGAAGCACGCCACATTATCCTGACCTACCGGCTTGACCGTGCCACTATACATGAACTGTGTGCCCAGCTGGAGCCCGACCTGATGTCCCCCATCCGCCAACCCACAGGGATTCCCCCTCTGGTGCAGGTCCTGTCAGTACTCCATTTCTTGGCAAGTGGGTCATTTCAGACAACAGTGGGAATTGCTTCTGGGATGTCTCAGCCCATGTTTTCGAAGGTGTTATCCAGAGTGTTGTCTGCCCTGATGAAATACGTGAGGAGCTACATCATTTTCCCTGAGGTGGGCAAATTGGCTACAGTGAAGGGTGATTTCTACGCCCTTGGACATATTCCCAACGTCATTGGTGCCATTGATGGGACCCATGTGGCTTTGGTTCCCCCAAGAGACAGGGAGCAGGTGTACAGGAACAGAAAAAGTTACCATTCCATGAACATCCAGGTGGTGTGTTTGGCTGACCAGTACATCTCGCATGTAAATGCCAAATTCCCTGGGTCAGTGCATGATGCCTACATCCTGAGGAATAGCAGCATCCCTTACGTGATGGAACAGCTAGAGAGACACCGTGTATGGCTATTGGGGGACTCTGGGTACCCCAACCTGTCGTGGCTACTGACCCCAGTAAGGAATCCCCGGACCAGGGCAGAGGAACGGTACAATGAGGCCCATGGGCGTTCTAGGAGGGTGATCGAACGCACCTTTGGCCTCCTAAAGGCCAGGTTTAGGTGCCTGCATATGACAGGTGGATCCCTAATGTACTCACCTAAGAAGGTGTGTCACATCATCGTGGCCTGCTGCATGCTTCACAACCTGGCTTTGCGCCGCCAGGTGCCTTTCCTGCAGGAGGATGGTCGAGACGGTGGTGTAGTGGCAGCTGTGGAACCTGTGGAGAGTGACGAGGAGGAAGACGACGGGGCTGAAACAGACAACAGGGACAGAATCATTGAACAGTACTTCCAATAGGACACAGGTAACAATTCAAACATAATTTAGTAAATGTGAACTACTCTCCTGCATCTCTGCTGCCTGTCTATTTGCCCCAGTGTATGATGACTGAGTTGTGGCTTTTCCCTCCCTATTTCAGATCTGGGGTCCCCACTACGAGTCCTGTGCTTCGTTTCCCCATGGACTACAGCTTTGTGGCAGCTGTTTGTTGACTTCACTATGTACAAGGACATATTTGCACTGTCATGTCAATTACAATATTTTGAAATCACAGCCAGACTCCAGATAGTTTTGTGCAAAATAGGTGTTTATTTCAGTGCTCAAAATGGGATGGGTGGTTTCAAGTGGGTGGGGGCTATGGTGAAGGAATGTCCATGGCAGAGTCCAGAGTAACAGTCACACAGGTGCATTGTCCAGAGGCCTGTGGAGAGATGGAGCATGGGCAGTTCAAGGATGGACAGGGTGACAATGTGGGACAGTGGGATGACATCAGGTGGTATCCTTTGCTGGCGGGGGTCTTGACATCCTACTCTGTCTTCTTGCGAGATCTCAGGGCCCTCTTGCGGGGTGGTTCTTCTCCTGCAGGAGGTGGGGGTCTGGTGGGCTGCTGTTGTGCGGGGGCCTCCTGTCCACTAGCGCCGGCGGAGGTGGTTGGCTGTTCTTGGTCCAGGCTAGTGGCAGGGGCCCTTTGTTGTTGTTGAGTGTCCGTCCTGGTGTTGATGAGGTCCTGCAGCAGCCCTACCATGGTAACCAGGGTGGAGGTGAGGGCTCTGATGTCCTCCCTGTACCCCCGATAGTGTTCCTCCTGCAGTACCTGGATCTCCTGGAACCGGGCCAGTACCGTCGCCATCGTCTCCTGGGAGCGGTTGTATGCTCCCATGATGGTGGTGAGGGCCTCGTGGAGAGTGGGTTCCCTGGGCCCGTCCCCCCCCTGTCGCACAGCTGCCCTCCGAGTTGCCCTGTTTCCCTGGGCCTCTGCCCCCTGGCCGGTGTGCCCACTACCACTGCCCCCAGGTCCCTGTTGTTGGGGTGGTGGGTTATCCTGGGTGCCCTGTAGTGGTAGACACACCGCAGATTGACGCGCCCTGGAGACAGAGGCATGGGCCCGCTGGGTGGGAGCTGTGCTGGTGTTCCCAGAGGGGTTTGGGTCTGTAGTGGCCTGTGCCTGTGTGAGGGGAACCGACTGTCCAGAGGTCCCCGATGGTCCGGGCTGGTCATCAGTGTCCAGGTCGACAGAGCTGCTGTCATCGCTGACGGCCTCTTGGGTGGGGGGTGTGGAGAATTCTGGGCCCTCCGTGGCGGTGTGTTGACGGTCGGGTCCTGCAGGGGTATAGAGGTATGGTTATAGTTTCAATGTGTGGCATATGGGTGTATCTGTGGGTTCCCGTGTCCCCAAGTGCTGGCATTCGTGTGTGGGGGCTTTGGTGAGGGTGGCTTGTGGGGGGGATGTGTATATGCATTGGGCATGCTTTGGTGTTGGGTGTCCATGCTTAGTGGACGCATGCAGGCCTAGGTTTTGGGATGTGTGGGTTGTGATGGTGAGACATTGGCAGGGAATAGGTGTGCTGGGGGTGGGGGTGAGGATGGTGGTGGGGGTGAGGATGGTGGTGGGGGTGAGGGTGGGGGTGAGGATGGGGGTGGGGGTGAGGGTGGGGTTCGAGGATGGGGGTGAGGGTTGGGGTATGATTTGGCATGCAGGTGGGGGGGAAGCAGTATTGAAGCTTCAACTTACCAGAATCCATTCCTCCGCCGACTCCTGCGAGGCCGTAAGGATGCAGGATGTTCAAGACTTCCTCCTCCCATGTTGTAAATTGTGGGGGTTGAGGTGGGGGTCCTCCGTCAGTCTTCTGCACGGCGATGTTGTGCCTGGATACCATGGAACGCACCTTCCCCCGTAGGTCGTTCCATCGCTTCCTGATGTCTTCACGATTTCTGGGGTGCTGTCCCACAGCGTTGACCATGTCGACAATCCTCTGCCATAGCTCCGTCCTCCGGGCAATGCTGGTGTATTGGACCTGTGTGCCGAAGAGCTGGGGCTCTACCCGAACGATTTCCTCCACCATGACCCTGAGTTCTTTGTCTGAGAAGCGGGGGTGTCTTTGGGGTGCCATGGAGTGGTGTGTATGATGTGTGGGGTGGAGTATGTGTAGTTAAGTGTGTTGAGTGTGGTGGTGTGTGTTGTTTTGTGTGTGGATATTGTGTGGGTGATGGTGTAGTGTGCCTCTGTGTGATGGTATTCTGTGATCGCTGATGTGTCTCTCAGTGCTTCTTTCTGAATTTTTGGTCGTAGGGGTTTGTGGGTGATGTGGGTGTGTGTTTTATATTGTATTGTGTGTGTGGGAGTGGTGTGTGTATGTGTATCAGGTGTGTGGAATTCAAATCGTCCAATGTGGCTGAGTTTTGTTCATTTGTGTGTATTCTGACCACGGCGGTGTGTACCGCCAATGGAAAACCGCGTTTGAAAGACCGCCGCGTGGATTCGTGGGTCGTAATGGCATGGGCGTATTTCTGTTGGCGTGACGGTGGAGGTTTGGTCACCTCCACTTTTCCGCCGACCGCTGGTCTGGCGGTCTGTTGTGGCTGTCGGATTTTCGGAGGTTTGGCTGCTGCGGGTCAGAATGACCGTGGCGGGTTACCGCGACCGCGGCGGAATTATGGAGGATTTCTGACCGGCGGTAGGCACCTTTTACCGCCGAGGTCAGAATGACCACCAAAGTGTCCCCTTCAAAATTACAATTCTGCCAGAAGAAAGTGAAATATTTGGGTCACCAGATAGAGAAAGGGTCGAGAAGAATCATGAAATAAAGAATAACAAGTGTACTTCAAATGAGTCTACCCAAGACGAGGAGGGATGTGAGAACGTTTTTGGGAATGGTGAGCTACTGTTGCCAGTGGATTCCCAATTTCTTGGCTCTAGCCAAACCCTTACTGAAACTGACCCAGAAAGATGCGCTGGATGAAATAGTGCTGAAGAGAGATGAAATGGATGCTTTTATTGAATTAAAGGAATGCATGTGCAGAGCTCCAGCTTTAGGTATGCCTGATTACACAAAGCCTTTTACATTGCTTTGTCATGAACGTGATGCATGTTCCTTGTCTGTCTTGACTCAAGCCCATGGTGGCATGAACAGACCAGTAGCATATTTTTCAGCTACTTTGGATCCAGTCCCAGCAGCCTTACCAGGATGCTTGCATGCTGTAGCAGCAGTTGGTATGAGCCTAAATCAGAGCGAGGGAGTAGTGATGGGACATCCTTTAACAGTCATGGTCCCTCACTCAGTCGAAATACTTTTGACACGTTCCCGAACACAGCACATGACCAGTGCTAGGCTTACAAGATACGAGACAATCATTTTGGGATCACCAAATGTGCAGCTGAAAAGGTGCACTACGTTGAATCCAGCAACTTTGTTTCCCAGTGAAAATTTCAAAATTGAGAACGTTGAAGACATCGAGCATGACTGTCTTCAGGTGACTGAATTTTGTACAAAACCAAGACCTGGGGCCTGATTCCAACTTTGGAGGACGGTGTTAAACCGTCCCAAAAGTGACGGATATACCACCTACCGTATTACGAGTTCCATAGGATATAATGGACTCGTAATACGGTAGGTGGTATATCCGCCACTTTTGGGCCGGTTTAACACCGTCCTACAAAGTTGGAATCAGGCCCCTGATGTCAAAGACACCCGGTTGGAAGAAAATGATCAAATTATTTTTGTTGATGGTTCATGTTTAAGAGATGCACTAGGAATATTGAAAGTAGGATATGCTGTATGTACAATAACTGGTGTTCTGGAAGCATCTTGGCTTCAGGGAGTTTATTCCGCACAGGTAGCGGAACTAGTAGCCCTTACTAGAGCTTGCCAACTTTCTGCATTAATGAAAGTCACCATTTATACTGACAGTCAGTACGGATTTGGAATAGTGCATGATTTTGGACAATTGTGGTCACAGAGAGACTTCATGACCTCTTCAGGATCACCAGTGAAAAATGGTGAAAGAATAAGAGAATTGTTACATGCCATCCAATTACCAGGAGAAGTAGCAGTGGTAAAGTGCAGTGCACACTCGAAATCACAAGACAATGGCGGTAAAAGCCGCTTACTGCCTTGCAGAAGACCGCCAATACACCGCCACGGCGGCGGTAGTCTGCCACAGCTATTATGACCCACATCTCAGAATCCGCCGAAATTCAGACACCCACACAAGACCGCCACACCAAAGGTCAGTGATAAAATGGCAAAAACAAAACCTCCACCTCCACGCCAACAGAAACACGCCCATGCTATTACGACCCACGAATCCACGCAGCGGTCTTTCAACCGCGGTATTCCATTGGCGGTATACACCGCCGCGCTCAAAATACACACACATCTCCAAAACACAGCCACATTGGACAATTCCAAATATACACACCTGATACACATACACACACCACTCCCACACAATCAATACTATATAAAACACACACCCACATCACCCACAAACCCCTACGACCACAATTTCGAGACGAAGGCCAGAGAGACAGCACCGCCAAGACAACACCACCATACAGAGGCACGCAACACCATCAACCACACAACTTCTACGCACCTCACACAACATGCTACTACATATCACCACACTTATCACCACACAATCCACCCCACACATCACACACACCACCCCATGTCACGCCAAAGACACCCCTGCTTCTCTGAGGAGGAGCTCAGGGTCATGGTGGAGGAAATCATCCGGGTAGAGCCACAGCTATTTGGCTCACAGGTACAGCACACCTTCATAGCCAGGAAGATGGAGCTATGGCGAAGAATCGTGGACAGGGTCAACGCCGTGGGACAGCACCCAAGAAATAGGGAGGACATCAGGAAGAGGTAGAACGACCTACGGGGGAAGGTGCTTTCAACGGGCTCCAGGCACAACACCGCGGTTCAGCGGACTGGCGGCGGACCCCCACCTCCTCCCCCACAACTAACAACATGGGAGGAGCAAGTCTTGACCATCATGCATCCTGAGGGCCTCGGAGGAGTCGGTGGAGGATGGGACACTGGTAAGTCAAATCTTAACTATCATATCCCCCACCCTACCTGCATGCTATCACACACCCCCACCCCCTCCCCTATCACTACAACTCCTCACTAATGTACTCATATCACAAACCACACATCCCAACACCAAGCCCTGCATGACACAACTAAGCATGGACATCCAGCACTAAAGCATGCCCTCTGCACATACCCATACAACCCCCTAAACCACCATCACACAAGCTCCCACACAGGAATGCTTGCACTGGGGTACACGCACACCCACCCATTGCACACCATTACACACACATGCAATAATCATGCTCTTATGCCCCTGCAGGAACCCGAACACCACTCCACCCACAGTGACGATAGCAGCTCTGTCCTACTGGATCCTGATGACCAGCCTGGACCATTGTGGGCCTCGGGACAGTCGGTTCCCCTTGCACAGGCACAGCCCAACACCGACCTTCCACCCTCTGGTAACACCAGCACAGCACCCACCCAGCTGGCCCAAACCTCCGTACCCAGGACACGTCAATCAGCGGTGTGTCCACCACTACAGGGAACCCAGGATAACCCACCACCCCAACAACAACAGGGACCTGGGGGCAGTGGTAGTGGGCACACGGTCCAGGGGACGGAGGCACAGGAACACAGGGGAACTGGGAGGGCTGCTGTGCGACAGGGGGTGGACAGGGCAAGGCAACCCACTCTCCACGAGGCCCTATCCTCCATCATGGGAGCATACCACCATTCCCAGGAGACGATGGCGACGGTCCTGGACAAGTTGCAGGAGACCCTGCGCCTGCAGGAGGAACAGTATGTGGGGATCAGGGAGGAGCTCAGGACCATCAGCTCCGCCCTGGGCACCATCGTAGGTGTGCTGAAGGACATACAGCACACCTTGAGGGACACCGTGGCACTCCAAGGGGCCCCTGACACTAGCCAGGATGATGAAATGCCCACCACCTCCGCCGGCGCTAGTGGACAGGACGCCCCGCCACAGGACCACCACACCAGCACCCCACCCCCTGCAGACGGACAACCACCACGCAAGCGGTCCCTGAGATCCAGGAACAGGACAGAGCAAGATGGCAAGACCCCCGCCAGGTAATGAGACCACCCTCTTTGTCCTCCCACTGTCCCACTTTGTTGCCCTGTCCATACTTAAACTGCCCCAGCTCCACTTCCTATGCCCAGATGGGCAGTGCACCTGTGAGACTAATAGACTGGACTCTGCCATGGACATTCCTCCGCCATCACCCATCCTCAATTTACAACCCTCTCCCATTTCTGAGCACTTCAATAAACACCCTTGAAACACAAAACAATCAGGAGTCAGTCTGTGATTTAGTAAATATGTATTATCAATGACAGTGTCATAATGCGTTTCCTATTGTAAAGCTAACATACCTATGTCACACATCACAAGTCCTTGAAGGATGCAAGCAGATGACACGTTGGTAACCACACCTGTGAAACCGTAATGGAAAGGTACAACTCAGTTACCAAATACTGGTTGAAATCGACAGACAGGATAGAGGTAGATGTGTGAAAGTTAATGTAATGGTAAAAATGAAAATTTTCTCACCTGTGTGTCACTGGAAATATTGCTCTATGACTGACTCCCTGTTGTCGTTGTCTTCTTCCTCAGCTTCCTCCTCATCACTCTCCACAGGCTCCTCAGGCTCCACAGGCTCCACAGGCTCCACAGCTGCTACAACACCGTCATCTGGATCATCCTCCTGCAGAAAAGGAACCTGGCGTCGCAAAGCCAAATTATGAAGCATCGAGCAGGCGATGATGATCTGGCACACCTTCTTCGGTGAGTAGAATAGGGATCCACCTGTCATATGGAGGCACCTGAACCTGGCCTTCAGGAGGCCGAAGGTGCGTTCGATCACCCTCCTAGTCCGCCCATGGACCTCATTGTAGCGTTCCTCTGCCCTAGTCCTGGGATTCCTCACTGGGGTCAATAGCCAGGAAAGCTTGGGGTAACCAGAGTCCCCCAATCGCCATACACGGTGCCTCTGGAGTTCACCCATCATATCAGCGATGTTGCTATTCCGCAGGATGTAGGTGTCATGCACTGAGCCAGGGAACATAGCATTTACATGCGAGATGTACTGGTCTGCCAAACGGACCATCTGAACATTCATAGAATGATAACTCTTCCTGTTCCTGTACACCTGTTCACTCCTGTGGGGGGGACCAGAGCTACATGAGTCCCATCAATGGCACCTATGACGTTGGGGATATGTCCAAGGGCATAGAAGTAACCTTTCACTGTAGGCAAATCTGCCACCTCAGGGAAAATGATGTATCTCCTTACGTGTTTCAGCAGGGCAGACAACACTCTGGACAACATGTTGGAAAACATAGGCTGGGACATCCCTGATGCCATGGCCACTGTTGTCTGAAAAGACCCACTAGCAAGAAAATGGAGCACTGACAGCAGCTGCACATCAGGGGAGATCCCAGTCGGATGGCGGATTGGTGACATCAGGTCTGGCTCCAACTGGGTACATAGTTCCTGGATTGTGGCACGGTCAAACCGGTAGGTGACGATGACATGTCGCTCTTCCATTGTCAGCAGGTCCACCAGCGGTCGGTACACCGGAGGATTCCGCCATCTTCTCACATGTCCCAGCTGACGGTGCCTACGAAGGACAACAGCGACGAATCAGTCATTATTCCTCCAGGTATGTACCCACAGTTACACACAAGACTACACCACTCACAAAACCCTTCCTGTATGTGTGTTGAGTGTAGGCCTAGCTATGTGTGACGCAGAGGTAAATTAAGCCATGTGGGCCCCTGAAATGGCGGCTGCCTGACCTCTAAACTGGGACAATGGGATTGTGGGGTAACTGCGCTGACGTTGCACACTGTCGTGGTAGGCGGTCGTAGACCGCGGCGCAATGCAGCATTGGTTGACATAGGACCTTATGGGTCCCAGGAGCCAATGAACAGGTGCGCCGGCGGTGATGATGCGCACCACCGCGGACGTCACCGCCGCGGACGTGACCGCCATTTTCTATCTGTTCAATCACTAGATACCTGACCTTCGACAGGAGAGGACCTACACTGCAAGTGCTGCTGTGACCTCGGTCTGGAAGCGACGATGGCTGCTGCGTCTGGGGAAAGGGCCCCTGCCTTCACTGCACAGGAGTTGGAGTGACTGGTAGACGGGGTCCTCCCCCCGTACACGCTACTCTACGGTCCTCCAGACCAACAGGTTAGTACAAGGGGAGCACGTAGTATGGGCTAGGCCTGGGTGGAGAGGGCTGGTGGGAAGAGGGAAGGGGGCAGAGTTCAGGGAACATGAATGCATGTGAATAAATGTGCCACATGGCTAGGGTAGGGAGGGGGGCCACGCACATTGACAGTGCAGTTGGTAATGACTGTTCCTCTTTCCTTGTGCATGTCATGTAGGTCAGCGCCCACCAGAAGAGGAACATCTGGCGTGCCATCGCCAAGGAGTTCCGGACCCTGGGGGCCCACCAGAGATGGGGCACCCACTGCCGGAAAAGATGGGAGGACATTCGCTGCTGCAGCAAGAAGACGGCGGAGGCTCAGCTGGGGATGGCCTCCCAACGTGGGAGGGGTGCCCGTCGCACCATGACCCCCCTGATGTTCCGGATCCTGGCGGTGGCCTACCCGGAGTTGGATGGGCGCTTGAGGGCATCACAGCAGACACATGGGGGTGAGTACAACCTCATTCTGCTGACTTTGCGTGCAGTGGAGGTGTCTGGGTGGGGGAGGTGGGCTGTGGGTGTATCTAGGCCAGGGCGAGTTACGTCGGCTAGGCCCCTCCGTAATGCAGGGCATGTGGCACTCTACCCCACCTCAGCAGAGTGCCAAGTACAGGTATAGTTGCCCCTGTGGCATCCATGTGTGCAGATGTCCACCATTGCCATGTAGGCCAGATCCCAGAAATTGCATATGCAGAGGGCAGGAGCACGGCGTAATGCAGGGGGCTGCTGTGTCTGTATTGTCCACCAACGGTAGCGGTATGCCATGCACTCAACCTGTCTTTCTTCTGTCTCCCCCCCCTTTTTCTGCTCTCCCTGTCCTTTTGTACATCAGCATCATCAGGCGGAGGTACAGAGGCACCGGAGCACGAGGGAGCTGCATCCCACATGGCCATGGAGGGCCACACCACGGACTCTGAATGCACCAGTGGGACGGAGGGCGAGGGGAGCTTCACGTCGGCCACCGGATCACCAAGCAGCGACACGGACTCGTTCGCCGATGGGGGCTCCCTTGTGGTGGCGGCACCATCTGTGCACCCCACTTCTACAGGTACAGCCGCACCCTCCCCTACCAGCACCGCCCTCCCTGCAGCCCCTCAGCGTTCGCCCCGTGCCCGCTCACCCAGGAGGGTGGGCATCACCTTTGCCCCAGGCACCTCAGGCCCTGCCCCAGTCACCCCTGCTGCCCTCAGTGAGGAGGCCATTGACCTCCTCAGGTCACTCACTGTTGGGCAGTCTACCATTGTGAATGCCATCCAGGGTGTAGAACGCGAGTTGCAACACAGTAATGCATTCCTGGAGGGCATTCATTCTGGTCAGGCTGTCCTTCAGCGAACCCTGCAATCTCTGGCCTCAGCACTGATGGCAGCCATTGTCCCTGTGTCCAGCCTCCCCCTCCAACCTCCTCCACCCAGACCCAATCTCCTGTACCCCAGCCCATCCCAAGCACACCTACAGACCAGCATGCACACAAGTCAGCACACACAAGTAGCTCAAGCAAACATAGGCACCACACAACCCACAGGCACTCACGCAAGCCTCACCCACATACAGACACAGCAACATCCACTGCCTCCACTGTGTCCCCCTCCTCCTCTTTTCCCTCCTCCCTCCCAGTCTTGTCTACACACACACCTGCATGCACCACATCTACAGGGACCATGAATCGCACAAGGAGACCCAGCACCCCAAGCCACTCACCTGCACTCACCATCTCCACTGCCATTTACACGTCCCCTGTGTCCTCTCCCAGTGTGTCTGTGACGCCCCCTCCCAAAATACACAAACGCCGGCAACCACACACCCAACATCCATCCACCTCACGACAGCCTCCAGTACCTGCACCTGCACCCAAAACCCCTAAAGTGACACCTCCGACAACCACCTCCTCTTCCTCCACTCCCAGACCCCCTCCAACTACCCATCCCAGTGTACGTCAGAAACTGTACCTCTGTAAAGTTGACCTTTTTGCCCCCAACCCCCCCTCCAATTCATCAGTCCCGTCGTAGCGCCTCAGCCAAAAAGCCTCCAATACCAGTGGTGCATGTTCAAGGTATGTGGAGTGCACCGGCCACCAGGGCCGGCAGTATGACCCGGAGCCAAGGCACTGGCAGCCCACCCCCTGTAAAGGCTCTGAAATTGGAGAGTGGACGACGGGACCGTGTGAAGACTCCGGGTGGGAAAAAAATTGACATGGGTTCCAAGGGGATTGGAGAGTCAGCTGTGACTCCACCAAAGGTGGGGAAGGGCCAGAGAAAGTCTGCCCAGCCTGTTGTGAGTGTCACGGCGGAGAAGGGCGGCATCATTCTCGGCGGTCGAGACACACCCGCCAGCACCGTCGTCACTGGTCAGGAGACCCCCGCCACCGCCAGAGTCAGTGCCCAGGAGGGCCCAAGTATCGTCACTGGTCAGGAGACCACCGCCAGAGTCACAGCCCAGGAGGGCCCAAGTATCGTCACTGGTCAGGAGACCACCGCCAGAGTCACATCCCAGGAGGGCCCAAGTATCGTCACTGTTCAGGAGACCACCGCCACCGCCGGAGTCAGTGCCCAGGAGGGCCCCGGCTGCCACAGCCCAGGTGGGCTATGATGGAACGTCATGCCACACACCAATGCCCAGTGTAGGGAACGTCATGCCACACACCAATGTCCGTACCAGAACTGCCATGGCAAAGCACCGCTGAACAGGGCAAAGACCGCCATAGCAAAGCACCGCTGAACAGGGCAAAGACCGCCATGGCTAAGCACCGCTGAACAGTCCAGAACCGCCATGGCAAAGCACCGCTGAACAGGGCAAAGACCGCCATGGCAAAGCACCGCTGAACAGTCCAGAACCGCCATGGCAAAGCACCGCTGAACAGGGCAAAGACCGCCATGGCAACGCACCGCTGAACAGGGCAAAGACCGCCATGGCTAAGCACCGCTGAAAAGTCCAGAACCGCCATGGCAAAGCACCGCTGAACAGGGCAAAGACTGCCATAGCAAAGCACCGCTGAAAAGTCCGGAATCGCCATGGCAAAGCACCGCTGAACAGGGCAAAGACCGCCATGGCAAAGCACTGCTGAACAGGGCAAAGACCGCCATGGCAAACCACCGCTGAACAGGGCAAGCACCGGGTAGGAATGAATAGACCGCTAACATCAGGCATCGTTATCCCATGTGCAGCTGGGACAGTGACAGGACAGTAACTTTCACGGGGAGACTCATCCAGTCTTGGCACCAGTCCCCCTCTAGAACCAGTGGAGAATGTTATCCACTTGAGAGACTGTGGCTTTGCACTCCCCAGGATGGTACAGTGGGCAACTCACCCACTTTATAGACTTGAGAGACTGGGACTTTGCACTCCCCAGGATGGCACAGTGGGCAACTCACCCACTGTATAGACTTGAGAGACTGTGGCTTTGCATTCCCCAGGATGGTACAGTGGGCAACTCACCCACTGTATCGACTTGAGAGACTGTGGCTTTGCATTCCCCAGGATGGTACAGTGGGCAACTCACCCACTGTATCGACTTGAGAGACTGTGGCTTTGCACTCCCCAGGATGGCACAGTGGGCAACTCACCCACTTGGGAGACTTGAGAGACTGTGGCTTTGCACTCCCCAGGATACATCAATGGGCATGGAGCCCCGTCGTGGATCTGGCTTTGCAGTCATCCGGCTGAGGTGCCCCCCTTCCCTTCCCCCTGAGGTGCCTGTAGTATTTCTATCTGATGCCCCGGCAGTGTTCTCTCCGATTGTGGTCAGGTATCTTTTGTGGGCCTCGCCCATGCATTTTTGGACTGTTGGTGCACGGACATTGTTATGTACATATCTGCACTACTTCTCGTAATGTATATTTTTCTGACTGAATTTCGTATATATCTGTATATTTTTGAAAGACATGTATATTGCAACGTTACAATTTTTGAACGGATTTCGCTTTGTCTTTTCATTCTTCCGGGGGGATTGTGGGTTGTTACTGTGAGTTTTGTGGATGCATTGGTGTGTATGTTGTAATATGCGAGGGTGGGGGTGGGGATGTTTGGTGGGTGTCCCCCTAACTTTTGCCTCCCCCATGTCGTAGGTGTAGTACTCACCGTTGTCTTCGGCGCCTACGTAGATGGTGGTCGTAGAGGAGCAGAAAGACAAGGGCAGGGAGTATTTGGAGTTCCGGGTCCATGGAGTCCTCGTTCCTCATGGGATGTGTTTAGGTGAGCGTTTTCCCATTGCAAAAACTGTTTCCGCCGTGTTTTTATCCACGGTGAATCCGCCCCGGAAAAGGTGGCGGATTGGCCGGTTGTAATACTATGGGCGGTACATTGTCTTCCGCCTGTCTGTTGGCGGTGACCGCTGCGCTGCTTGTCTGTACCGCCGTGGCGGGCGGTGTGTTAAAGTGGCTGTCTTTGTTGGCGGTTTCCGCCACGGTCATAGTTCCCTTTTTTTATCCACCGTCCTGTTTGCGGTATTACCGCAGCTTTAACGCCGTCCGCCAGGGTTGTAATGACCCCCTATGTTTCCTTGGGAAACGGATATGCAGATCAAGTCGCAAGATTTTGCGCATTGAACTGTATATTGCTCAGAGACAAATGGAACCTGATAAATGAGCCAGAACTTGAACCAAGTGAAGCCTTTGCTTTAAAAGTTGTAGATACAACTGAAGAATTGAAATTCCTTCAAAATAATGTCAGTAAGGATGAGAAACTCTCATGGAGCAAACTACAATGCATAAACAAACCAGATGATTTGTGGGTTTCAAGTGAAGGGAGATTGGTTCTACCAGACAGTCTCTTAACGCAATTGGCAAGGTTGTATCATGGACAAGCCCACCTTGGAAGGGATGCCATGATTAGACTATTCAAAATTGATTGGTTCAATCCCAAATTCCGTCAAGTTGCTGAAGCAGTTTGCCATTGTTGCGTCATTTGCCAAAAAATGAACGCAGGGAAGGGAACAGTAGTAAATTTGAGCCACATTGGAAGAGCAGGTGGGCCATTCAGCAGGATGCAAATGGATTTCATTGAGATGCCTATGCATGCAGGCTTGAAGTATGTGTTAGTGATTGTGTGTATTTTTAGTCAGTGGATTGAAGCATACGCTACACGCAGAAATGACAGTCTCACAGTTGCAAAACTACTCTTGAGAGAACTAATACCACGTTTTGGATTCCCGATCTCTTTAGAATCAGATAGGGGAAGTCACTTCAATAATTAAGTAATACAATTATTGTGTGCAGCGCTGAACATTGAACAAAAGTTGCATTGTAGCTACTGCCCTGAAGTATCAGGACTAGTGGAGCCAATGAATGGCACATTGAAATCGAGGATGGCGAAAATATGCGCATCCACAAACTTGAAATGGCCTGACGCATTGCCTTTGGTGTTAATGTCAATGAGAAACACACCTGATAGAAAGACTGGACTATCACCGCATGAGATCCTCATGGGCAGAGCCATGTGACTTCCAGCAGTCCCTGCAAATGCACTTGTAAATATTACTGATGATATGATATTGGACTACTGCAAAGGTCTGGCTGATGTGGTCCGCTCCTTTTCTCACCAGGTGGAAGCAACCACCTTGCCACCGATCCAAGGTCCAGGACACGCCCTGAAAGCAGGTGACCGGCTCGTGATAAAGAAGCATGTGAGGAAGTCGTGTCTGGAACCCCGTTGGAAAGGACCTTTCCAAGTGATTCTGACAACTACCACCGCTGTGAAGTGTGCGGGAGTTCCCAACTGGATTCACGCCAGTCACACGAAAAGGGTGACGTGCCCCACAGAAGAGGAAGTTGAAGCACTGAAATTACCAGCAGCTGACAGGAAAGTACCAGGCACTGAGGCAGAACGAAGAGAGCCTGAGAGCGAACAAGAAGAAATCGAGACAGAAGAAATATTTTCTGAGGAAGACACAGTCGATCCTTTTGAGGACAACAGAGAAGAAGCCTCAGGAAGCGACAAAGATCCTGAAGGTGACAAAGATCCTGTCACAGGTGAAGAAGCAGGTGAGCCTAATAAGAGGAGGGCTTTCCCAGAAGCAGATGATACAGGGAAAGAAGGAGAAAACTTGATTGACCTCCTAGGGGAAGGAGACAAGACAGAACAGAGTGAAATCGTTCAAATTCTTCCAGAACCGGTTGCAGGTCCATCAGGTGAAAGCAGCGCAAAACGGAGACAAAGCATATCGCCAGTGAAATCAAAGACTAAAGAAATATTAAAAGAAAATGAAGGGCCAAAATTGAAGGAGAAAAGAAAAGAAGTGTCTATCGTAATAACATCACCGAGTGAAGAAAAGGACACAGCCAAAGAACAAGACATCAGCGAGAGAGAATCAAAAGGTGATGCAAAATTGAAAAGGAAAAGAATACCGAGCAGAAGATATTCTGGTCCAGAATGGGCATACACAACCACTAACGATTGGTCAGATGAATTTCTATCTCTCAGTCTTAAAAACGAAGAAGCAGAACGACACTTTGGTACTTGAGAAATGAAAATTTCATGAACATTACCGAATAAGACATTGACAACCTGATTGACTTTTGAACCGGATAAGACATTGATAACTTGATTGACTTTGAAACCGATCTTGAGACTAAGCTGCTAAAGAAAACCGTGTGAACATTAAACTCGTTCAGCTTATATATATATATATATCCGCAAATCTGATTTGATAAAGTGTCTTCAACTTTCTGATTCTATATAGATCATGACAGGCTACACTACAAAAGGACACAAAATGAAATGTTGTAAATACATGTGTATAGGTTTAATAACTGCATGTGTACTAATAATTATAGCAATAGTTCTTGGAATGCATGGAGAGAATGAAAGAGACGCGAATGATGCTTCTACTTCTAAACCTGCTACTGAATTAACTCCTCTGCAGAAACTCGAACAAGACGAGAAATATTTACACGACAAGAAAGAATTATCTTCAAACGTCTTCTATCGCTTGCTGAATGAGTATGTTGAGACAATGAATGCAAAAGATTGTTATGTGTGCACACAAATACCTACCTCAGTAATAAAAGGAGTGACATATCATAGCATGCCTCTCATGTATGGAATTTCATGTAGTTTTCTACTAACCAGATTTTATGGCCAGGAGTCTATTCAGTATTTCTATTCCAATCATGATGTCATGTTTTCATATGTCCCCATAATAGAGTACTTGAGTAAAGTACCAAGAGATTATTATATAAAAATAGTTAGGGGTTTCTTTGAACCATTATCACCTTTTTCCACAGCTCAAGCTCATAGAGAAAACCTTACATGCTTGCTTTCACCTGTAGAGAAAAGCTTTTTAGATCACACTGAAGATAGAAGGAAAGTGGTGAAGGAGAAATTAGAAAGGGAATTACACAAAAGAACATCTGTAGACAACTATGCTTTTGCCGCGATAAAGACACAAGGGAAACTAGCTTTAGATGCAGTACACGTAGGAAAGCTTTGCATATATAGACCTAAATCATAGTATGACACAATCTTTGTAGGAACGAGTGAATGTAAACACACGTTTTTGTTTCAAGCTAAATGGACGTTCATGCTAAATGGCCTAGATCCAGCTACTCCAGGAGTATATTATATTTGTGGACTCAATGCCTATTATCGTCTTCCAAAAGGATGGTATGGGAGATGTTATTTGGGAATAGTATTTCCCAAGATTTTTCAACTAGACGACTTAAAGAAATTTCCAAAGCTGTCTGAATTACATCGTATTCAGAAGAGGGAGACAGCTTCTGGTGTGGTAGGATATATATTTGGAGCGTTGATTCCTTCAGTAGGAGTCATATTGAATTCAATTAAAATACGAAAGTTGTCTACTATTGTGGATAACATGCTGACAAAATTTTCAGGAGCCATGATCCTGATTGATGCTGAACTTGCTGCAGAAAGAGCTATGACTCTTCAAAATCGGCTTGCTTTAGACATTCTTTTAGCAAAGAATGGAGGCGTTTGCAAAATGCTTAGTGCCCGTCACTGTTGTTCTTATATTCCAGACAACAGTGGGCAAATTAGAAAATTGCTTTCAAATTTAACTAACGAGAGTACAGATTTGAAAGAATTGAAAGAACCAGGAGTATGGGAAAAGGTTGGGAAAGGATTTGCTTCCGTGGGAAATTGGCTCAGCAACATTTGGAACAGACTATTATTGAAAATAGTAAAAGGAATAGTAATAATATTAATCTGCTTATTAGGTACTTGGGGAATATGGAAAGCTATTAAAATATTTAAATCAAGAAGCAGGAGGAGAAGAGAGGAGAAGAGAGGAGAAAGAACAAAATAAAATAGTAGAAATATACAGGGAAAAATCGAAGGGAACAAAAAGGAAGAGGGAATTGACTGAAGTGCCAAATTACCAAAACAGAATTTTAATGGAATAAAATTTGTGATGGAAGATTTGATGTGATGACATAATTAGTCAACAGAGGAGGGATTGATGACGCAGAAAAAGAAAGACTAACAAATATTCATATATCATGTGACCAAAATCGTATAAGGTAGTGTGATTTTAGCAAAGAAAAATAATGTACGTGGGGAAAATGTGCCCACAAGGTAGTTCGCCATTATTATAAACAAGCTTAATTAATCATGAAGAATTGACAATGTAGTAATCCGTCCTAATTGCAAATGTATTCTATGATTTTCTTGTTGAAACTGTTATATGCTTAGCTTAAATTTAGCAGAGGCTTTGGCCTAGTTGCCTGGTCTCAAATCTAACTGCGTGGTTTTCACTTGTATTAACAAAGACATATTATTTTACTTTAAGGTTGTATTTTTCCAGTAGAGATGACTAATAAACTTATCTCAAGGTTTCGTGCTAGGCTAGTTTCATCCCCTTTGAAGCAAGGTCAGCTCCTGCAGGTGCAGACAATAAAAGCTCTGATATAGAATTAATTGGCAAACTTTGTTGCAACTTGTGTTCCAAAGCTTCAAGGACGCCTTATGCATAAATGAGTACTAGGAGAAAGACACTATTCATTGGTCGAAAGGAAGCCACCCTATGAACCCTCCAATGGAAGACCCTGAAGAATTTGGAACGTTTCTTACTTAATCCCACCGGACAAAGAGAAGTCAGCCATTTTCTACAATGCCATTTTGAAGCCCGATTCAAGACGCCATTTTAGGACGAACCCTTTGATGCCTTTTCTCTGTCTCAGAGAAAGAGACTTTAAAGAATTCTCACCCTAGAGACTTTAACTTTAATTTTGCCCCGTCCTGCCCATGCAGTAACTTTTGCCCCACTCTTCTTGCTGCCGCAAGGAAAACTTGCTTTAACTTTGCCCCTTTGAAATCTGCCCATGCTGATCGAACCGGTACCTGAAGGACGAAGACTTTTCTTGAATGCTGATTGTATTTGGTAATCATGAAAGGATAATTGTATTATGCATTGTGTTTTCCTTCCTAGGTACCAACTGCTTATTTTGATAGGGCCCAAGCTAGGAGTTTTCTAAATTTGTGTTAACTAAATTTGTTTTGCATGAAGCCCCACATGCCAATGCTAATTAGAGGTTAGTTGAGGTATTCACTTGATGCACCATGCTAAATTGAAATCTAGTTATGCTGACCAAAGTATGAAATTAGTCAAATTCAGTTGCTTATATTAGTGATTTGCATTGCTATAACTGAATGCATCATAATCCAGATTTTGCGTAGATTGCGTTTCTTCCATCGCTATGGACAGCTAGTAATGTTCGTAAATGTATACCATTTGATTTTGAGACTTACTTATATTGTGCTAGCTTTGTTAATATAGGGAAATAAATTCATTAACTTTTAATAAACTGGTGTGGTTTTTCATGACTGAAAGGTCATGGTGCGTCAAAATACTGATTGTTATTGATTCTTAATGTGCTGTTTGATCTATTAATTGAGTATTGGGTATTGATTATAATGGTTATTGATTATTGATTTGAGGGATCCGACTATTCTTGGATGAGGAGAACCCAACTCGGTTAAAAGGTTCACCGACCTCCGACGTGCCCAAATACAAGTAATTTATAAAGACTGGACGCGCTATCACCTTCCATGCCCAGGTTATTAATAACTTGATTCAAATAACTTCCCCAAGAGCCTTTTCTGTTACTGGTTTGTAGAACCCAAACTTCTTGCCAGCAGGAATGGAGGGTAATGGTAATCTCTACCAGTCATAACCTCCAAGACGCTTTGAGAAAGGCTCCCTGGCGCTGAAAGATCTGATTTATTAAGCCCATCTCCAATCTTACCTGGGCAGGGCAGGCACTTTTTGGTATATTAAAGACGGCCTTATAATTTCTAACTTGGCTGTGATTTAATGATGGTATCTATCGGCCCTGCAGCATTTTGGTGCCGTATGAAATGGCTGGGAGCAACTGGGCTGACATCATTTTTAAAAGATGTGACCAGTTTGGACAATCCAGCTTCCTCTTCTGCAAATTGAAGCTGTAAGTTAATGAATGGGCCTTTGCCCGGATTGACAGCAGATGGCATTTCCATTTCAAGTGTGGTTCAAGATAGACTCCCAAATATTTATACGATTGAGCCACCTCCACTTTTTTGTCTCCTAGGAACAAGTTAATGGATTTATGGTTCGCCCTAAGGAACCTCATCAGTTTTGTTTTGGACAGATTTATTTCTAGACCATTCTGGTCCATGAAGGTTTTGAGCGCTGATAGACTCTGTTGCAGGCCTCGGGGAGTATGACTCAATAGTAAAATGTCATCAGCATATTGTAGACATCTAATTTTCTCTTGGCCAAGGGCCAGGGGAAGACTGTTTATTTGTGCCAGCGCATCTGCGAGGTCTGCCAGATATAAATTAAAAAGAAGTGGGGCCAGGACACAGCCTTGCTTGAGGCCTGACTTTGTGGGGATTCTTTTTGTGAGTTTTGTGCCATGTCCAATTTTGACCTGAACCCAGGTGTCAGTGTAGATATCCATAATGGCCTTCAACAAGTTGTACGGAATGCCCCATTTGGCCAATTTAGACAAAAGCCTTTCCCTGGGGACCCAGTCGAAGTCCGACTTGAGATCAACAAAACATGCTTAAAGGCTCAACTTCCTGTTGCTGGCCTTTTCCACGATGAGGGAGAGGGCGATTAGGTTTGTTGACATTCCCAAGCCTGCCCTGAAGCCTGTTTAAAATCTTGGGAGGGGCACGTTCTCATCGGCCCAGCTTTGAAGATGATGTAGCAGGCAGGAGCCATATAGCTTAGCCTCTACATTGGTGAGTGCTATTAGCCTGTAGTTTGAAAGTAGGGCTGGGTTTCTGCTTTTGAAAATGGTGTGTATAATGCTACCTCTCCAAGATTCTGGGATGCGGTTAGCATAAGCAGCGGTGATGAAAAAAGGAAAGAAGTAGTGTGGTCAGTACTCTGGATCGGATTTAAAGATTGCATTTGGGAACCTATTGGGTCCAGCATCCCCCTCGGGCTTCATCTTCCTGATCAGACTTGCTATTTGGTCTGGCTTCTAGACCAAATCCTGATGTCCCTTCTCGGTGATGATCACCAATATTCCCTCTGCTTGCTGGCCTGTGAAGTTATAGTTGCCCAAAGGCAATTGCTCTCCTGTAAATTTGGATGGAGGGTTGGCTAATGTTCCACTCCCGTCTGTCAATCCATACAGGCTGCAATTGTGACTCTCCCATCTGGCCAAATCGATCCCGTGGCTGTGGTGTGGTTTTTTTCCCAGGGCCAGTTCATTCACCATGCTTCAAAAGTGCTTGCTGTTTTTCATTTTGCTTGCCTAAAGTAACTTGGTCCATGAGTCTTCTTGGACATTTTTCTTTGCGGACCAACAATCAGCATGATACTTTTTTTTCATGGCGCTCAGTATGACTTTATCTCCGCGCTCCCCCCGATTGATTGCTTTTACCAGTTGCCAGGCCTGCTGCGCAATTTGGAATTTTTGTGTGTGCAAGGTTTGTTGAACCAGGACTGGCTGTTGTTTAGATTTTCAATATCACAAGGAAATTCATGCACTGAGATAAGTCTAAAGAGATCACAAAAAATACTTTCCTAATCAAGAATGCACTCGCTTCATACTTGTTTGATGAGAGAAACTTTGATGAATAAGAACAATTGTGCTATGGATTTCCTTTCTTCAATTTTCCTGAAAGATATATAAGAAACACACTTTGTGGATGCCCATTTCCTTTTTTGGAAAGAAACAATTTTCAAGAAATGTGTTCATCGTATCAGTGGTATTACGCATATATATTTTTTAGATCATTATTGAATATAACATATACTACGCCAGTGGTTCCCAAACTGTGCGCTGCGGCACCCTGGTGCGCCGTTAGAAGTTGCCAGGGGTGCCAAGAGCATTTTGGAAACATGATAAGAACAATTTTAAAAAGATTTATGCGTGCAGTTTATAAATGACCTGCTTATGACGAGTTAAAAGTATTTTGCGGCGGAGTAACTCATTAGCATTTCATGTGGGGGAGTTACATAAGTCCCACCTGTCAACATCTTGCCGTCTGCAGCATGGTTTCACCTAGCGTGATTACGTTCTTTAAAGCCTTCGTCATTGCCAGGCGCTCGGCAATTCAGAAGAGAGCACTGGAATGTTATTGGTCCTGTGGAATCATCATTGAAGTGCGCACATCGGATGTGTTCCTTGTCGAATTTACGATAATCAGGTAATTATTATTATTATTATTAGGATTTCTAATCTAGGGTGAGAGACAGGGCACAGCAGGACCAGAGATCACAGGAATGCGCAGGAACTTCTCCTAACCAGCCAGATATAGTAATTATAGTACTATTCATATCTAATGTTCTGTTTTTTAAAAATATGGATATTTCCCCGGGCCCAGCACTCCGAACAAGGCCCCTGTGTAGTTGCCGGACAGGGGAAAACTGCTAACAGCTTGATTCAGCACACACGCACAAGTTGAGTTTGTTTATTTAGATTAGAAGACATGATTAGAATTATTAGTTCCTTGCTGATGACAAGTCCAGGGGAAAATTGCAGCGTTTCTGCTTTGTGAAAGATTAGCCTTCCACCCTTTTCTCATTATAAAGCACACCTTTCCTTTTTTCCCCATTTGTGTTTAAAAAATGCTAGTAAATTGTCCAAAATAAATTATATGCCCACAGTCCTCCCTCACTTGCAGGCCAAAATCAGATTACTTACTGAGTTTTACTGCCAGGGGAAGGAAATTTTTGTAGGGAGGCCAGAAAAACGGTTATGGGAGGTACAGACCAAGTGGAACTTAGAAAGCACAGTTATCAAAAGCTGCAGCCTTTAAAATAATTTGAGGCAGCGGTGCCTCCTAAATTCTCAAGAAACTGCAGAGTGGGAGTGTGAACGACAGTGCTTAATTTATAAATAAAAACGTGGCGGTGCCCAAAGCCCTCCTCTTAAACATGTGGCTGCTGCAATTACATGTGGGAAAACAGAATACTGCGGAAGTGTAATACTGAAGCCATCTCAGGCCTCTTCATTGATTTTAAAGCCACTCCCTGCCCCTACAGCTCACTCTTGCAGCTTTCTGTTTTCTCCCATTGTGACACTTTTTTGTTTTTCTCTTCCTCAGTCTTTCCCATATATGCCTTTTGCTCACAGTAAATGCTTGAGGCAGAAAAATAAGTGGCGGCCTTAAAAAATAAGTGCTGGTGCTCTGCACACGAAACAAGCACAAATTAAGCACTGGTGAATGAACAAGTACTGTTAAGTAGTGTTAGAGGAGAAAGTGTCCAGATTGAAGGCAGAATGTGTGCTCCAAAGGTGAGGTGTGAGGTGTGTGTGGTCAAGGCAAAGTAATGACTTTGTAAACAGAGAAGAAAATACATGCATGGAGGACAGCAAGTGTGACACAGAGGGGAGATGTGGCTACATTTTTTAGACGTTTAAGAACAAGAGGTTGAATTGGAGGTGATGTGGTCTAGCAGGGAGGAGGAAACATACAAAACATCCATGTTATGCTCATTAATATAATTGAAGTACTCCCGAAACTGAGCTTACATCGCCCACCCGAAAAAAATGTAACATAATGGTGAGCCGCAGGCAATTTCCAATATAGGTGAAGGGAGCCGCGGGTCGAAAAAGTTTGGGAACCACTGTACTATGCTAACATCATACATTTGTCATTTCAGGTCTACATCTTTGCTGTCCCTTTACCTCCTTCTTCCTCTCACCTGGCCTCTCAGGGGTCATTTAGGAGCCCAGTGGTGCCTAGAGTGGGTCCATTCTCAGCCTTGTGCCATTCCTGAGAAGTGTTGGATTCTTTTGAGAGAAACCTGCCCAGCTTGACAGGTATGCACATCTAAGCCTACACATCACATTTAGGTGTCACACTCAGAAAAAGAAAAATGGTGGAATACTTGAAATACTTTTAGCCACTGACAATTACTCAGGGCTGCATCCAACTCCATCATTTTTTGCTTACCATGCCACCTCAGACAGGAACCAGCAATAGGCAAATCAGCCCTGGCCCTGCTAAAAAAGGGAGAGTACAACCTAATATGCCAGACCAGGTCCCCTCTGAACAGGAACACAAGCAACCCCAGTGTGGTTTTGGCCTAGTTAGGCCAGAATGATGCCTGAACCATCACCAGTGGCTGAGATCAATTCAATCATTTCTTCCATCAACACATTGGTTGTAGGAGACACCTTAAGTGCAAAGTAATGTTCATATGTGGATCCTTTGCTCACTGTGCCACTGAACTCTCATTACACATCACTGAAAAGGCCTAAGTAGAACAGAAACCACCTGTGGTTGCTTGTGGTGTGGAAGGGGCTGGGCTCGAGGGGACTTGGCCTGGCTATTCAAGCTTGACTGTGCCTAGTGTACCAGGACTAAGACTGATTTACTTATGGTATGTCTCTCTCTGAAGTTAAAAAGGGGCCGAAAAACTGTGGGCTGTAATATAGCCCAAGTGTTCACCAGTGGCTGAGAATGGGGATTTTCTTCTATCAGCTTGTTGTTCATTGCAGTAGACACCCTTTTTTACCACTGGTATTGCCCACTACTTGTATGGACACCACCTATAGATGGATGGCAGCAAGAAAGTTAAGTAAGAGAGCCCAGTTTCTTCAAGGTTTGATAGTGCAGTGTCATGTGAGTAACAGTGATGGGACCCTTTTGGTTACTGATGGACACCGTAGAACTGTGATGTAAGTATTTGGGTTTGGTGACTCGATTTCAGGTTTAGAATGTTAAGGTCTTGTTTGCACGTCCACGTCATCTCCCAAATGAAGGGTACTCAACTGGGGGGACAACATTTATATAATGTGTGTAGTAGACACAGCAGGCTTTGGGTCTGTAACTCCATACACCAGCCAGCCTGCATTAGCTCAAATACTCCTTTTTGTCATTTCCGAAATGAAGTGTACTCCTGTGGGAGATAATATTTGTATAGTGTGTGTAGTAGAGAGAGTGACTTGATTGTAACTCCCAAGAGGCTTTGGGTCTATAACTCCAAACACCAGCCCAGTCTGTGCCTGTCTGAATACCAAGGGCCTCATTATGACCCTGGCGGTAGAGACAGGCCGGCGGTGCTCCCTTGGGCATTCTGACCGCGGCGCTTTGGCCGCGGTCAGAACGGGAAAACCGGCGGTCTCCCGCCGGTTTTCCACTGCCCCTAGGAATCCTCCAAGGCGGCGCAGCTCGCTGCGCCGCCGAGGGGATTCTGACAATCCTTACCGCCATCCTGTTCCTGGCGGCTCGCCCGCCAGGAACAGGATGGCGGTAAGGATTGTCGTGGGGCCCCTGGGGGCCCCTGCAGTGCCCATGCCAATGGCATGGGCACTGCAGGGGCCCCCGTAAGAGGGCCCCGCTAGTATTTCACTGTCTGCGTAGCAGACAGTGAAATACGCGACGGGTGCAGTAGCACCCGTCGCACCTTCCCACTCCGCCGGCTTGATTACGAGCCGGCATCCTCGTGGGAAGGGAGTTTTTCCCTGGGCTGGCGGGCGGTCTTTTGGAGACCGCCCGCCAGCCCAGGGAAAAACTCATAATACCCTCCGCGGTCTTCTGACCGCGGAGCGGTATTATGGAGGGCGGCATCCTGGCGGGCGGCCTCCGCCGCCCGCCAGGGTCATAATGAGGCCCCAAGTGTACTCACCTGAGGGGATAACGTTTGTATAGTATATGTAGTACAGGGATTGACCTGACTGCAAAACCCAGCAGGACTTGTTTCTCTGACTTCAAACACCAGCCCATTCTGCACCTGTCCAAATACCTCTGTTTGTCAACTCCTAAATGAAGTGTACTCACCTAGGGGATAACATTTGTCAAGTTTTGGGGAGTAGCAAGAGTGTCCTGACTGCATCTCCCAGCAGGCCTTGGGTCTGCAACTCCAAACACCAGCCCAATTTGAACTTGTCCAAATACTCCTGTTTGTTAACTCTCAATTGAAGGGTACTCACCTGGGGGATAACATTTGTATAGTGTGTGTAGTACAGGAATTGACCTAACTGCAACTCCCAGCAGGCCTTGTGTCTATAACTTCAAACACCAACACAGTGGTCCTTTGTCCAACTATCCCTGTTTGTCAAATCCAAAATGAAGTATACTCACCTAGGAGTGATGAAACACAGATCATACACAAATCAGAGACTCCATCTGGACTTGCTAACCAGAGATGAAATTATTGAGGGCAGGAATGACACCTGATACCTTAATTGCGTACAACAAGTATTCCTAAAGCCTCAAGCTGCATCACCAGATTGGTATTGGTAGCAGACACATTGACACAGCACTGTGCACATTATTACTCCAGTCACACATACAACAAAGTCCTGGGTCTGCCTGCATCACAACTTCCCAGGCCTCAAAATTGTCAAATCCATATCCTGTCTAGCCTCTGTTTTGGCTGCACTGTTGGCAATATGTCATTTTCAGGACATCCTCCCAAGTGCAACTGATCTGCACATCTCAGCAGCTGATTGAGTCAAATTGGGTGGCATACTTCACGCATGTCATGTCAAATCACCCAATACCATGGTAACTTGCCACAATTCGATTACCTACAACTTACCACTGTACAATGCCTCTGCTTACTGTAACTTGAAACCATCACAATACAACCAGTAACATTGTACATTTTACATTAACAGGTCGATCTGCCGCTGGGCACAGAGAGGCCGTGGAGCAGACTGCCACTACCCCTCCCACCCCAAATGATGCCCTCAGTAAAGACAATACTCCTGGATTTGTGGACATGGAGAACGGTTCTAGCCCAACTGGGCAACCTGGCCAGATGGCAACAATCATTCTCACTGTGCCCACAACGTCACCTCCCAATCATGTTGCGACATCAAAGGCAACTATTTGCCCCTCAACCTGTGTCCCTAGCACAGTATCTGCCATCTTGTGCCCCCTAGTCCTGGATCCTGAGGTGCAACACCACATTTCGGACAATGAGCATCCAGGAACAAGTTGGGGGGTCACCCTGTGGCAAGGCAACAGGACTGTGGGAGTAGGGTGCATGGGAGGTACACTGTGCGTCAGCGAGTTGAGGCTACTGGGGCTGCTCTTGACCAGGACACTACCAGCCACAACTTGGAGGTCTATCAGGAGTCCCAAGGGATGATGGGCCAAGTGTTGACCAAATTCCAGGAAATGAAGTAGCGACAGAGGAACATGCATCGGGACATGCAGGAGCAGATGGAGGCCCACAATACCAACATGGCCTCCCTAACAGGGGTGTTGAAGGACATTCATACCACCCTGAGCAGGGCCTTTCAACACCAGTCTACCCCTTCCTTTGGCTAATCAATAGCAGACCCAGCAACACCAGTGCCAGCCACAGGAAGGGAGGCCATATCAAGGAAGACCAAGGCCCTGGCTCCCCTGCTTCTGTAGCAGCAGCCCCCCCCCATGCAAGTGGGGCCATCCAACAAGGAATCCAGGAGGTGGAGTTGGAAGTACACCCCCTTCCAGAAATAATTCTATTCCTTAAGGACCTCTTTTGCATGGTACACATTCACTCTGGGCTGATCCTGAACCACATACCATTTCCAATGGGAGGAGTACTCTGGACTTTGCACTCCCAGTGGTGTGGCATCTACTCCAGTGATTTCATTCACCATGACTGACCCCTTCACATTTGTTTTTTTTTGTTGAGTAATGTCACATATGTTTTCTGTTAGTCATAGCTGCACAATAAAATCACCCTTCACTGACTCTTTGTCTACTGATTTTGATTTCGTATTTAGCCATGTCGATATATCAGACCTTGTGAACCATACAATGATGATCCAAGCTACTTGTTCAAGAGGGAATATGTTGCACGTCCAGCTCAGGATTAAAGCCCTCCCATACAAAAACATATATTCAAGGGTCTGCTCAAACCAAAACTTTTGTTATCCTGTTCAGCACACAGGCTGCCAATCTCTCTGGACTATTGGAAATCAAAATTGATTGACTCATACTGAGTAAATGAACATGTTGACAGGTTCAGGCCCCAAGACCACAGAAGGAAGGGATTTGTCAGACATTTTCCTGCAGAATAGTCAAAGACTGATGTGGTTTATGTCAGCAGCTTGTGCCTTATCACATACCACAGCAAAGTAATTCAAAATCACATAATCCAAGATACATACAGATAGCAGTACAACAATCCCTCATTGCATGGCCATCATAATCCGATGCCCATGCATCTGGTGGTATGACACAAACATTTGTCAGTTTTGTGGCATAGGCACTGTGGCCTACAATGATTAAACACATCTACAGCTACATACAGGTCACACAAAAAGAGTGTTTAGCCAATGTGAAGGGAATACGACTTGGTCATAAACTAGCACTCCAAATTTAATGCTCTCATTGTGATGACACACATGATATATCATGCCCACCACATGACACAAAGCAAGTCCAATGGGCACTTATGACCTTCCATCCAAACACTGTGTAAGCTGTCTTAGCACAGGTCACACACACCCAAACTCTGTGACCTACATTACCTAGATCAATCCATGTCCAATTCGTGTGTCAGATCAGCATCACATACCTGCTAATGTCGCAACTCTGAAAAGCCCACATGAATATGTCATGGTGAAGGTGCCCGAACAACAAACAAAACAAGGTGTATGGGCTTGAAACCATACATATGAAACACGTCACATAGCAAGCATCTGGGAAACAAAGTAAATTGCAAGGAAACTGACCCAAACAAAGCGACATCAACAAGGTGGTGGGGGTTGTTTCAAAAGCTATTTCATGAAGCAGACTTTGGTTGATTATTGCAGAGTATTAGCACCCTAGGTGCATCTAAAACATTCAACTTCTTACATTCTCACAACTACAGTTCATCATACAGTCACAGTCTTGACATCACAGGACATACACTCATGAGAAGTAGCTGTGGATTAGATCTTCACACAAGTCAGCTCCTTCCCCTACACCACTGTCACCCTCAGTTTGCATTTAGGATTTTCATCCGGTGGCACTGCAGGCTTCCTCTCCTCTGGGATGACCAGGATACTCCTCCGCAGGGCGAAGTTGTGGAGCATGCAGAATGCCACGGTGATATGACACACTTTCCCGGGTGAGTAGAAGAGGGTCCCACCAGTCCTGTCCAGACACCTAAATCTGTCCTTCAGGAGCCCAATCGCCTGCACCACTGCATGTCTTGTTCTTCCAAGAGCTTCACTGAAGCGGGCTTCCACTGGTGTAGTTTGATTCCTCAGTGGCATCAACAACTAGGGACAGTTTGGATATGCTGAGTCTCCTGTTAAGGAATGGGATATAAGTGAACCAATGAGTCCCTCATTTCATGATTTCAGCACGTGACATTCCTCATACTCAATCAGGGCAGACATGACTTATCAACCAGCGAGGCCCTCTCTGGGTGTAGTTGTGATATCAGCTGGGGTATGGTACTGTTCTGCATTATGAAGGAATCATGTGCTGATCCCGGATAATGTGTACACACATATGAGATGTGGAGATCCGCCAAACAGACAAGGTGCACGTTAATGGAATAGAAGATCTTTCTTTTGTGATAGACTTGTTCAGTGGCCTGCGCTGGCACCAATTCAACATGTGTGCCATCAATGGCCCTCACCACATGTGGGAGGAGGGCAAAACTATAAAAGTAAGCCTTCACATTGGTTAACTCCTCACATTGGGGGAACCTGATTTAGCTGTCAATGTGCTTTACCATTGCTGAGAGGAAATCAGTCAACACAAGACTGAACATAGATTGGGAAATACTAGCAGATAGGGCCACAGTATGTCGGAAGGACCATGTGGCCAGGAAGTGCAATACTGACATGACTTGTACAATAGGTGTAAGCAGGTTGGATTACTATTAGCTGGCATCAGATCTGGCTCCAAGTTATGGCAGAAGTCCACTATTGTTTGCCTATCCAGGCGGTATACTTGAATTATATGCATTACTTGATGGTCTGAAGCTCTGGCCGTAGATGGTAGACAGGAGGTTGTCACATCCTCCCTCTCCTAGGGTACCTATGTGTGACAAGACATGATTTGTAACATTAGTCAGTGTGTCCACAGAAACATACATGATGCATTGCAAAAATATCATATGTCAAAGAATTTCTGAATGGATAAACATGGCACAGAGTCCAGCTGGAAAAGACACAAGGGTCACATGTGACCCCCATGGTTGTCAACACGTTTGTCCATAGCATGGATTTGGATGAAAATCAATTAACTGCTACACAATTGCCTCTTGAAATGTGACTGTATTTCCTGACTGCCAAAAAGACCGTGGACAGTGCGCTGCCGTCAAATGCCATCTGTGCCCTGTAACACAATACACCCGTGGTTGGGTAAAAGGACCTACATGACTAAACAGAATAAGGATGTTTGTGATGCTACAACACATATATTGTAGGTATGACACAGTTTATAAAGCCAAATACAGTATTTCAGGCCGACAAAATGGCGGATGTCTGACCTACTCTCCAGGATATTAGGAACCACCTGCGACCGTGGGTGGAAGTTGTCTGGGCGATAGGCGGGTCCAACAGTGGTAGACCTTGCCATAGGCTAACGTTGTTGCGTGTGGCAGTCGTGGCCTAATGGCTGTGCAGACACGACAGCCATGTTGTGCAAATTCACTCACTTGACTCGCGACACTGCTGCCAGCAACACCTCCATTACTTGGGCTTCTGTATGCCACCTCTGGGAGTAATCATGCCATGTTCAGCAGGTGTTAGGGCCCCTGCCTTCTCTCCAGAGGTACTGGAGAGGCTTCATAATGAGGTCCTTCCCCTGTATGGACTGCTTTATGGCCCACCAAAGAAGCAGGTCAGTACCCCATGTGCACAATTGACTCTGTTCAACACCATCCTTTCTCTCCTCACAGGCTACAATGTGGCCCTGTGTGCCAGCCAGACATCTTGTGTGTCTGTTTTTGCAGTCTGTGTGGCATCAACAGGATGTACATGGTACAAGTATTGGTGACCAGTACTATATGCTGTGTTCATTCACATGGTTTTGGGTGATGTTTTTGTGGTCCTATATCCCCCTTGTGTTGGATGCACATAACTAGGCAAGGAGACCTTACTGCCATCCAATGACATCTCTTTCTTTATGATGGTTGTAAATGTTGGACAACATGTATGTGCATGACAGCATGAGCTGCATGTGCATCTTGTCTGAGTCATTGGAGGATCTTGCAAGCAATGTGTATAGTACCACAGATCTTTAAACCCACATCTATGCTTGCAAAACTATTGTCTGAAAGGCATATTATGACTCACTCTGCCATTCAGGTTGCCACACAAACCACATGCCACATTGCGGCTGGCCATTTGATGTACTGTCATGCGGTGTGACGGAAATGTGTGTCATGTAGGTTCTGTATGCTCAGGCTGCAGAAACCAGGGGCCCGTCACGTGTATCTCCCAGTATGGGACCTAGTGCTAAGTGCAGACGTTAAAAGAGGCTCCTATTGATTACAATGGGCCCCTGGGTGCTTTGAAGGATTAGCGTCATAATTTTTTATGCTAATCCTGGAAAGCGCCAGACTAGCATCAAAATGATGACACTAGTCACCCTAACTAGCGTCATGGTGCATCATACTGTAAATACAGCACTAACATGGTGGCGTTAGGAGGGCGCTAAGGGGCGCAAGAAAAGTGACGCTACACTAGGTGCAGTGCGACTTTTCATAAATATGCCCCTTAAAGTTTTAAAAAGACTTAGCAGTGAATCCTTATGCTTCATACATCTATGAACGGGCGTTAAAATAGTATTTTGTTCCAAATGGTATGAAACACATAGACAACTACTGTTTTTTAGGATTTTACGAATTTCAATAAACTTTCATTACCCTGAGGCTTCAAACACACTGTGCAAAGGTGTCCAGGGCAAGGCAAACCGAGCCTCTATGGATACACTACTTAATCTTGCACCACACTGAACAGGGAGTCTCGGACCTCCTTCCCACTACATTACAGAGAACACCCAGAAGCATCCATGTTAGAATGGTATAAGGCCCAATTAATTCCGAGCAAAACAGAGAAAGGGGAAGTGTTTGTACATGGATCCCCCAGGACATCTGTTTGGCTTATTACACTTAATTTGGTTCTCATGGGCAATCAGGGTAGTCCTTGTGTTGTATACATAAGTTCCCTAAAAGGCAGTTCAAAAACTAGTCAAGACTTTCTGTTTCTGTCACACAGGGTTCTCCGTGACAACGTGGCTTATGTTCCGTCCACCGTTATGTGCAGTATGGGGACTATAATGAACAGAACACCTACCATGTTCTGATGGTGGATAAAGGTGTCAAGACGGCCATAAACACGTCCATAATTTCCTCAAGTGAAGGAACAAAAATTGTACGGCTGCTTGCCTAGTGAAGTACTGGCCTATAGAAAGTAGGTATCCTTGCACATTCATTGAAAAATTTACCTTACGGCAGCTCCACCTCAGTTAATTTCTCAACACTTCACTTTTGTATAGTACAAGTATACAAATAGAGGGCAGGCTGAGATTGGCACTGGGGATAGTAACCACAACTCTCCTGCTTATTCCCTAGCTTAGAGTAGACTCTACAACAACAACAAGGTCAAGTGGTTTTAGGCGCTCCAGGAGTGCAATTGGCAAGTGTCGGTCTGGCAGCCTTGCACTGTCTTCTAGAAGTTATGAAGTGCAGGTTGCTGCTTCTGTAGCAGTAAGACTTTCAAAGAGGGTAAAATGAAAGTCAGTGATGCAAATCTTCCCATGGTGGTCTGATGATAAACAACATTTGTGTTGTATGTTGCCCTCTGGATCAGATGGATAAACAGCTTCTTATACCAAGTGTAATTTTAATTACTCAAATTGTATGGCTGAAGAACCTGGTTATCCTCATCTACTTCACCCATGTACTTGTTGTAATCAAGTATACAGGTGAGCTTGTGAATTTCAGCAATCAGACACACAACCATGATGGGGGAAGTGCTCTCATCACGGACTGTAGTGAGCACATACACAGAATGGCTAGCAAAGAACTTGACTGTGAACAGTTTGTTGGAATGCAAAGTAGTGCTCTGAGTTTCTTGGAGCTTCTTACAAGCAAGTTCCTGTGGGAATCCTTTGAGGAAACAACCAGCTGTACCGCATGCCACAGTGCCAGCTTTATATAGCTCACTGAACAGCCCTACTTCCGTATAGAAGCTGTCCACATAAGGTTAAAACCTTTGTGAAGTAGTGGCTGGACAAGCTCCCATAAAATCCTTTCGGTGTCTCCTAACTTGGGAGGGCAACATACAAGGTTTAGAATAGAGTCTTTCCTCGGTGTATATACTCTCAAGCTGTACACTTAGCTAGTAGCGCTCCCAGCTTGTATAACCTGGTGCCTTAGCAAGCTTTTTTGGTCGCAATGTATTGCCTGAACAGCAACCACCTTTGTGCAGGATCAAGGATTCGTCACTCTCTACATTCTTTACAGGAGTATAAATCTCTGGAAACCTGGCACAGAAATGTTCCATGGCAGGACGAATTTCAAACAACCTATCATGGTCTGGTTGGTCCTGGGGAAATGCAGCAGAACTGTAATTGAAATGCAGATACACTGCAATAGCAAAAACTGATCTCTTCTCATGTGGGTTACAAAGTTGGGTTTACTAAAACCTTGCAAGCTAACTAATAGAACTGAAAGCTTGGTTTGTGCACTAATTTCCTTTTGAGAGTAGGGCCCAAAAATATCTTTAACTCTTCAATTGATGTGGTAGTCCACTGGTATGGCCTAGTTTAAGTCCTTAGAGGGCGTTCATGGACCCACAGAAATTGTTCAGCATGCAAATTTGTTTGCTGGACAATTTGCTCAAGGAAGTAAACATCCAAAAAGAGATGGACGTAGTTAACTGGCAAAGAATTGGAATTTACATCCAGTGTCGCCATTAAAAGGTGGAATTTGGGGCTGGACTGAATTGGGTGACTGCCAAGAGGGACGTTCGTTTTTGCTTGCTGCCACACATGCCTGCTTTCTGTGTTGGTCTAACATGCTATGGTCACTTCACTGTGCTCATGAAAGGACAGCACAACTGACATCACCACATCCCTTAAAATCACTGGAAGATAAGTAGTTGGATGTAACTCCACAGACTGAAAAGTCACTACCAGATCCTGTTCCATTTTCCCCTCCCTCAGTATCAGCTATCTCAGTCTCTGATCCTGCCTCAGAGCTCTCCTCCATAAACTGAGTTTGGGCTTGGGCAGCAGTCATCCCTAAGACACCATCTCTGCTGACTAGCTAAAACCTTCCTTCTAAAACATTGTCCTACATAGAAGGCAGGAATATATTTCTGAATCAGTCAGTAGATGTGTGCATTCGTTGAGATGTGTGCAACAATAAATAAACAAAAATCTTACTTTTTGGGGTGAATCTGCAGGTTCTCCAAAGATACTAAAAATGACACAGTAATACTTCAACTTGTCACATACCGAATTTCACAGCGTACTTTTCTGGTGGCTTTTGCCAAACTTTATTGTTGTGGTATATGCTGGATTATTGCCACTATAAAAGTTATTTCCCAAAGCCACAAATTTAACTTTGATCTCAAGCAGCCCCTGCAACTTTGTGCACAGACACACTCCATGTGGAAGTTCACATTGCTACCACCAAGGTCACTGGAATTATGAGTCAGGAGAGCACCAAATTGTAAGGGTTGAATAAATGATGTAGCATATTGCAGCACATTTTTTATATTATTACTTTATTATCTTTTTCATTTTAAACACAGTAATACTGTCTGACCAAATATTTCACCTCATTACTACCAGTTTAGTAATCATATGAGGACATTAGCAACTGAAAGATGACCTGTCAACCCTGGCTCAGTTCCTTTCATTGCGTGCCAACACATATTGTCTCATTAATCCCATCAGGTATTTACTGCATTGCAAAACATTATCCTTTGCCCATTGGTGGTGGGGGGTTCCCTACTGTGAGTGGGTGTGTGAGTGGCTGTATGAGTTTGTGACTGAGTGTGCGTGATTGCGTGGGTATTTGAGTATATGAGTGGGTATATGAGTGGCAGTGTGGGTCTATGAGTTGGTGTGTGATTGGTTTTGTGGGTCTGTGAGTGGGTGTGTGAGTAGCTGCATGGGTGTGTGAGTAGTTGTCTGGGTGTGTAAGTGGATGAGTGAGTGGGTGTATGAGTGGTTGTGTGGGCCATGAGTGGGTGTGGAAGTGGTTTTGTGGGTCTGTGACTGAATGTGAGAGTGGCTGTATGGATGTGTGAGTTGGTGTGTGAGTGATTGTTTTGGGTGTGTAACTGGGTGTGTGAGTGTGTGGGTCTGTGATTGGCAGTGATAGTGGTACTGTGGGCCTCTGAGTGGGTGTGTGAATGGGTATATGAATGGCTGTGTGAGTCTTTGAGTGGTGTGGTATTGATTTTGCGGGCCTGTGAGTATGTGAATGAGTGTGTGAGTGAGTGTGCATGTTTTTATAAGTGGGGTCTTGATCCATGGATCCATCAAGGATTCACCTGGTGGTCACACTGAATGCTGCAAAGTTTCTGTGAATCCTTGTGTGTCCCATAAAACACTTTTGGTCAATGTCTTGCTCATGAGGTGTCCCTAACACCCCCGCTCCAGTCATATGGGGTCAGTATACCTCTATTCTGAAACCTTATATCCTATTTCATCTTTATTTCCCCCCATGGGGCTGACTGCCGATACGCAAAAATGGTGGCTGTAGCTTTCCTCTAAGGTTGCAGCCAGTCGATCAAGACATTGCTGTTGGCAATTGGATCCGCTTCTCCACTGAGGTGCATCCTTGTCTCTAGATACATTTTTTTTTCCGTAATAACTCCACAACTACTGAATTGATTTACACCAAATTACAAAAAGAGATCTTTCAGGACCTAGGTCTAGCGTTCTGCCAAATTGCATGTAATTCTGTCTAGTGGTTTGGGGTGTAGTTTTGTTTAAAATCCCTATTGGAAATAGCATGGGGAAAACGTGTTTTGGGATCCCCTTCATTTCTTGGCCCTTTCTTGATGAATCACCCTGACAGTTTCCAGACAGCAGCCGAATTGACTGGTACACTAGTTTTGAAGATTTGTCAAACAGCGCCAAAGTTATTGGCAAAACAAAAAATGCTTTTCCTATGGAAACTAGTTCTTACCTATAACTACCTATTGGCTACATCCAAATCAAACCACTCACTAGAAGGGTTGCTACAGAAACCAAGTTCATTGTGGTACAAATTCTGACAACTTGTGGCCCATCTTGCTTGATCACATGACAAACCTACACTTTCAACAGAAAGTATGATGTCCTGCATGGTCAAAGAGTAATGGACCAGTCAAAAGGGGAACAGTATGACACATCTATCTCTGAGAAGGGATCAGAGGCAGAGGACATGGATGCATCTGAACTGGTGGAAATCAGTGCCCCAGGGGGAGAAGGTATCACCAAGCCCATTACTCTTTTAGATGACTACTGCCTCCTAAATATGGAGTAGAAAGTACTGCAACAGAACAACAGCTGCATGGGTACAAGAGTATAAGGATAAGGAGGCATAGAAAAAAGAGGTAACAAAAAAGGTAGAAATGAGATAGAGGACATTGCAGAAGCCCTTGTGGGAAGAAACAAGAGGGCTGCTCCACAGAAATAAAGATGAGTATGGGCTTGGTAAATAATAGGTGATTGATTTATCTGGAAGACACTTCACATAAAATTAACTAAATGTACTTTGCTTTTGCCTTTCATTTTGCTCTAATATGAAATTTGACTATGTGCAAACATGCATGGGTGTTTTTAAATTGATGAGAAAGCTCAAATTGAAGAAATGACATCTTTCAAAACAACATTTTAGAGTAGGTGAAAATAATCAGGTAAACAGATATTATTTCAGATCTGATCATTAGTTATGTTGATATGCTTAGTACATTGTATGAACTTGAGTGTGGGGAGGCCTCAGGTGACCACATGAAGAGCCTGATGGTTTTATTTGATGAACTACGGATTTTGTATGACAAAGCTTATCCAAGCAAATTCAAAATCAAATCTACAGTTCTACTTTCAATACCATATGATGCAATGGACACCTTCCATTATATTACAATCTGTGAGCTCACAAAATTGAGTGTGGAACATTTCTCGTGAACACAGAAAAGCTATACAAGATCATGCTGAGGATAACTTGATAGTGATTCACTTTGTAGATATGGGGGCCATCATTGTTATCATTCCTAGAGACATGTATGTGAAGGAAGCTTGCAGACAACTAGAGGAAAGGAAATGTTATTTACCCATTTGTAGAAAGGAATTAATCAATACTATTGTTGGTTATGGGGTCAAATTGGAAGAATGGAAATAGAAGGGTCTTACTGAAGTGGAAGAGTTTGTGTATCCCAAGAATGACTTCCCACGATTGTCAGCACTCTACCTGCTCCCCAAAATCAATAAGAATAGAACAAACCCTCTAGGCAGTGCTATTGTATCTTCCAGAGAAAATATCCTGACATATGTTGACTACTTCCTCAGGGGCTTTGGTTCCATTCTCTTGTCTTATATTTGCAAACCTTTCTTGGCTAAGATTGAGGGGATTGAGTCATACGACCACAGTTTCCCATAGCACCAACATATAGGCGGTCATTACGAACTTGGCGGTGTGGCCTGCCAGCCGGTATGGCGGGCCACACCACCAAATAAACAACACCATGAGGGCCGCCATTGGCAGCCCACTCTCACCGCCAGGCTGCCTCCGTCAGGCAGCCTGGCGGTGGTCCGAATCATTATCCGACAGGGCAGCAGTGCTGCTCCTTGGATAATGATTCCTCAGACTCCAGCATTTCCCTGGCGGGTTTCCCTGCCAGGGAAAGGCTGTTGGAAGAGGTACAGCGGGGCTCCTCTGGGGGCCCCTGCACTGCCCATGCCATGTTTTCAGAACAATGTTTCCTCCCACCGGCCCACAGGAATGTTCTTTATGCAGCCGGCAGGGATCCGGGGACGCTGGCGGTCAGTGTTTTAACTGCCAGCATGAACACAGCGGTTTTGACCGCCGTGTTCATTATGACCACCATAATCTTTCACATAGAAAGCAGATTGTGAAAACGAGCCCCATCTTCGAATGGGCCAAAGTGAGAATCGTAAGAAGCACAATCTGGGAACAAAGTATATTTCACATGGTGCCAATCAAAAAAAAGTAAACAAGGGCCAAAACTAAATCATGATTGGCTGAAATTCAATAATATCAAAAGACCATAACCTATAACAAAAACTGTAATGGGTGACATGTCAGTGCATAATACAAGGCATGTAACAATTGGGAAATCTACCCTGTATCTTGAATCTCATAAGAGTAGCTCATTGTGTAGTGGGATGGTGGAGCTACTGTCATCGTAACAGATGTTCACTGTGACATATGTCAAGGTAAAGGAAGCCCAACTGGGAAGATGAGTTGAACATTCAGATAGACTGAGTCGGGACATATAAGAAACACAAAAAAGACCACATAGAACATGGTGTAAATGTATTAAAATGCCCCAGATAAATGTAGAAAGTATATCCAACTGCACAACTGACCAGGAAGTAAAGGGACACACATTTAAATTTAACCTGCAAGAAGTTGCCCCAGATGCCACAAGTGGATGTCAGAACCCTGTCATGGTCACATTAGAAAAAAAGATTGAATTTCCAGCAATAAATAAAGTGTACAAGGAAAGAAAAGAACACAAGTTTTACACCCAAGTGGCCATACAGGGTGATTGAATATGAAAGAAAATTGGGCACAGGCCCTAAATCAAAAGTGATGTGTGCAAACCTCAATGGTAAATCCTTGCACAGATATATGACCCTAGGTGCACTAAACACAACCAAAATAATAAGTCAAGATGAGAAGAATCTTATCTGAGATGGCATGTATTCCCTTGGGTGTGGCATGGAAGAAAAGGGTAAGGGGCAAAGGCCAACCAGCTTGACAACATCTCAGTAGTCGTAATTCCTTTCTATTTCTCCTATAACAAAATAAAATGGAACAAAGTCAAAAACATCCAAAAGAACAAAAAGGGAGGGAAATGCAAGCAATACAATAATGAGATTAAATATTTGTCTAGGTGAACGGCTAATTCCTCTTCACTGTTCCATCCCAGTGGACCCCTGGTCTACAGATCAATGATGTATCTGGATTCTTTACTTCTAAGAGCTTGCACTCTATTTCCTCTTCTAATGTTCAGTGGCACATGCTTGATGGCAAAATGAGTCAATTTATTCCTGTTACAATAGTGTGTCTCCTAAAAATGCCTAGCAATCGTATAGTGTGGGTCTCCATTGTCTATTACTCACATATATTCAGGGATTATTTTCTTAGCTGGGTGCATTGTACTGTTAATATATCTCTTTTTACAGGGTTATTCCAGTAAATAAACCACAAATTGTACATGTGAGGAATTGTGTGATTTTCCTCATGTCTCAACCATACAGTATCTCATATTCAAAACTGCTGGGGCTGTTCTTACAAGCTGTGCATCTACCACATGGAAGAAGGCCACTGAGACCACTCAACCTGATATCAAGGTCTTCTATGATGTCACTACGAACTAATATATCTTTGAAAGACTGGTCTATTCTGCATTTGAAGCAAGGCTTATCTTCCATTAAGGGCCCAACCTTCAGTTAATTTGACAGGATGTTTAAATTCCTACAGATCACTTTTTCAGCCTTCTTAGAGCTCCTATAATAGGGAGTCACTAACCTCATTAGTCAGTATTGGGCTGAAAAAGAATTGTATTTCTGTCCTTGATCTCCACCTTATCAACTGCTCTGTGAAGCACCCATTCAGGATATCCTCTTGCTCAAAACCTTTATAACATGTACTCCTGCTCTCTTAAACAGGTATCCTCTGAGTTATAGGTTCTGTTAGCCTGCAGTAGTACCCCATAAGGGATACTGCATTTAAGAATGTATATGTGGCTGATGAGAGCATGGAAGAGACTACTGCCTGCTATGGGCATCCTAAATATGCTTGTAGCTAATATGTCATCTGTACTTTTTATATGTACATCAATATATTCAATCTTATGTTTACTGTGCAGGTAAAATCCAAATTGATGGTGTTTTCCTTCAGTTTTTTCAGAGCTAAGAACATGTCATCAATAAAATATAACCAAAGGATTGCTTGCTCCATATCGCTGGGGGTCTTGTGTGTGATGAACACTTGTCCCTCCAACCAACCTATAATGAGATTGCCAAAGCCGGGAGCAAAGCAAGTACCCATTGCAGTGCCCCTAGATTGTCTGTAAATTACAGCATCAAATATGAAGGTGTTGCTGTGAAGACAGTAATCTAACATTTCTAAGATCATCCTTGTGTGTCCCATGTATTGTATCTGCCTTGCTCTAGGAAAGTGTCTGCATGCTTGTATACCTTCTGAATGTTGTGTACGGATGTCCTAAGGTAACTACAATTTACACCCTCAGCATGCACTGCTAATTACCCTACATATTATATCACGTATTACATGTTCCATGACATCATTGATAATATGACTGAAACATCTGAAATTGCATTATTGATAACATAACTATGCATGGTGGCACCGTGAGTTAAGTTATGTTAGGGTACAAGTTATCCTTACTTGAGAGAATGGTAACAGGTGATTGTCAATGGTTTTGTTAGTTTAAAATGGTATGTTTTAACTGACATTTTCACCTAACCATAATACCCCTTTAACCTTTGTGTTTTCAGTGAATTTCTTAAATGTTTTTAATAGAAATTAGGATATAATCACCATGCCTAATTACAATATCACTTTAACTTTTGTTTGTTAATTGAGTTTTGAGGGTTTTTTATTGTAAAGTGATATTTAGTTGCCATATGTATCTCAACCTCATTTTGTGCACGGTCTTTGGCCATGTGCAATATCTGAGGCCAGGCCCTGCAATAACCCCTTGCAGGTAGCAACCCCCTTGCTGCATACAAGCCATGCACACAGAGGCTTGGGCACAGGTCCTGGCTCCAAGCTCCCATAGGTGCACATAGCTGAATATAGGGGTGTCATTTTAAGCAAGACAGAGCCACTGACTTTATTAAATAACAGCAAAATATAAAAAGTGGGCCAATTAGGTTTATGAAGATGACAGAATATCATCATATATAAAACACAAGTATTTTTTTGCCAGAAAATGACCAATAATTATCATGAAATGTATATTTAATTAAGTCACACAGTTCAATGTTTAATAAAAGTGATTCTCATTAAGAACATTCTATAACGTTTTTTAAAGAAAACCATCAACATGTCTTTGAGTCTTTTTATTAACATTTTTAAAGCTAGCCATAGAACCAACTACAAGGGGGCTTTACACTCCAGCTGAAGAGCATTCACCTGCAGCTGACAGTGCTTTAATAACGTGATAAGCTTTCCTGGAGTCATGGATTCAATGACCCAGTAGACTTCCTGTTTTTATTTTTTAATGTTGCTGGGGGGGCTCAAGTGCTGGTGGCGTACTGTACACCCTGCAGCACCCTGCAGGATTAAATGTGCAGCTCCTGTCACTCATTATTAGTTTTTTTATTATTATAGTTTTGTCTCTTTCAATATTTTGGATTTTTTGGGGGGCGATGGGGGAGCCCCCCAGGCCCCACTGCCTCGCTGGCTCAACTGCCAGCACCCATCCTGGGTACTGGTGTGAGCCAACAATGCTTTTCTCTTTGAGGGAAGGTGGGCTTGTAGCTTCCTTCTCCAAACCTTTTCATTCCCTGGGGACCTCATACTGTAGGGTCCTACTATTTTTTTTAATGACCCCATCCTCATGGGCCATAATATTTTTAAAGGGGTGGAGTGGCCGAATAACTTCGGCACTGTTAGACAAATCTTTTCTAAACTTCCCAAAATAATTGGCTTTTTGACTAGTTTCTTCATGAAAATTTTCAGAGTGATCCATCAAGGGGGGGCTAAGAAAATAGGGAGGCCCCAAAATGCAAAATTCTCATGCATTTTCCATACACTTTTTTAAGAAGCACTACTGCTAAAATGATAGAACAAAACTACATCAAATGTGCAGAAAGCTAGATCTTGGACTAGAAAGCCTGCTTTTTGTGATTTAGTGTATATCCGTTCAGTAGATTTTAAAATAGGAAACTAAAAAAATATTTGTACATTTCGATAGATGGGCTCAAGGGTCTCTTGTGAGAATTCCCCAAAGCCAATTAAAAAAAATAGAACCTTCTGATTGGCCTAGGTGGCTTTTTACCCTTGAGCCATCTTGCTCTGGAATGAGCTAGGCTCCTGTGGGAGCAATGCTCTGACTGGCTGGCCTTACCATTTAGAAAAAGTTGCGACAGCCGTTACAGGGCTCCAGGAGTTAGTCTCTGGTCCTGAATATTGTTTTAAGAAATGATAGAAGGGGAGGGGTAGGGTATCACTAGAGCCAAAATATGTATAAATATATATATATGTTTTGAAGTTGTGATTTTGCAGGACTTTTGGGGGACTCTGGCAGAATTGTGACTTTTTGAAAGAAAACACCCACCGGCATTATCTTTTACAAAATGTATTAAACCTGGGGAGATGTCCCAGAGCAAGGCAGGGTCCTGGGTACCCCATTTCCAGAGGTCAAATATAATTATAAAGGGAGGGGTGCATGCAGCCTCCCTCCCTGTGCCCCTACTGAACCCTAGTGACCCCACCCCCCAGGGAAATTAATTACAAGTAGGGGAGGGGGCTATGCATCCCCATCCCCATACTGGTATCTGATTCAGGGATTCCAAGCCCAGGGCAAGATACAACACAGTATAGCGGGGAGCCCATTCCTGGGTCACTGTTATTCCCTGCCCAGGATAGGACAGGCATACCCTGGCCACACTCACCCAGGCAGGAAACTCCACTTTGCTCCCACCCGATGGAAACAGTTGTAAAACCTGTAAACGCTTGGTTAAGGGCCCGCGTGTCTCCCTACCATTATATTAATAGGAAATGTCCCAGGGGTGCTGACCCCAGGGCCTTTCGTGACTCGGAGTGGGGGGCCATGTGCCACCCTCCTCTTGTTTTTTTTTTTAAATGCAATGGGAAGAGGACCTGCATGTCCCTCTCACCATATTTACATAAAAAAACACCCCAGAGGATGTGGTTCCAAGGGCACATGGTAGCTCAGGGAATGAGTAGCATGCCTCCCACCCTTTATTTTTAAAAAGGATCTCAGTGGATGTGGTCCCCGGGCAACTTGTAGCTCAAGGAGGGGACCAGACTCCCTTGGCTTACTAAAAAAGTAGGTCCCCAGGGGAGTCCTTGGGGCATGGGAAGGCTCAGGGAGGTGTCCCTCCCATTTATGTGTTCCAAGTTGGCACCGGGACACCCATAGAATTTTTTAATTTTTTAATTGAATAATAAAAGAGCAGAAGGATCCACTCATACATTACTCCCCGCTCCTTTGAAGTTGTGTCTTATAATAGCCTGTATGGGCATTATTTTCTATAATTTCTGAAGGTTGATTGTGCTCCAGGAATAGGGAGAAGCACCACTAAGCCTTTTTTAATGTTGACGGGGGCAAAAAGGAGTTCAGCAACCCCTCAGCACCATTAAAAAAACAGTACGTCTCCTGGGTCATGAAATCAGTGTCCTCAGGCAAACATACCATTTTTTTTAAATCACTCCTAGCTGGAACTCTATACTCTTTAGTTGGAGTGCAGATCCCTCTTGTGGATGTTTTTTATGAATGTATTTTCTCTCCCAAAATATGTTAAAAGAAGTCTTAGAAACATATTTGTTTTATTTAAAAAAAAAAAACAATATGCCTCTGACAAATTATTTTGACATTTCGCACCCACAAAATGTAATAGTAAAAGCTATGTAAAAAGAAACAGTCACAGACATTTCTTTAATTAAAACTTGATTACATATTTTTGCAATAACCAATATTAATAAACATTACATTGTGTGAATTATTGGACTACATATTTGATTAAAAATAGTGGTTATTTTTTAAAAAAGATGATAGAATTGCTTTATATCTATTGAGACGCTCACCTCTTGATATAACAAGTAGACTCACTTTTTGTATTTTGGTGTTGTAAAAGGCAGTGCATGGCATAGGATTGGCTGCTCACAAGGCACTCCCTCTGCCCAACCCTATGCAGAGCACAGGGGGATAGCTGCTGTGGGGTGTTGGTCGCAGGGCCTTGCCACAGACTAGACACTTTGGCCAACCCTCCTGCCATGCACAGTTGAAGGCAGGTTGGCTGCTTGTGGTGGGTTGGCCACAGGGCCTGGCTGCACTCTAGGGGTTGGTTTCCCGTGGGTGATTGGATGCAGGGCCTTCAGCTGTGCACAGAATGCTTGACTTTACTTATGGGAATGAGGTATTACTCTGCAATAGAAAAGCCTAGAAATTCACGTAAAAAGCAAAGGTTAAAATTATATTTTGGTTAGGTGAAAATTTCAGTGGCAACGTAATCTAAAGAAAACAGTGAAATTCACCAGTTACAGTTATCTTTAGTAACTATATTTTGTGCCCTAAGGTAACTATAACTCACACCTTCGCCATGTGCAGGTAATTACCACACATATTACATCACTCATGACATGTTCTATAACATCATTGATTACATAACTGAAACATTTGACATGACATCATTGATGATAACATAGTACATGGTGGGGTACAAATTACAGTTATCTTTTTATAGTTATAGTTATCTCAGTAGGGCTGATCTTTGGGCTCCGGTAACCTCATCTCATGTGGCATTTTCTTTTAAATGGGAGAGGGTCAAGCGGCCCCCTACTCAAGCATTCCAGGGCCCAAATGGTATTTGTAAAGGAGAAGGGTACACAGGAAGACAGAAGGAGTGCACCTGCTTTTTTTACCTTTAAGGAGAAAGTTAAGGGCTGAATCTGCTGCCATTTGTAACCAGGCCCAAGAATTCGGCACCAAGGATCAGTTGGCTGACCTCCTGTTAAGCTACAGGGACACAAAAATTGCAAGAAGTCAACTTTCCTGAGGGGCCCAGCTGACCATTTCCAACTGGACGTGCCCTGAACCCTGCTGGACTTCTACTGAAGTGAGCCCTGACCTCTAAGTGGTGTTTCTAAAGTTTCGGGGTTCTTAGATAAGTGTCAGAGTGTACCCCTCCTGCCTAACCCTAAAAGCATACAAATCTTTTCAAGGATTTTTATCTGGACAGCCAACAGGACCAACCTGCCAAGTCAATTGATGCAGTTGCATTGGCGCTGGGCCAAAGAGTCTGGCTGCTCCTACTCTGAGCTTTTCCACAGCAGCTAATCTGTCTGCAGGAATCCAAGCTCTAAAAAAGTGACCATGGGCCCCATTGCGTGTTTGGTGGTCCGGTGACTGCCATGGCGACGTTGGGAGTCGGACCGCCATAGGGTTGGCAGTTGGACCACTGCATTACAAGTCATGCAGGCCTATAGAGCAGAGACAGTTGCAGTCCCGCTGGCAGCGCCAGGCAGCAGAGACTCCTGCCGTCACAAGGCATCATAACAAGGCCTGTGGAGCCTGTGGAGCCCCCGGGCAGATTATGAAGTTGCACACCACCAATGTGACAATGGCGGTCCAACCACCAGGTCCCAGCAGGCGGAAATACGGAGTATAAAGGGAGACACTCACCTGCAGTCAGCCTTACCCATCTGGTGCAGCCATAGAGTCCATCACACACATCCTGTCACTGCTGATGATAATCGAAGGTGCACAAAATTCACACCACCGTGGGAGCAACCGACCGCAAGCACAAACACCTACCTGTGTCATTAAGGTGAACAATAGATCGTCGCGCTGTGAGCCACACATCATATGGATTCAAGCTACAGACACCAAGTACACCTGTCATTGTGTCCCGGGTCGGAATCAGACACAAAGAAGGACACACTGACAGTCACAATATGCCCCATTTGGGTAGGTCACTCACTGCACTGCAACACTACACAAAAACACACGCCGGTTTATCTCAGGCACAGGGACGTCGCGCACCATCATTTTCAAAATGGAGGGATGTGCAATGTTTACTAGAAGACGTTGCACCCCCATGTTTTCCCTTGCACCAGCTCTAAATTTGCTGCTGTGCGCCAACGCAGCAACCCTTACACCATAGTGCAAAGATGGGCGCATTGAGGGGGAGATCGTTTTTGTGCAGGAAGGAACACCTTCCTGCACAAAAACAATCTTAAATTGCGATTTGCACTTTCTATGTGCGCTGCATAATGCAGCGCACATAGAAAGAGCAAAAACTGAAGAGAAATGAAAGCATTTCTCCTTGTTGCGCCATGCTATCACCACCCCTGAGGTGGCGTTAGATTTTGGCGCTGCCTCAGGTTTACGAAAACTCATAAATCTGAGGCAGCGTCAAAATGCAATGGGTGTTGCTGTGGCACACCCATAGCAACACCCATTGTACGCACCTTCCATGCAAAGTACTGCCTGTGAAGGGGCTGTATTTATAAGGTGGTGTTAAGCCACAAAAAGTGGCTTAATGGCACCTTGTAAATATGGCATAGGCCATTGCGCCACCAGAGTGTTGCAAAACGAGATGTTCTGGTGGTGATGGGGCCTTTTAAATCTGGTCCTCAGTGCTTCACATGTTTTACGTACATAGGCCAGCCAAGGGAGAGGGGGGTCCTGGTCTACACTCGTCAATCCACAATAATTTACCTGTTCATATTTGCCTCTGTATCAGACCTCACACTAAGCCAAGTCATAAATATACCTTAGCCTGAGCCCTGAATGTAAGGTAAAATGAGAGCTTGTGGGGTGTAAATGCATAAGCCGCCTACAGATGCTGATTTCCTCAATCAGAAGGGTATCAGTGTTGCGATAACCCCAAAACACTTCCCCCCATAGAGATTGTGGTGTGTCATCAAGGTCCAGAATGGACAATGCTGATGCAAGGACCAAATCATGGTATAAACTTCATTTCAAGGAGTTATCATTGACCTATAGTCAAGTTTGAAATGGATGAGTATAAAAAATCAATCCAATCTCTGGCTACCTGAATTTTTTTATAGATGTTGTTTGTTTTGCATTAATGACAGGGTCCATTTTAGCTCCAACACCTTCTCATATTTTGTTAAAGAGATGTAAAGGGGCTATCCAAAGAGGATTTGGAAGTGATTTTATAAAGCTAGAGAGGACTTCCTTATAGATGGGTCACAAATGGTTGTTAGGACCTGTGATGAGACTGGGACCGTACTAACTAATAGAGAGTGCTTGCATTTTGTGGGGGACAAGGTCAATCAGGAGGAATGGGTGAGCACACATAATTTAGTATCTGAAAACTCGGAAGGAGAAAGACAGATCAGATGCTGAAGACTGGTGCAGGTTGGAAGGGGCTGGGTTTGGAACACAGGAAATGCGCTGGGTAAAACTTGCAAAGAAAAAACTAGTGAGGCACAGTACATAAATTTAAAAAAAAATATTTAGGCAAAAAAAATGCAGTAGACGAACAATAGATAAACTACCATAACGTTTAAATGAGTTATGAAAATTAATCTGACTATAGACTGAAAATAATTTAAGAATAACGCAAAGAGTAGCTCATTTCATAGAGTGTTGGAAAACACCAGTGGCTTCTATGGAAGAAGAAAGCTGAGGAAATCTCTGTGCCAGACACAGAAAGTCTTGAAGCTCACTGTCAGCCTTTGGTAACAATAACTAGGATTTCAACATAAACACAAGAGATGACAAAGATAAAGGAGCAAGAGGACCTGAATATAGAAACAGGCCTCAGGGAAAAAATCTGAATATGATTTTGACTGAACTAAAAGTATGCAGATCATGGAACACTGGCATACAAGATAAGGCAAACAACAACAAAACAAGGACAGGACTGGAACTAAGAACACAGAACAAGGAACATGTAAGTCTAAGGCTCGGAATCTGCACATGAACAAGGACCGGACTAGAAGGATATAGATTGAAGTAGGAAAAGTGGAATGTAAGACTATGATTCTGCTCATAAACAAAGAATGGACATTGAGTATGCAAAGTGGACTAGGAAGCGTTGAGCACAAGACAAGGAATCTTTGTACAAACAAGTATTGAGCCACAAATAGGTGAACTGAACTAGTAACACTGGTGTGAAATGGTGACTGAAGGCGTGTAACAACAAGGAACTGAAGCAGAGGCTAATGTAGCAAAACAGGTTAAGGAAAAGTAATAAAGCCAGTGCACACAGAAAGTAGGAGCAAATCGGGATAGCACAGCAGCAAGATAGCCCCTGTTTACTCAGAGACTCAACAGTTTGGCAGTGTGAGAATGCATTTCAGAGCACCCATGGCAAACATAGTTGGAAGCTCAAGGTAGAAGCACAGGTAAAGGGAGAGAGTCAGGTGTGATAAATTAGCCAGGTCCTGGGGATCAGGGAATCACTGATGGAGGAAAGGCTGCACTGGGACTTGGAGAGGGAAAGATTTGGAAAACCAAGAGCACCAAACATGGAAAAGGGGGAACCAGCAATGGAGTGTGCATCAGAGCTGAGAGCAAGAAAAACCCAAACAGAATTACTAGGACATTATATCCATACCCATGAACAAAGCACCACCTCAAGTGCGTAATCTACAGTTAAAAAAAGATGAAACCACATGGTCCAGAATGCATTAGGATTGTGATGTGGAAAAAAGAACTGGCGTCTGAAGAGGAGGAGGATGTGCAAAGTACTGGAGAGTTATCTGACATGAAACTTTCCAAAGGCAAGAGTCCACAAGTCATTTGTGAGCATCACTTCAAGGCAGGTTGGCAAGATTGTGATAATGGTATATTACAGTTGAACAGATTGATGATTTGAGGCATGCTTGTGTCCCCATGGGTCCACTATAGTCAGTATCGCCTTCTAGAAACATCCTACATGTTTCTGATTGGAGACTTGATACTTTTTATAATCTACTATACAAATGATGCATTCCTGGACTGATCACTGGTTAAAGAGCACCTTAGTAATACCTGTTTTTGATCACTATGATGTTGAAAAAACTCTAAGGCCCGAATTTAAGAAAAGTGGTGCTGCATCCATTGCAGTGCCACTTTTCTTGCACCCCCTAGAACCGCCCTACCGCCTCCATTTATGTGCTGTATTCAATATCGGGCTTACCATGGCACAGGGTAGGGGCAATAGCATCCACATTTTTTACGCTCTTGACGTACTGTGCAGGATTAGTGCGAAAATGTTGGTGCTAATCCTGCAGAGTACCTAGGGTCCCATTGAAAACAATGGTATGCCCCCTTTTAATGCCTGCTCTGTGCAGATATTAAAAATAGCTGCCAAAAATGGTGCAGTGGAGTCTCTTAGATTCCACTGCACCATTTTTACGCCCCTCTCAATGGGTGAGCACCCCCCTTGTATATTATATGCCTGGCGCAGGCATAATATGGCGCAAGGGGTTACAAAGTGGTACAATGCATGAATTGTGCCACTTTGTAAATATAGCACAGCCAATTTGGCCTCGTTGGGCCACATAAGTGTCATAAAATGTGGCGCAAGGAGGTGCTAGGCCCTCTTAAATCTGGGCCTAAAATCAGTCGAGCAGCAGCACTGAATGTGGAGAAGAAAGATCTTGGCTATCCTCACAGGATCAGTAAGTAAATCAAAAGTTGTTTTACAATACTGAAATAGCCTTGCAATTCGATTTATCATTCAGATGAACAAGTGAAAAACCCTGAGTTTGAACGGAAAGGCTTTTGTTCGAATTTGTCAACATTTAGAGCAATCCATGTTTTAACAACAAAAGCACTGAAAATTCAATAGAAATTGAAGTGTAAGGATCTGTCATTGTAACCTTTTGTGTACTATTGTGTCCTGTCAGCAGGAGGCATACATATGTTGCTTTATCAAATCAGGTAAACTAGAGGAACTCAAAAGGAGGTCACCAGACTGCAATTTAGAAGGAACAATAGAGCAGATTTAATAGCCCCTTGCACCTCCTTGTGCCACATTAGTGTCATTTTTTTATGCAAATGTGGCCCAGGAGGCTAAAATTGCTGTTCCAAATGTACACAGTGGCACAATACATGCATTACGCCACCTTATAACCCTTTGTGCTACATTATGCCTGCGCCAGACATAATGTATGCAAAGGGGCGTTCCCCCATTGGGAAATCTAAGAGATTTCTTTGCGTAATTCTTTTCGCCGCTTTTAATGCCTGTTCAGAGCGGGCGTTAGAAGGAGACACACCATTGCTTACAATGGGCCTCAATGGGCTTTGCAAGATTAGCATCAACAGTTTTTACGCTAATCCTGCATAGCTCCGAACTAGCGTAAAAAAATCTGACACTAGTTCCCTAACTATCGCCACGTGATCCTCACCAAGTCTCTCACTGCCTCACGAAAAAGAGGTAATTGAGCTGGTGCCGATGTCCGAGGGTGTTTTCATGCCTCTTAATAGACATCTGCTTACTGCCTCCAACCACTGTTTAAAGTGGTTTTCAGCTCATTTTCTTTGCCACTGTGTGATTTCAGCTCCTCACCAGGTGACCGTGTGAAGGGAACCGAAATTCTGTACCACACAGTGGCAACGTGCAAGTTGGCACATCTGAAATAATGCTAGTTTACAGTATAAATCATTTACCTTTGAGTTCCATCTTCTGAACAAACAAGGTTATCTCTTAGGACTTTCAGAATTCAAATAATCACTTATTTAACTTCAGTCACCAAGGTGGGATCATTAAAGACTGGGCATGTACTTTGCCAGATGTCAGATAATATCCTCCTGGAATTCCCATTTCCAGACTCAATGCACCTGTCCCTAGTCGGATTAAAACCTACTGAGAAGTACACATACAGGATGTATTAATAGATCCTGGGAAGCAAAACCTTGCTTCTGTGTTGCACAACTGACAGAATTTTAATATATAGCTCAGCTTAATAATAACTGTTGGGTAAATATCTGAATGTACGGTACTGTCCATTACACTTTTCAAAATGAAATTAAAATACAGCCTTTTCACAGAAAAAGGAAATTTTTCTAAAACAACCTAGTAACTTGTATTGCTCAGGTAAAGCACAACATGATCTGCTGTCCCCATGACAAGTGAATGGTTGTACTTTAAATTGATGTTGCATGTAAGGATAAAGCCAGGCATCTTACGATAATACCGCCAACTCTTAACTCAGCCACATGGGAGTGTAAAATTAAGTACCAATCCCTCAAGGTAAGTGCGTGGAGAGCATACACTTCATCACGCGTCACTCCATGTTTCATCTGCTTGTCAGTTTTATTCCAAAACTGGTCAGACATCTCGATGATCTGTAAAATGTACATTTTTTGACAGCACTATTTTTTGAACTACACTTTCTAAAAATCTGAAATGTAATAATCAATATGCTCTTTTTGTCATGCTAGTAAAACTTTTAGACAGGCTAGACTCCAAACATCCAAACTGTCAATATTTTAAATTAAATGTTACACAGTGGAAATTTCATCTAGACTTACTAAAAAGTAGGCCCACTCAACTCAATTTACAAAATGTATAGTTTTCACATAGCTGTATTTAATATAATTTATCTTAGACACTTGCCATTTTTTAATTTGTGTGCAATAAGTGGAAGATGCAGAGGTAAAAAGAAAATACAGTTTCTCTGTGTTATGCATATTAGCTTACAAGTGTTCAACAACTGCTGATTTGTATTTAATTACATCAAAATGACATAATAAATTAGGTTACCAAAGAGTATAATTGATAAAATGATGGGCCCGATAGAATGAGTTAGTCTGTGAGAACGACAAAAGCATCGGAAGGTGCATCTGGAGTTCCTGTTCCATTAGCCTCTAAACCACATGCTGGTGCTCTCCATCGTCTGGTCAAACAACATAGTGCATGTGTGTGTAATAAGTTCTTTTCCTGGCTTTCCAGTGCAGTTGATCTCATCTCACACACCAGCAATGATGTGCCCATGTTACTCTAATACAGTACACACATTGTGAGTTTTCCCCACTGATTTATGGGCTGCAAATATCTTCCACCCCTCCCTTGCATGGTGCTGTCCTCCTGTACACAACTCCCCCAACCTTCTTGCACCCACCATTGGTTGTGCACCCATGTATACGGCTCGAGCTTTGGCTTCCTCCAGTCTGCGAGCCTTTGCCTCTTGCTATCTGCCCTTCAAGTGCCCAACTCATCCTTTATTTTGCTTGCAAATTTCTGATTCAATTCTATGTAATTTATGTTTATTCCTACCTGTTAATTTGCATGGGCCTATGGTGTGTGTGTGTTTGTGTGCGTGTGTGTGCGCTTGTGTATCTGCATGTGTGTGTGTGTGTGTCTCTATTTTGTGCATATGTATCGATACACTATTTATGGAGCAGACTATTGGCTTTGCCAGTGCTGAAGTTATCTGGGTTTGTATTGTTCATGGATGTAATTGCTCTTAATATTCAGTTATCTATCAGGACAAAACAAAGGGATTCATTAAATCAATACATGTATACAATATATCACTTCCAGAACTGTAGTTACAGGTAAGACTATGTTCCTTTTTAATATTACAGTTACCTATATATTTGTTTCTTGATCTACTGCATATTACACCTTTAGTTACAGCCAATTTTGCTAGGCCGGTGAGGAATCTTGAATAATCTCAAAGGTTATTCATCAATTTCAGATTTACAAAACATTTTCATACGTTTGCTAGCATTCAGGATTATGTAATTGTCACTGAAACCTACTATATGTTAGTGTAGTCCATCATTTGATCATGTGTATCCTTGCCAATAACCGGCAACGTTCCCACGTAGAAAACAGACACTATCCTAAATAAAATTACACTTATGTATGTATACACTAGCTCGTGTTATTATGAGTTAAAAGATTGAGAGAGCGTAGTTTAAATATTACCTATTCTAGATGTGAAATGCTTATAATTAACAATGCTGCACTAATAACATTATTCATTGAAAAGTATTTTAAACGTGAGACTTTTTCACATGCATAAACTAATGTCGACTGTAAGCAATAACTGTCTGTATTATGATTAATTGAATATGTTAACACGTACGAAGACTGCATTTATTAGAATCCATAAGCCTTAAGTTAGCGTGATTCAAAAACTAGCTGTGTAGATCTCATATTAAAGTGTATTTTTCTGTTTCTCCAGTGTACTGATTTGCAAAAAGCCAATGAACCAGCAATTGTTCTTTTCTTCACTTATTTGCAACAATGCTAAATTTTCTCATCCGCATGCTAGTGGCTTTAGTATAAAATTTATGGACTTCGCAACAAACATGGACACTTTCAAGGACATTAAATCGCGGAGAAGAGAACTCTTGACCCGAAGTGTGTGCCAGAAAATGAAGTAACCCCGGATGTGCCACCTACGAAAAACGTCAATTATAAAGACCAATTACAAACACAAGAAATATCATAGAATGACAAATGTATTACTTAATGTATAAATTGATAGGTTACAGATAGTGGGGGTGTAGTGACTGACCAATAGGATTTTGGGAGAATGTATTTCGAAAAAGGGTTAAAAACTCATGACACGAGGAACAAAGGGCATTAGGTAGGGAATGATATCGATTGCATCCAGAAACTCTGTCACTCTATTTGGTGATTTGAGACTTAGACAAAACCATCCTCGCCCATAGACTGTCCCATTACACTTTCTTCCTTATGAGGGAGGTGTCCCCTGCCCTTAGCTTAGATAGAACTGACAGCGATTTAACTGATGTCCTGAAGACGAAGACTGACCCTGTATGCTGACATATTCCGAGGAGGGTAATTATACCGTTGCTAATGGAAATTCATTTATTCTGCCTTTCCTTTCTAGGTACCAACTGCTGTGTGTTTTGATTAGAGACCTTAGTTAGACGTTTTTTCAAATTGATGTTCTAAATTGTTTTGCATGAAGCCCAACATGCTGATGCTAATTGTGGTTAGATGAGGCATTTCATCTTGACTGACGTAACTGACGTGACTGACATGGTGCTATGCTGAACTAAGACCTTTAGGAGGTTCTCTGTATTTTGATTTGTTATCTTCATATGATTATCTTGTATTTGTGATCTTTGCATTGATGAAACTTACCATAGTTGCCGCTTTGTGATAATGTTCTTTGCTTCTTGGTTTTGAGATTAATACATCTGCTATTAGATTGTAATCAATAGGGAATAAAATTCACAAAACTTAAATAAGGTGTGGTTATTCATGACTGAAAGGTCATGGTTGTGTCGAAGAATTATTAATGTCTAAGGTGAAATTTATTGTGGTGATATATGTTAACAATATTATAGACATATGGTTTGATGTATTGATCAGTTGTCTCGTCTTATGGTGTCTCACCACTGGGTCCAAAGATTCATCGACCTAAAACGAGTCCTGATGTGTATAAATTAATATAGACGGACGCGTTAACAGTTCTTGTAGCAGAGCGACGGTTTGGCCCTTGGGGGCCCTAGGATGGAGTTTCATTGTTTAATTTGTTTTTCTGTGATAATGCAATTTGGAGAGATGATGAGTTGCTAGGTTCGCCATGGCTTTCCCAGGATCTCGGAGCCTGCCTAAATGAGTTGGGAATGTTCTCAGTGCCATAGTATGTGTGGTTAGGGTCTTTGCGCTTACCTAAGCTTATGCATCTTGCAGGTGGTTGTGAAAATTTACGTGTATTTAGGCCAAATTAAGTGTTGTTTAGCAGGAGTGGGCGTACTCCACAGTATGATAGTAGGGAAGTCGGCGTACTTCATGTGAATGTAGCGCTTATTGCTCAAAATTATCCACGTGGTTGGTTGTTGTGTACGGACCTGTTGAGGTCTAAGACTCCGGAGTATGATGATAAATGTGGTTTATGTTGTGATCTGTGCGGTTTAATAGGTCAATCGGGCGTGGTTGACAAGTCGAGTTTGAGTTAAGATGTATGTGTGAAACCTTCGATGGAGATTTGACAAATTCTAAAGTGCACTAGAAGGAGTCATTGACAAGTCGAGAGTAGGATTTGCAGGTCGAATTCTGCTTGCGTATGCGGGAACCGAGAAGGAGAAAGTAGCGGCCGAGGCTTCAAGTGAAATCTCTGTAAAGTTCTGAAGCGAATGTGTTACCCTTCCTGTAGTAAACCGACAGATTTATGTTGTCATTTTAAGGTGCTCGCAATAATTCGCATTAGTTTGTATGAGTTGAAAGGGATCAGTGAAGAGCGGATGAGCCGCAAGACTTTGGGGGTGATTCTGATTCTGGCGGGCGGCGGAGGCCGCCCGCCAGAATTCCGCCCTCCAAAATACCGCGCCGCGGTCAAAAGACCGTGGCGGGTATTTCAAGTTTTCCCCTGGGCTGGCGGGCGGCCGCCAAAAGGCCGCCCGCCAGCCCAGGGGAAAACGACCTTCCCACGAGGATGCCGGCTCGTAATCGAGCCGGCGGAGTGGGAAGGTGCGACGGGTGCATTTGCACCCGTCGCGTATTTCACTGTCTGCCAAGCAGACAGTGAAATACTTGTAGGGGCCCTCTTACGGGGGCCCCTGCAGTGCCCATGCCAGTGGCATGGGCACTGCAGGGGCCCCCAGGGGCCCCGCGACCCCCCCTACCGCCATCCGGTTCCCGGCGGGCGGACCGCCGGGAACTGGATGGTGGTAGGGGGGGTCGGAATCCCCTCGGCGGCGCAGCTAGCTGCGCCGCCTTGGAGGATTCAACAGGGCAGCGGTACACTGGCGGGAGACCGCCAGTGTTGCCGGTCTGACCGCGGCTTTACCGCCGCGGTCAGAATGCCCTGCGGGGCACCGCCGGCCTGTCGGCGGTGCTCCCGCCGACCCTGGCCCCGGCGGTCGGGTCAGAATCACCCCCTTTGTCAGCTGCAGTGTGTGTGAGTGTGACGTCAGTGGTGCCGCGCTGAGATAGGTCAGATTTCAAGAGGGGTCGCACACGGATTGGCTGCTGTCCGTGAGAGGCAATAGGTTGAGAAAGGGCAGGTGAAGAGCGTCCTGGGAACTAAGCCATTTTTTTTTATTAAATACGAAATAAAGAATTGCAAAAATGAATTTTGTCAAGGCATTCAAAAGCGCTTTAAAAGGAGATGTATATATTGTTGCAACCAATGGGGAACCTATACCACCTGAGGGTACCCCAGCTTATACAGTTATGGAAGAAAAGGGTGTTGCACCTTGTTTATGGATGAAACAATGGCGCAAATTAACAGAGAAAGAGGGGTGTCTAGCGTTTCCAGAACATGGGACATTTAATCCAAAGGTGCTAGAACATTTGAGGTGGATGTTAAGTACGCAGAAACCACCTCGAGACCGGCACAATACGAGGCTTTGACAATCTGGGACTTGATGGCTATTAAACATAGACAAGAAAGGTTTCAGAGAAGACTGAAAAGGGCAGAAAAATCCTATGCAGAAGCTAGATGGGACAATGAGAATAAAATGTGGAGATGGGGAATTGTAGATGGGTTGAAGTTATTTCCGGCAATAACACAGGGTGAAGAGACACAGGGGAGGAAAGCCTCCTGCAAAATCGACAAAGATTAAGGCAAAACTAAAGAAAATAAAAGATCCTGGGAAGAGGAAGATGATTCAGATGATGAGGAATTTATGGATAGATTGTTACATGATCGTCCGCCACCGTATGCAATAAGTGACAGTGCTCCAAGTACTAGCTTGGATCCTGGGAACCAGACGCAGGAGAAGGGAGTTACTGATACGGTACAGACTAGCGATACAACCTCGATACAGAATGGTGTCAGTGTACTCACAGCACCAGACTTGCCGATACAGTTGCAGCTTCCACCGCAGATAAAAAGAATTTACCCTGATGTCCCAGTGCTTGAGGCTACTACGAACTTTGTAGTGCCGCCAGACCCGATATATACAAAGCCAAGGTTAATACAGATTGAGTCGACTCCGAAGCTAGTGTCGCAACCGCCACAGCTGATACCTGGGTATAACCCTATAGCAGGACCACTGTTAGTACCGGGTACACTGGGGCAGACCTATGGTGTTGCAGCTCCAAGAAGCTTAGGGTCAGGTCAGACACCTGCCGCTATATCGCTACCTATTACTGTTGGTCCCCCGGTGCCGTTGTATGCACAGGATAAAACAGGGACATGTGAACAGGGAGTTATGACTCAGGAAGTGATAAGAGGAGGGCCTATCAGAACTCCACAGATAATGGCCCCGGGAGAACAAGTATATGAACAATCGAGACCCTTGATGGACCTTAGTCCAGTAGGAGCATCTCTCGAAGCGATGCGTCAAGCAGGGTTGGGAGTCTTGACTCCCCAAACTATGAGTACGAATACCTCACATTCTCCAATGATACATGCAGGGAACATTTCACTGCAGGGTTTTTCAGTACAACAGCTAAATGAGTGGTTAGAGAAAACTTGCACCTCACAGAAGACTACAGTGACCACAGTTGAACCTGAGAAAGAAAAACAAAATGAGTACTTGAATTTTGTACGACTAGGGGCAGAAGCTGCCGAGTTAGTGGAAGGAACAATGGGAGTAAATAGGTTGGAATCATACACTGAGGCAGAATTGAGGTACTTGTGCCCCAAGATTACCAAAGAGGTGAGCAAAGTACATCAGAAATTAGCGAATTTGGCAGACGAATACAATATCGATATCGGAAACACTAAACATTTAAAAAGAAGCTACAGATTAGATTTTGATTCTAAAGATTTTGAACACATGAGATCTGCAGGCATGAAGGCACACCTGAAAGAACTGTTGCAAAGTGCACAGATTTGGGGTGCATTAGAGAAATGGGAAGGCCGATGGGCAAAGAAAAGAGATAAGGGAAAAGGAGATAGCCCAGGGTCAAATAAAGTTGGGACCACACCTAATCAAGATACAGTGAAAATCTTACCTATGAGAGAGACAGCTGGTGGTGTTTTAGTGCATGTGCCATGGACTAGAGGAGACATTTTATCCTTTACGAATGATTACCCTAGGTTAAGAGAAAAACCGATCGAGTGGTATCAACAGACAGATAGGTTTGTGAAGCTTGCAAAGTGTCTCTGGGAAGACTTGAATACTTTGTTTGAGATCATTGTTCCGCCAGATTTGTGGCTTGAGTGCAAAAGAGGGGTAGATTGGCCCACAAAGGAGCCGGCAAGAGATAAGGTGACTGGAGCACCTTCAGAAGAGGTGATGAAATATTATCATAAAGTAATTGAGTTTTTGAAACAAAAGGTGTCGCCGAAGGTGACCGATTGGCAGAAAATCGACCGAACCTCCCAAGAGGTTAAAGAGTCAATACATGCGTATTACGAGAGATTGTTAAAAGCGTTCAAACATTACAGTGGTACTGAGACTATCGAACCGAAGGACATGAATCATCTTGTGTTTAGGTTCGTCGAAGGGCTGAGACCGGAGGTCAGCCAGATGATTAAGAATCATTTGATTTGTTGGCAAGCTAAACCGATTGATGAAGTATTGCAGTATGCGAAATACTGTAGTGATGAGATTGAGTTGAAGCAGAAAAAGTTGAAGGAGAAAGTGATGGTGATGCAGATAAGGGCAGCACAAGCTGGAATGCAGGGGAATGGAGTTCAGCAAATGATACAGCAACAACCGCAAATGAATGGTGTGTTTCAGTCACAGCCGAGAGGTAGAGGTCGAGGATTTGTGATCCGTGGTTCGGACATGAATAATGTTATTATTCAAAATGACGGTCAGGCAGTAAAAAAGATGTCACCATGTCATGCATGCGGGGGCATGGTGCATTGGAAACGAGATTGTCCGAATATGGTGCAGGATGGTGCAGTTCAGCAAAGCATTAATATCGGTACATTACAAAATCCAAGAGGTCCAAAAATGAGACATCAAAACCCGAATTTTCAGAATAATTTGGTACAAGTGCCAGGGGTACAACCCATGCAGCAGATGCAAATGCCGCGTTTCCAGTCAGTATCAGTACAACCAATGCAGCAGCAGATTCCAATGGTGCCTAGACAGCAAATGCAATTACCCATGGCTCCGATGGGACAGCAACAGGTGATGCTTCCTCAGCAGGTCACAGGTCAGGTAACCAACCAAAACAACACTGTACAACAATTCCCATTGCGAGGTGAAAGTGACATGAATGGAGATTGGTCAGATGACAGTTCAGATAGCGAAGAGTGCAGGCTTGCAACATCTTTAGAGGTGGATCAGAGAGGCCCATATGTAGAGGGAAAAGTAATGGGCTATAGGGTTTCATTTTTGGTCGACACAGGAGCTACACGCTCTACAGTTCGAAGTGCAGAAGTACCGAGATTACCTCTCTCAGGGCGTACCATACGAGTGGTTGGTGTGGCAAACCAATATCTGACTAATCCGATTACTGATCCAGTGCAGGTTGAAATTGGTAGTTTCCAAGGCTTGCATAGATTCGTTGTATGCGATTCTAGCCCAGTATCCTTACTAGGAAGAGACTTACTATGTAAGACAAAATGTTCGATTACCTGTTCCAATGATGGAATAGAGGTACAAACAAACAGTGACGATGAGGGGGATGAGAGTCAATTCATGGAGGAAGGAGGAGAGACTAATGAAGATTACCCTTTAATTACTTTATTCCCAATGCATACTTTGATCGACCTACCTGTTGATTTACAAGGGACCGTAACAGAGAAAGTGTGCGATTTGACTGGGAAAGAAGTAGGGTTAATCAAGGGAGTAGAACCAATCAAGGTACAGATAAAGCCGAATGCAGTGTTCCCACAAGTGCCACAATACCACATGACCCAAGATGTCCTCATTGAGGTATCACAAATAATTGCAGATTATCTCAGACAGGGAGTCCTGAAAGAAGTTTTGAGTAGTCCGTGCAATTCTCCCATTATGGGTTTGAAGAAGCCCTGTGGAAAAGTTTGAATTGTGCAGGATTTGAGAAAAATAAACGAAATTGTGATAAAATGCTGCCCTGTGGTACCTAACCCAGCAGTAATAATGTTCCAGGTTCCATGTGATGCTGAATGGTTTACTGTAGTAGACCTATCACAAGCATTCTTCTAGATACCTCTTCATGAAGACAGTCAATTTTTGTTCAGTTTCAAATTCCTGGATAAGGTGTACAGTTGGTGCAGAATTCCTCAGGGGTTTTCTGAGTCACCGTCCATCTTCAATCAGATATTAAAAAAAGATTTGGAACCTCTTGTGCTGTCTTTTAATTCGACTCTTGTGCAGTACATTGACGATTTGCTAATTGCATCCAAAACCAGAGACAGTTGTAAATATGATACCATTGCATTGTTGAATCATCTGGGAAAAAATGGACACAAGGTGTCACCCAGAAAGTTGCAATACTGTCAAAAAGAAGTGAAATACTTGGGACATCTGATTGAGAAAGGGTCCCGAAGAATATCAAAGGAAAGAATAACAGCTGTTTTGCAGATGAATCCCCCAACAACAAAAAGAGATGTCAGGATGTTTTTGGGAATGGTGGGCTACTGTCGCCAGTGGATACCCAACTTCTCGATCATCTCAAAACCTTTAATAAAATTGACAGGAAAGGAAGTCAAGGACGAACCATACGCAATCACTTTGACAAAAGAGGAGCTTGAAGAACTGAAGGAATGCATGTGCAGGGCTCCAGCATTAGGAATGCCTGATTATGAAAAACATTTTCTGTTGTTCTGTCATGAACGTGATGCTTGTTCTTTGTCTGTTTTAACACAGGTCCACGGAGATGCAAATCGCCCTGTAGCATATTTTTCAGCTACTTTGGACCCCGTCGCAGCAGCCTTACCGGGTTGTTTGCGAGCAGTTGCAGCAGTTGGTCAAAGCCTTTCACAATGTGAAGGCATAGTCATGGGATACCCCCTGACAGTAATGGTTCCACATTCAGTTGAAATTCTGTTGACACGAACTAAGACACAACACATGACAAATGCACGACTCACCAAATATGAGACGATTATATTGGGGTCACCAAATGTCACACTAAAGAGATGCACTGTGCTGAACCCGGCAACTTTACTTCCCAATGAAAATACAGAAATCAAAGATGGGGAAGAGTTTGAGCATGATTGTCTTGAGGTGACTGAGCTCTGTACCAAACCTCACCCAGACATACAGGATACCCAGTTAAAAGAAAATGATTGCATTATGTTTGTTGATGGGTCCTGTCTAAGAGATTCAGCAGGAGCATTGAGAGCCGGTTATGCAGTATGTACCATAACTGGCATTGTCAAAGCCTCCTGGCTCGAGAAAGTGTTTTCTGCACAGGTGGCAGAATTAATAGCTCTTACAAAAGCATGCCACGCAGCTGTAAATTTGAAAGTCACTATCTATACTGACAGCAGATATGGATTTGGAATCGTGCATGATTTTGGCCAACTCTGGTCACAGAGGGGTTTCATGACCTCCTCTGGTTCTCCTGTGAAAAATGGTGAACAAATAAGAGATTTGTTACATGCAATTCAGTTACCTCTTGAGATTGCTGTGGTAAAGTGCAGTGCCCACACCAGATCACAAGACTTTGTGTCAATGGGAAACGGCTATGCAGATCAAGTTGCAAGATTTTGTGCATTAAACTGTATATCATTTAAGGAGCAGTGGGAATTATTACAACAACCTGAAAATGACACCAGTTTAAGTCTAGCATTACGAGTGGTTGATACCTTAGATGAACTAAAGACATTACAAAGTCGTGCTAGCAAAGAAGAAAAACGTTCCTGGCAGAAAATGCAGTGTGTACAAAGGGCGGATGATCAGTGGGTTTCAGAAGAGGGAAAACTGGTTCTGCCAAATGGTCTTTTGTCTCAGTTTGCACGGTTATACCATGGGCAGGCCCATTTAGGAAGAGATGCCATGATCAGATCTTTTAAGATTGATTGGTTCAATCCAAAATTCAGACATGCCGCAGAAATCACTTGCCACAGGTGCATCATCTGTCAACAGATGAATAGTGGGAAAGGAACTGTGGTAACTTTGAGCCACATTGGGAGAGCTGGAGGTCCATTCAACAAAATGCAAATGGATTTTATCAAAATGCCTGTTTGTGGAGGATTGAAGTACGTGTTGGTGATTGTGTGTGTTTTCAGTCATTGGATTGAGGCATATCCCACACGTAGGAATGACAGTCTTACAGTTGCAAAACTACTACTCAGAGAATTAATACCACGGTTCGGGTTTCCGGTTTCTGTAGAATCAGATAGGGGGAGACACTTCGACAATGAGGTGATTAAACTTCTGTGTGCCGCACTCAACATTGAACAAAAGCTGCATTGTAGCTATCGCCCTGAAGCATCAGGACTAGTTGAACAGATGAATGGTACCTTAAAATCAAGGATAGCAAAAATGTGTGCTGCAACAAACATGAAGTGGCCAGATGCTTTACCTCTAGTACTGATGTCTATGAGAAACACCCCAGATAAGAAAACGGGACTGTCCCCCCATGAAATCCTCATGGGCAGGGCAATGAGATTACCAGCGGTACCTGCAAATGCGCTAGTGAATATTACAGATGATTTGGTGTTGGATTACTGCAAAGGTTTGGCTGACGTGATCCGCTCTTTCTCTCACCAGGTGGAAGCTAACACGTTGCCACCAATCGGCGAACCAGGACACTCTCTGCAAGCTGGAGATTGGGTGGTTGTCAAGAAGCACGTGAGAAAATCGTGTCTTGAGCCGCGCTGGAAGGTGCCGTATCAAGTAATATTGACGACCACCACTGCTGTGAAGTGTGCCGGGGTTCCCAACTGGATACATGCCAGTCACACGAAAAAGGTAACGAGTCCTGTTGAAGAGGAAATTGAAGTCTCCGGTACACCAACTTCAGGAAGAGAACTATCAGAGTCAGAGATCAGTCAAGAAGAAACTGAGACTACCAGAGAGCCCACTGAGAACAGCCTTGTCCCTCAAACTGTCAATGAGTTCGAGAGAGGCGACAGAGTGCCAATCTCAGTTGAGGCAGCAGGAGAACTAAGTCAAGGAGAGGTTCTCCCAGAAGTAGACGAATACGATTTAGAGCCCGAACTCAGCATAGAACAGGAAGACGAAAGAGACGGAGAAATTGTGGATACAAATCAAAACGAGTCAGAACCTCCTGAACCATTTGCAAGGCTGTCAAGAGAAAACACCATATCACAAGAGGAGGGTGCTGTCCAACGTCCTGAAAGGAAACATCGAACCAAGACACACAGAGGCGATAATTGGCCAGACAAGTCACATCCTAAAATAAGAGAGGTATCAAACGAGACAATAACAGAAGAAAGTGATACTTCACAAGCAGATGATCTGAGTGAAGGAGAACAACAAGGTGAACGAAGGCTAAAAAGGAAGAGAATAGCAAACAGAAGATATACAGGCCCTGAATGGGCATATGCTACAACCTCTGAATGGCAACAAGAATTTTTAGCATTCTGCTTTGATCGAGAAATACCAGGCCAACACTACGGTACCTGAAGATATTCAAAGGGAAAGTTCGGATAAAATTGAATCGTGAAAACTGAAAAGAGAAAGAGTCTCTAGAAACTACCGGAAAGTGACACTAAACCTGGATTTGACTTTAAAGAAACCTGATTGTGACAAACTGCTAACCTGAATTGACGACAAGGTCCTGGAGTGAATGAAGACGTTGTGATTATACTAAGAAAAAAAAAAAAGAAAAAGAGTTTGCTTCTCAGAGTTGATAGTTGATCTACTATTCTGATTCTATACAAACATGGCTTAGAGTAGCAAAGGAAGTAAGGTGTGTGGTTGGTTAGGTCTTATAATAGGTGTTGTATGTGCAGTAATGATTGTGGGAGTGATTGTGGGAATGCCATGGAGAGAGAGAGAAACTATTAATGCAACTTCGAAACCTGAAACTACCACTACTAAACTATCACCGTGGGAGAGATTTGAGCAAGACGCAAGACATATGCATGAGGCAACTAATACAAAGGGGGAACTTTCTACTAACGTCTTCTATTGCTTGCTAAATGAGTATGTGGAAACTATGTATGCGAAAGATTGTTATGTATGTACTAAAATTCCTTCATCTGTGCAGGAGGGAGTCACTTATCATAGCCTCCCTCTTACTTATGGAATTAGTTGCAGCTTGCTATTAACAAGATTCTATAATCAAGAGCATGTGCAATACTTTTATTCAAATTTGGATGTTGTGTTTTCTTGTGTGCCTGTGATTGAATTCCTAAATGAATTAGCTAAAGAGCATGATATTAAAATAGTTAGAGTATTCTTTGAGCCAACACTTACATTTGGAACTGCTTAGGCACATCGAAATAATTTGACTTGCTTATTGTCTCCTGTAGAGAAAAGCTTTTTAGATCACACAGATGATAGACGCAAAGCACTGAAAGAAAGGTTAGAAAAAGGCCTAGAGAAACGTACTTATGCAAATGATTATGCTTATACTGCAATTAAAACACAAGGCAAATTAGCTATAGATGCATTACATGTAGGTAGACTCTGTATATATAGACTAAAATCTGAACAGGATAATTTGTTTGTGGGAACGAGTGAATGCAGACATGTGTTTTTGTTTCATAGTAAATGGACCTTTATGTTAAATGGACAAGACCCAGCGATTCCTGGAATCTATTACATCTGTGGGTTAAATGCATATTACCGTCTTCCTAAGGGATGGTATGGGACATGTTATTTGGGAATAGTATTTCCAAAGATATACCAGATTGATGACTTAAAACAAATACCTAAAACGTCTGAATTACAACATTCCAGACAAAAACGAGAATCAGTGGCGGCTGTCATTGGTGATATATTTGGAGCCATAATCCCATCAGTAGGGGTTATCTTGAATTCTATGAAAATTCAAAAGTTGTCTACTATTGTGGATAACATGCTGACAAATTTTACAGGAGCTATACTCCTGACGGATACTGAACTTGCTGCAGAAAGCGCTATGACTCTTCAAAATCGGCTTGCTTTAGACATTCTTTTAGCAAAGAGTGGAGGTGTTTGTAAAATGCTTAATGAGCGTCATTGTTGTTCATTTATTCCAGATAACAGTAAGAAAATTAGAAACATGCTTACTAACCTTACCAAAGATAGTGCAGATTTGAAGGATCTCAAAGAACTTGAGCCCATTTTATACTTTTTTAGCTCCGCATTTGCGCCACTTTTTAACGCAAAAGCGGCGCAAACTTTCAAAATCCAATTGTATTTTGTAAGTTGGCGCCGCTTTTGCGTTAAAAAGCGGCGCAAATGCGGTGCTAAAAAAGTATAAATATGGGCCTTGGTGTTTGGGAAAAATTTGGAAAAGGAATTGCCCGAGTGGGAAGCTGGTTTACCAACATTTGGAATGGGGTACTTGCAAAAATTATAATGGGTCTATTAATTGTTTTAATTTGTTTATTAGGATTATGGGGAGCAGGTAGAATCAATGACAAGGTAAAAAGAAATTGGACTAAAAGAACCAAAAGAAATGAAGAAAGTGAAAGAGAGAAAATGTTAAATGAAATATGGGAAAGTTCACATAAAGGGCAAGATGTTGAAATGCGTATTATGCGCAAGGTGAAAAATTAAGATCAAAAGATTGCGTGATGACGAGCGTCATCAGAGGAGGGACTGAGAGAGCGTAGTTTAAATATTACCTATTCTAGATGTGAAATGCTTATAATTAACAATGCTGCACTAATAATATTATTCATTGAAACGTATTTTAAACATGAGACTTTTTCACATTCATAAACTAATGTCGACTGTAAGCAATAATTTTCTGTATTATGATTAATTGAATATGTTAACACGTACGAAGACTGCATTTATTAGAATCCATAAGCCTTAAGTTAGCGTGAGTCGAAAACTAGCTGTGTAGATCTCATATTAAAGCGTATTTTTCTGTTTCTCCAGTGTACTGATTTGCAAAAAGCCAATGAACCAGCAATTGTCCTTTTCTTCACTTATTTGCAACAATGCTAAATTTTCTCATCCGCATGCTAGTGGCTTTAGTATAAAATTTATGGACTTCGCAACAAACATGGACACTTTCAAGGACATTAAATCGCGGAGAAGAGAACTCTTGACCCGAAGTGTGTGCCAGAAAATGAAGTAACCCCGGATGTGCCACCTACGAAAAACGTCAATTATAAAGACCAATTAGAAACACAAGAAATATCATAGAATGACAAATGTATTACTTAATGTATAAATTGATAGGTTACAGATAGTGGGGGTGTAGTGACTGACCAATAGGATTTTGGGGGAATGTATTTCGAAAAAGGGATAAAAACTCATGACACGAGGAACAAAGGGCATTAGGTAGGGAATGATATCGATTGCATCCAGAAACTCTGTCACTCTATTTGGTGATTTGAGACTTAGACAAAACCATCCTCGCCCATAGTCTGTCCCATTACACTTTCTTCCTTATGAGGGAGGTGTCCCCTGCCCTTAGCTTAGATAGAACTGACGGCGATTTAACTGATGTCCTGAAGACGAAGACTGACCCTGTATGCTGACCTATTCCGAGGAGGGTAATTATACCGTTGCTAATGGAAATTCATTTATTCTGCCTTTCCTTTCTAGGTACCAACTGCTGTGTGTTTTGATTAGAGACCTTAGTTAGACGTTTTTTCAAGTTGATGTTCTAAATTGTTTTGCATGAAGCCCAACATGCTGATGCTAATTGTGGTTAGATGAGGCATTTCATCTTGACTGATGTAACTGACGTGACTGACATGGTGCTATGCTGAACTAAGACCTTTAGGAGGTTCTCTGTATTTTGATTTGTTATCTTCATATGATTATCTTGTATTTGTGATCTTTGCATTGATGAAACTTACCATAGTTGCCGCTTTGTGATAATGTTCTTTGCTTCTTGGTTTTGAGATTAATACATCTGCTATTAGATTGTAATCAATAGGGAATAAAATTCACAAAACTTAAATAAGGTGTGGTTATTCATGACTGAAAGGTCATGGTTGCGTCGAAGAATTATTAATATCTAAGGTGAAATTTATTGTGGTGATATATGTTAACAATATTATAGACATATGGTTTGATGTATTGATCAGTTGTCTCGTCTTATGGTGTCTCACCACTGGGTCCAAAGATTCATCGACCTAAAACGAGTCCTGATGTGTATAAATTAACATAGACGGACGCGTTAACAAGATCATATAATGTCCTTAAAACCTCCATAATGTCAGAAAATGTAGATAAATAAAAATGCTTGCACCAAAAAGTGTTGGCTTTGTATGTCACCAATACAACTCAGGCTCACGTGCTTACATTTTAATTTTGTCAGTGGTAGTGGTCATACGGGTTGAGATTTAAAATTAGACCCAAAATGTTTCCTTTGCTTTGTTCAGTTTATGGTCTATATCTTTAGCAAACGTTATCATAATGCCACTGCCATGGATGTACATATGGATGAGTGTAGCAAGTGGCACGCCAGTGAAATCACTGTCTATTCACACTTTATCAGCTATTTATTTTTTCATAAAACAAGATTTATAATTGACACCCATATATTGTATCAATCAAACGAAAGTATTGTGTTAATACAATAGGGTAACTATTATTTCTCTATTCCACTTGCCTCCACGAGAAAAGCAAGATAAATTCTTTGGTTGCTGCCCAAGCCATTTAATAAATCAATATTTTTTTTAAGTAAAATCTGATATTTTTGTTTTTACAAAAACGATCTGAGGCATTTATGAGAACCCTACATGTATTTATTGACATTATCTTTAAGCGAACTAAGGTACATTTGAAAATGAAAAAATTTAGCTTTATAGACAATAATTGTCCCCCATTACTTGTCTCCTTCACATAAAGCAGCAAACACACTTAACAGTGAAATCAATGTTAAATTTCCTGTACACCTAAATGGCAAATCTGGCATTAAAAGATATGTAATGAGTTGCAGAAATTTATTTTAACATGAAGTTTTAAGGCTGCAGTACATAACAATCGGAACGCGCTAATTTTGTTTTCGTGGTGACTGCTAGATATGGGAGATATTTAGAATAGTAATATTTACAAAGTACAGCACATTAAACAGGGTTGTTTATTAGCACTGCCTCTTCTTTAAGATATATAGAAGGTTACCATTCTGATAAATAAGAGGAAATCAGTGGGAGTACATCTGTTCACTTTAAATTGTATAAAATATAAAATAGAAGTGTCATTTTTGTGGCTTTGCACTCATATATTAAAGGAGAGGATACTTGTACGGCCAACTCTCCAATTAATCAGATTAAAAAATAAATATACCATTATCAAAAGCTAGTAAACTGTGTGAAATAATTGAACTTGTTCCTAGGTTTTTGCTACAGTTGTTGCAGCAGCTTGAAACAGCAGAAACGATTTGTTTTAAGTAATTACGAATTATTGTCATTGATAAATTGCCCTATGTAATTTACACATTTGAAATCGACAAGGACCGGCTTGGTTGGTTGCATTGTGATGCCTAAATAGATGTATAATAGTGCAAAAAATGTTTTAAACTGAATGGACCGCCAGCCACATCTAATGTTAATAATAATATAATTAATATTAATAATAATCATACTTATATCTACAGATTACAGAGTGGTGGTGGCCACACTGTAGTTCTAGTTAGGGTGACCAGAGATAGGGATTTTTCGAATTTTTGCCCCTTTATAACTTTGCACCCATTTGATGGATGTGCATCAAACGTTTTGAAAGTTTTGAGAGGACTAAGGGCCAGATGTATCAAAAGTTTTTGCATTCGCAAACGGTGCGAATCGCAAAATTTGGCCGTTTGCGACTGCAAAAACGTGGTCTGCGATGCATGAAAGGCATTCGCAGACCAAAAATAAGAGATCGCAAAAATTTCGATTTTTTGCGTTGTAACCTGGTTTTGCGAGTCTCATTTTGCGATTCGGTATTCCGAGTAGGAAATTGCGAGACGCAAAGTGCGACTCACAAAATCAAGTCGCAATTCGATGCATCAAAAAAATCACAAATTGCGATTTTTCGCAGAATGGCATTTTGCACATGCAAAATACCACTAAGTGAAAGCAGGTGGTAACCAGGTGCAACCTATATAAAGAGGCCCAGAATGCCTCAGACTCTTTCCCACAATGGCTGCACTCTACATCATGGCGGGGAGGATGAGGATCTTGGCAGGTTTGAGGAGAGGGAGGAGGAGACAGGAGCGCATTTTCAGAGTGCGCATTACACTTTTTGACCAGACACAGGAGGAAATATTTGAGAGGTACAGGTTGAGCTATGCCATAATACTCGACCTGATAGCTGAGCTACAACCCATACTGCAGCGCACAACACATAAGACTCATAGCATCCCCACCCATGTGCAGGTATTATGCTCCCTCCATCTACTCGCCTCTGGGAGCTATCAAGGGGTCATAGCAGCTGGAGGGGTCTCACAGAGTACCCTCTTTAGATTTTTCAATGCATTTATCAACGCCATGCTGAGCAGAATACACCAGTACATCAGATTCCCCCACACCCCACAGGAAATACAGCAGACAAAAATAGATTTCTACCAGATAGCACAGTTCCCCCATGTCCTAGGTGCCATAGATGGGACACATGTTGCAATCTGTCCACCATCAGCCACAGAGTATGTGTACCACAACCGTAAATACCAACATTCCATGAATACACAAGTGATCTGCAATGCCTCCTATATCATAACTGATCTCGTGGCCAGATACCCAGGGAGCACCCATGAATCATACATCTTTCGCCACAGCGGCATTCACACAAGACTGCTAGCTGGGGAGTTTGGTGAAGGATATCTACTAGGTATTGTCCCTCTGTACACTGGTGCATTGATGGCAGTGTGACGTCAGATGGCTCAGCTACTCATTATACCCTCTATTCATTGCAGGAGACAGTGCCTGCGCAGTGCCCACCTAGATGATGACGCCCTACCTAAATCCAACTACACCTTCTGAACGGAGATACAATGCAGCACACAGGGCGACCCGCAATGTGGTGGAGCGCACCTTTGGCCTGCTGAAGAGTTGCTTCCGATGCATCCACAAAAGTGGAGGGGCACCACAGTACAGCCCAGAGACAACATGTAGAATGGTGGCTACTTGTGCAATCTTGCACAATATAGCTACCACCAGGGGCATACCTGTGGAAATATCTAAATCTGAATCAGATGAGGATGATGATCCCATACCACCCCTACAGCCAGCAGACAGGACCAGTGCATCAGAGGACAGGCAAAGGCGTGCTGACATCACACACAATCATTTCAGATGTAAGTATGAAGAACACAAATCCACTGATAAATGTACCTGTAGCAAGTAAATTTATTACCTTACTGTCAGGTAATATAAGTTCCACGAGTACCAACAAAAGTAATTGTGAAAAAAAACAAAAGCAGTTAACAGTAAAGCACTATTCCTTCATAGTGTCCTCATGCCAGAAATATATGCAGTCCCCTGTGGCCACTACACTCACTTCTTTCGGCCACGCACGCCACTCGAGTACACAATTGCCTCACTGGCACCTCAAGTGTCTGCCTCTGTGACAGTGCTGTGCCTGGCACTGAGACGTCTGGTGTCTGTTGTGGGCACAGCTAAGCTGCTGAGGCTCGATGTGTCCTCCGTGTCCCCCAGTCCCAGTTCACTAGGTGTGGCTGACTGGTTACCCAAAATATTGTCTATCACATTCGTGATCTGTACCAGTCCTTGGGCCACATTCCTGCTGCTGTGTTCTGCCTCAACCTGTGCGGCTACAGCACGACGCAATATTAGGGCTGTAGAATTTGCCAGCCTAGTCACAGAGTGACAGAAACCGCCAAACATGCCCATGAAGCGTCGCTCCTGCCTGCGGTGGCTTACCCTGTCGTGGCGCAGCTCCTGACACAGTTCCCTCACAGCAGTAGTCAGCTCCCTCGTATCCTGCGATGCTTGGACCTGTCCCTCATGCAGCTGTTCGATGTTGGCATTGAGACACTCCAGCTTGCGATGCAGGCCCCCCATGTTTGTATTATGTTGCTGCATCTGCCTTTGTAACGCTGTGATTTTTTTGTTTTGCAGGCGCTGCTGCTTTAACATAGCCGATTCCAGGCCACCAAATAATGATGTTCCCTCACCTGCCTCAAAAGCCTGTGCGCCTGCATATGTAGGCATCCTGCCAGGTGCTGTGCTCTACTGTGAACGGGGCTCCTGCATCCGAATGCATCTGCCACTTGGGGACGGTGTTTGTGAGTCTTCATGCTGCTCATCTGAGTGCTGACTCAGTTCTGGCAGTGCCCTAGGCCTGTGTCAAAGTGGCGCAATGTTCTGTGACTCACTGGTATTGGAGTCTGAAGCAGGGTGGGTGTCTGTCTCCCCTGCAATGGCACATGCTGTAGCTGCTGGGCCTGGGCCACCTGCAACAACAATATGCAGCATGTCAGTTATGTAAAAGACACCTGCTACCTTTTCACCATCGTAGTCCTTTAACCTGAAAAATATACCCCCTCTTTAAGCTCGACACTTTCCATTATGAATATCTCATCGCTGAATGTCTGTTGGTAGCCTTTGGTGAAGACACCTTGAACTTTGAAACCCTGACATGATCCCCTTCTTTTAAAGGCGGTTTCTTGACCTTCGACGTATGACGACTACCGTACACAGTTCTCCACACCATTAATGAATTATCCCGCGTTACCTCAATGGGGGCCATTTTGATTGTCCTGTGGTAGGTGGCGTTATAAACATCTATAAAAGCCTGTAGAACATCCACGTATCTTTAGGTGTTGTTGGCGGTGAAATATCGCCACATCTTTGACTTTAAAGTTCGGTTAAACGCTCTACAACCGCAGCCTTTACCTCTGTGTGCGTTACAAAATGTTGAACAGCGTGCTGGTTTAATAATTTTTGGAAAGGTTTGTTTAAAAATTCCTTTCCGGCGTCTGTTTGTAGTTTCTGAGGTACGCGGCCTATCGCGAAGATGTCTTTAAAATCGGCTGTGACGCTGGAACCACTTTTATCGTTTAATGACTATGCATAGGCATACTTGGACAATACGTCTATGACGGTTAATATATACATGCAGCCATTGTTATGTTTTGCTAGATCTTGAAGACTGATTATGTCAGCTTGCCACTGATAATCGAGCTGTGCGCTAACAACTGTGGCCCTCCTCTTAAAGCGTCTCCTGGCCGGTTTGTGGACCGAATAAGCCTCTTCCCCAGCTAACCACGTCTTCACAACGGCACGGTTTACAGATTCATTTTCAGCTCGAGCCCTTCTAAATAGAGCTTCGGAGCCTCTGAAGCTTCCAACCCCCTGTGTATCGTAATAAAGCTTCCTTAAAACGGCACCCGTCATGCTGTCACACCCCAACACCACAAAATGAAAGACGCTTGTTTTGTGTAAGGAACATAAATATATATATTTTTTTAATTAAAAAAATAACATAAAAGTGTGGCAGGACTATACAACCAGCGTGTATTTGACATTTTGTGGTACATAGCTTATAACTGTCAAAACGGCTGCCCACCAGGGCCTTTTTTATTTTTACAAACGTATACATTCTACAACACCCGTTACACAGAGCAGGGTCTTTTACAAACCCTAAGCGTCACGAACTTTGATATTTTTATAGCTACACTCTCAATAGCTCTAGACATGACTTCCTGCTCCCCTCGCCTATAACTCTGAACGCTCAGGATACTGACAGAATTCAACAGTTCATACAGTTCTAGATAGGACAATACAGAACCTTTATTTGTGAGATAATCTTCAGTCATGTGCTCCAAAGCCGCGTGTATCCCAGTCAATGGTGAAAGTCTTAACTCTCAAGCGTGATCTTTGTCCGAGTTCCGACATTTAACAAAGGCGGTTAGCCGGACATTGATACACCACTTGGCGATACACACATGACTGCTGCACTGCAACAAGGCCGAAGGTTCCGAAATATTCAGATACCGCAGAGTCAAAGGGTGTATTTCAGCTATTCTTTCTTTAACCAGCACAAATATCAATCTCCCGATACAGATTTATCCCGGGTTTAACTCATAGACATCTTGCACCACGATACTCGGATTCACCGCCTAGAAGTGAGTAAGTATGGAGGGTTAAGTAACACATTTATGGTCTGCTTTTTTTTTTTTTTTTTTAAAACAACTTTCGTGGGGCTAAAGACTTCATTCTTCTGTTTTTATAATAAATGTCATACATTCGTCTTTCTATAACCCTTTCTATCATACTTTTGTCAAAGTGGGGACACAGCCCCTGCATACGGTCGAGTTTTGAGCAGGGCTCAGCAGCTTAGCGGATCTCATTGACAGCCGCAGCCATGACCTTAATCATATCAGCGTGGACACCTTTCTTCACAGCTGACAGCCCGTACACCACCCTTAACAAATTATAGACCCGGTGAGGGTCTAGCCGACTACAAATGTGACAAATTGTTCTTGCAGTGTACGACACGTATAGACACTTGTGAGCCGCCTGCTAAGGTTCATTAATTTTATGCCCATAACATAGGTCACAATAGTCCCGTATAACACACGTGTTCACAACGGCCGCTGCAAAACCTTTAACGGGCCATATGGTGTCATAGGGCACGCCCAGAGTTTCCTTTTCAAAATCATGGCTAGTGTAGGTGCAAACACATTTCTTACGAGGCTCTTTGTTCTGGCTTGTAATACTTTCAGACTGTCTGGAACAGCATAAGCAGTAAATATTTACGTCGTTAACCTTTGGCGCGAACCCTTCTAGAGGCTCTCTTTCTGCAGATGTTTTCTATGGAGCAAACAGAAAGGACAAGACAAATTATTAGTTAAAAGTATGACACCAGAGTATACATGAAAAAAAATAAAAATGTCTATAGAGTTTTACTAACCTCAACATTCTCGCCACACTCAGAGGCTCCTCTGAAATCTTGCGAGTCGCAGAGGTCCATCCGGGTGGAAACATCATCGGAGCTTACAACTGACGGCTGTACAACAACGGCCTCTGACTCGGGGTCCTCCTGGAATCCCATGTCTTCATAGACGGGCGAATTCGGCGGTGCTACACACTTTTCAACATCTTCAATGTCGATGAAGTTATCTGCAACACTTAATTAATCTTTCGAGGCATCGCTGTTGCTGCTGTCCCCCTTAATAGGGGATATCAGGGGCGGCACATCCTTGAGGTTGAGCTTTTCAAGCCGCTGGCAAAGTTCCTCTTGAAAACCGGTAACATCTGTAGCCCTGTCGTCAGGGACAGCCTGTTGTGCATTCTCATCCATCGTAAGAGGTGTTAGGGTCCGGTAATATCTACCAATAGTGTTCAGGGCCCCTGAGGAGGCGGCTTTTCTGGTGATCGGATTGTATCTCTTCATGGCGCCTTGACAAGCTGTTTCAGCAATGGTTCAAGGTCTGGCAGACGGCTCTAACCCCTCCTTATATGCCACAGTTCAAAAAGGGTGGGCGCTACTCTACAACAACATGAGGTCACAGACCACGTGACACACCCTACACACATGACACTTCCGGGGAGGGCTCTGAGGGACACCGGAAGTCCCAGCCACCATATATGGCATCACTTCCGGGGCGGGATAACTGTCACTTTTAATATGGTGATTAAAGGTACCCCTTCCTACTACTTACTCATATTTGTGTGACTTGATCCTTGTTTGATAGATTGGTAAGTTCTCATATCAGAGATTCATGATCAGTTCATAAAAGAAGGGCAATCTCTTAAGGTAGCCTGCCACTGTATTGAGAAGCAGTGCGCATAATAGGTAAAACACTGTTTTTTTTCTTAATATTATGCAGTTTGGAATTTAAAAGTAGCTTCAAAGTGGCCAGTAACAGTTGAAAATTTGAGAAAAAATATTTCAGGAACCATTTGAAAAAGCCGAACAAGTATTTTGTCTGTAGTCTGTGGGTATTCAGGGCACTCTTCTGAATAGGGCACCATCTTTCCAGGAAAAACAATCTGCACCCACCAAAAGATATTTGAGCATCTCACTTGCAGGGCTCATTTGAATCTTCTAATGTTGGATTTTCTGCACTTCAAAAGTCTTTACAAAATCGCTGGTATCTTCTGACATTCTCAAAGATCACATGCAGAAGAACTTGACCCCTAGGCATGATGTCCAACAAGAAGGTGGCAGGTAAGAAGGGTATGACAATGGATAGGAATGTCGTTAGGGGGAGGAAGGACATTTCTTTTGTTGATGCTGGGAATCAAACTTACCAGAGAGAGACACTACCCTAGAGCTCATCACCAGCACTCTTGCACATCATTGTTGTCCTTTTCCCCCGGACCACTGGGTCATCTCCACCACTGTGATTTTCCTTACTGCTGATGCATCTGCAGACTTCAGGGAGCACTGGGCATGTGCTCCTTGGCTCTTGAGACAGGCAAGTCATCTTAGACAGAACTGCATTCTGGCTGGAGACAGTGGGGCTACACATAGTATTATGCCCCATTGAATGCGCAGCTACCACAAGTCAAGTCTGAGGTCTACTGTAGGACCAATCCAGTACTGACCATCATTATAGATTTTGGTGTGTAAACTATTCAAGAGGAAACTCGCTTTATCATATCCCCCTAATTGGCACACTGAAAGCCAATCATTGCTGGATTTTTATGTGGGCTCCAGTTTTCACACCAGATAACTAAAAGAATATTTTTTTATGTCAGCAGGCATTTCTGGGATAAGAGCACAAGAACACAGTGACGAAAGACTTTTATCAAGAGATAGAAAGAACGGTCACATACAATACTATTGTTTCTCCTGAATGTCTACTCCATTCCCTCTTTGCACCTCAATACTATTTGGCCAACACATTCAAAGTCCAGTACTGTGGCCAAATCCACTGTTCTGCCTGGGGCTGAAGTAGGTGACCTGGACCTCTGCCAAGGTGTTCACTCTTCATTTGGCATAACATGGAAAATCTGGCCTTGCATAGATATTCAATGAGACGTGAATCTGTTGACTCACTTTATGGCACAATATTCCAGCATATGAGTCATACATTCATACTCAAGGATTGAATATCCTTATTATAAGGGTGCTTCCATCACTTAGATATTATACATCCAGTACAACCTGCATCTAAAACTGTGAGACCGTGGTAGCAACAGATATATAAAATGAAACAATACCTTGGGCACATCTACCTCATTGACACAAATCTCTACACAGTCGAACCCCAGCTTCTACCCAAGTGACTTATATGCACCCTTAATACCCACCTCAGCATCAACAATAAAAACCTAGACAGCTTGGTACTGACATCTCCTACTAAAGAAGGTTAAGCCATTCCTCACAGAAAACTCACCACATCTGCTAACTCTTGGCATCCATGCAGCCGGATTGGTGTAGAATATGTGCAAAAAACAAGATAACAGTCCTGCTCCCAGGAATGGAACAATGACCCACATCCACCAGGTCCACCGCAACACTGTAGATGCATCTCTTTAAAGAATACAAAAGACTCCACTTCGGCTTGAAAATCCCAGCTACACCCCCAATAATTAGTTGACTTGCTCTTCTTGCCCTTTCGCCCTTGTATAGCACTTTGCTTTCCTTCACTTAGGATTGTTCTGTACAAATACCACCTGAATACCTGAAGCAGGCTGCAGTGCAATTGACAAGGTGTTGTTATGGGTTCAGATTTAAGTGAAATACTCATCCCTAATACAGCTATGCAATACATTGAGAACAATTTGAGCGTCGGTGCTGTGATCCTATTTCCCTACACAATGAATCTTCCTCTTGGATCTCAATCCTGAATTTACACTTTTGCTATTCAGTGATGCCACACACAAAGCTCTGGAAATGCACTTTAGTCATGACTAGCAGCAACCTGCAGCATTCAATATTATTTTATTTGTGAGTCAAACACAGAACACACTCAGTGCATCTCAGTACTTTTATGGACAAACCAAGTACCATCTCCCTCTCTCTATCTTTTTCACACACGTGCACACTCGCAAACACAGTCTCAAGCACGTTCACACGCCCTTCTGACTGACACACAGCTGTGCAGATCCATTGACGTAGAGAAGCCACACATTATTCAGTCAAATAACACATATTTTACTAATGCAACCGAAATGTGACTTGCCGTCTTCTGTACCACTTCGTTCCCGACTGTAAGGCACACTGCTCTGCCAGTACACCCACTTTCTCTCCTTTCCTGCAACAGGCCCATGTTTGGTCTTTTCTCCTTACATAAACAAGCTCATACACATCTCCGCTGATACACTCAGCCCTGACCACAGGCAGTCTATGCTATTCCATACCTGATGAAATACAGTTCCACCAGACCTCTTTATTAATGGTCTTCAGGAAGCAAGCATGTGGGTGCCAATGTTGATGCTAATGCAAATTGTCCGGCCTATTCTAGTTGTCATTGACATAAGTGAAGGTACTGATAAACTAACGCTGTATGAGAAGAAGGCATTCATTTAGATGTTTGCGATTGACAAATGAATACATTTCCACACACGCTCACGCCGATCTTCAGGCACACACATACAGAGTCATGTGCGCACACAGTCACATGCACACATAACATGTATTTGTGAAAGTGCATGTGCACCCATGGAGAAAAACATGTTTACTTTTACTCAGCTAAATGGTAGGCTCAGGTGACATTTCCGTTACATTGGCATAATCTGGCATAATTAATAAGTAATTTCCTATTACACTTGTTATGCGAATTCCCCAAAATTACACTATTACTCCACGTCATGTAATTGCGCTCCATTAATTGAAAAAATGTAGCTCCGTGCAATGGAGCAAAGCGAATGACCAGAAAGCGAGACACTGCTGTTTGTGTTTTTCGCTTTCATTAGCAAATGCTTTCTGCATTTCAAAACGTATGCTAGGGTGCATTTTGTACTAAAACACTGTATTAAACACACAATTTGGCAATATTTTCTGAAATTTTGAGTAATTATGCGAAAGCATATTCCGTGAATTTCGCACACCATGACTCAATTGTACACATTTTATTACCCTAAAAAAGTTGAAAGACTGAATAGACCCACCAAGATTTGAAACTGTGACTATGAAAATCCAGATTCCTGAGAACACACACTCTTGTGCTCACACAAATGTGCAGACATCCACTTCGACACTCACATGTAGAACTCTCACGTGCACAAATTCAAGCACACATTCTCATGGGCACATCACTCACATGATTACACATAAACTTGTGCATACACTTACATGCATACACATGCACACACATTCACATCTACACACACACCATCAGCATTCAAAATAATTTTTGCAAGCGCAATTCTTATAAGTGTGCGCGTGTCTTGATCTGGAGTCTGAACATTGCACAAGTGCTGCAAGCGCAATTCTGGGGTTACTGTTGCCAGGTATGAGCACTGGGCTTCTCTTAGGCTGGAGCTAGGCCAACAGCCAACCATTTATGCCTCTTCTCTCTCCCTGTGATTCAATTGTTAACTTCTGGTAGAAAATGCCATCATTGTGATCCATACAGTATATAAGTAATACTTTAGTTTACTGAGAGACCTAGGGTCAGATGTACGAAGCATTTTACCGGTCGCAAACAGCCCATCAGGCCATTTGTGACTGGTAAAATGCTTTTTTGCATGTACCAGAGGCAAACTACTGAATCACAATTTGCTTTTGTGATTCGGTATTAAGTAGGGGCATGTTTAGGGTGTCCTTTCCTAATATCAAATCACACTGGTATGTATGAATGTTTTGCAACTGGAATGCTGTAGCAAAACATTCATACTTTATCAACTCCATCGAGGAGGTGGTAACCCATTCGCAAATAGGAAAATGAACGTGGGTGAAAACATTTTTAAGAGGAGGCAGCGGTCCCACGGAATACTGCCTACTCTTAAAAAATGAAAAGAAAACTTGTCAGTGTTTTGTTTGAAATGCAACCCAGTTTTCCTTTAAGGAAAATAGGCTGCATTAAAAAAGAAATGCTTTATATTAAAAGTAGTCACAGACATAGTGGTATGCTGACCCCAGCAGGTCAACATTCATGTGAGTGGCAGCCATTCCCAATGGGTGACAAATTGCGACCCGCCTCATGAATATTAAAGAGGCAGATCCCTGGAGGCCCATTTAGAAATCACACAGTGTCTCAGACACTGTTGTACACTAAAGATCACAAACTGTGAGTCCCAAACACAGAGGGTTGTACATCTGACCCTCAGTTCTTAATACCAGTATATGCTTTCCTCTGACTGAGTGGGACTGCTAGGTTACTGAAAAGTTAGGGGCTGATTACGGTGGAGGGGATTACTATCTCACAAATGTGATGGATATCCCGCCGGCCATATTCCAACTTCCATTATGTACTTGTAACACAGCGGACAAAATATCTGTCACGTTTGTGACATAGTAATCCTCTTTGCTAAGGTTGCAATTAGGCTGTAAGAAATGGGGTCTTTGGTTGACAGTCAGGTTACCCCCTGTTCAAGCAAGGACCCTCACTCTAGTCAGTGTAAAAGAGAATCACCCTCAGCTAATCCCTGCTTACCCCCTTGGTAGCTTGGTAGAGCAGTAGGCTTAACTTCAGAGTGCTAGGTGTAAAGTATTTGTACTAACACATCACAGTAACTTAATGAATACACTACAAAATGCCACAACACAGGTTTAGAAAAATAGGAAATATTTATATAAACAATACAAGACCAAAACGACAAACATCCACAATACACAAGTCAAGTTATTAATACAAATGCAAAAAGAGTCTTTAAGTAGTTTTAAACACACACTTACACTGTTAGCGTGAAAAAGTACCTTGGGTGCGCCAAAAATACCCCGCATGGGCGAGTGTGCGTCTAAAAGGGCTTGCGGTGTGTCGTTTCCACTCACGAGCGGGACCTTGCGTCATTTCTCCTTTCGTCGGGTTGGGGCGTGTCAGTTCTTCTCTCTGCAAGAGAGCGATGTGTAGATCCGGTCAGCACTCTTGGGTCTGGGCAGGCCTTGCATTGTTTTTACACGCCCAGCAGTACATGCGTTGGAAATCCTGCCGCACCATGATCCGAAAACCACGCAGAGCGGATTGCGATCTCCCAGCCTCCGTCAGCGATGCTGTGCATCATTTCTCCTGCTCCATGCGTCGATTCTTCGGTCGGGTTTCCGGCGAGCGTCGATTTTCAGCTGTGGAGCCAGCGGCACGTCGTTTCTTCAGCCGCAGATCGGAATTGCGTTGATCTTTTTCCCGTGCAGCGCTCTGTGCCTGGATTTCCTTTTCTTTAGACTGCCAGCTTCTCCTTTCAAGGTCCAAGGAACTGGAAGGGCACCACAGGGCAGAGTGGGAGTCTCTCCAGAGACTCCAGGTGCAGGCAGAGAGAAGTCTTTTCTATCCCTGAGGCTTCAACAACAGGAGGCAAGTTCTAAATCAAGCCCTTGGAGAGTTCTTCTCAAGGTGAAAGGCACACAAAGTCCATTCTTTGCTCTCTTACTCTGGCAGAAGCAGCAACTGCAGGATAGCTCCACAAAGCACAGTCACAGGCAGGGCAGCTCTTCTTCCTCAGCTCTTCAGCTCTTCTCCAGGCAGAGGTTCCTCTTGTTTCCAGAAGTGTTTTCTAAAGTCTGTGGTTTTGGGTGCCCTTCTTATGTCCAATTTCTCATTTGAAGTAGGCCTACTTCAAAGTAAAGTCTCTTTTGAATGTGAAATCCTGCCTTGCCCAGGCCAGGCCCCAGACACTCACCAGGGGGTTGGAGACTGCATTGTGTGAGGACAGGCACAGCCCTTTCAGGTGTAAGTGACCACTCCTCTTCTTCCTTCTAGCACAGATGGCTCATCAAGATATGCAGGCTACACCCCAGCTCCCTTTGGGCAACTGTCTATTGTGAGGTGCAACCTGCCCAACTGTCAATCTGGCCCAGACAGGGAATCCACAAACAGGCAGAGTCACAGAAATGGTATAAGCAAGAAAATGCCCACTTTCTAAAAGTGGCATTTTCAAACACACAATCTTAAAATCAACTTTACTAAAAGATGTATTTTTAAATTGTGAGCTCAGAGACCCCAAACTCCACATGTCCATCCACTCCCAAAGGGAATCTACACTTTAATCAGATTTAAAGGTAGCCCCCATGTTAACCTATGAGAGGGACAGGCCTTGCAACAGTGAAAAACTAATTTAGCAATATTTCACTGTTAGGACATATAAAACACATTACTATAGGGGTCATTACAACATTGGTGGTAAATGCCGCTTACCGCTGTTCAGAAGACCTCCAACACACTGCCGCGGCCACGGAATTCCGCCACAGCTATTACGACCCACAGCTCGGAATCTGCCAAAATCCAGACACCCACACAAGTCCGCCACACTAAAGGTCAGTGATAAACTGGCGATAACAAAACCTCCACCGTCACGCCAACAGGAATACGCCCACACTATCATGACCCACGAATCCACGCAGCGGTCTTTCAATCGCGGTATTCCATTGGCGGTACACACCGCCGCGCTCAAAATACACACACATTTACAAAACACAACCACATTGGACAATTCAAAATACACACACCTGATACACATACACACACCACTCCCACACATCCAATACAATATAAAACACACACCCACATCACCCATAAACCCTTACGACCAGAAATTTAGACGAAGGCCAGAGAGACAGCACAGCAAAGACAACACCACTATACAGAGGCACATAACACCATCATAAATATACATCCACGGACAAAACACCACACACCCCTAAACATCACCCCACACATCACAACACACACCACCTCACACATCGCCCACACCACCCTATGGCACCGCAAAGACACCCCAGATTTTCTGAGGAGGAGCTCAGGGTCATGGTGGAGGAAATCCTCCTGGTAGAGCCTCAGCTATTCGGATCACAGGTGCAGCACACCACAATAGCTAGGAAGATGGAGCTATGGCACAGAATCGTGGACAGGGTCAATGCAGTGGAACAGCACCCAAGAACACGGGATGACATCAGGAAGAGGTGGAACGACCTACGGGGGAAGGTACGTTCAGTGGTCTCAAGACACCACATCGCGGTTCAGAGGACTGGCGGCGGACTCCCACCTCCTCCCCCAGAACTAACAACATGGGAGGAGCAGGTCTTGGCTATACTGCATCCTGAGGGCCTCGCAGGAGTAGCTGGAGGAATGGACTCTGGTAAGTCAAAGCTTTAACTACTTCATTCCCCACCCTACCTGCATGCTATCACATGCCCCACCCTCGCCCTCACCCCATCACTCCAACTCCTCACATATGTCCCACTATCACAAACCACACATCCCAACACCAAGCCCTGAATGCAACAACAAAGCATGGACACCCATCACCAATGCATGGTCACTGCACATACCCACATACACCCCTAAACAATTAGCACACAGGGGCCTACACAAGAATGCAAGCACTGGGGTATAGGGTCACCCACCCATTGCACACCATGGCACACACAGATGCAATAATCATGCCTTTACCCCCCTGAATAACCCCTACTCAACGTTACCGAACAGAAGGTTCCAGACATGTCCACTCCCCCCACAGGAGAGGCCCACAGTGATGACAGCAGCTCTGTCCAACTGGATCTAGATGAACATCCCGGCCAATCTGGGACCTCGGGACAGTCGGTTCCCCTCACACTGGCACAAGCCACAACAGAGCCCCCCCCCTCTGGAAACACCAGCACAGCACCCACCCAGCGGGCCCATACCTCTGTCCCCAGGACACGTCAGGCAGCAGTGTGTCCACCTCTACAGGGAACCCAGGCTAACCCACCACCCCAACAGCAGGGACTTGGGGGCAGTGGCAGTGGGCACACGGTTCAGGGGACAGAGGCACAGGAACACAGGGGAACTGGGAGGGCTGCTGCGCGACAGCGAGAGGACAGGCCCAGGGAACCCACTCTCCACGAGGCACTCTCCAACATCATGGGAGCCTACCAGCATTCCCAGGAGACGATGGCAACGGTACTGGCCAAGTTTCAGGAGACCCAGCGGCTGCAGGAGGAACAGTATTTGGGGTTCAGGGAGGAACTCAAATCCATCAATACCACCCTGGGCACCATTGTAGGGGTGCTGAAGGAACTCGTGAACACCAGGAGGGACACTGTGGCACAACAAGGGGCCCCTGACACTAGCCTGGATGATGAACTGCCCACCACCTCCGCCGGCGCTATTGGACAGGAGGCACCACCACAGGACCACGACACCAGCACCCCACCCCCTGCAAATGGAGAACTACCCCACAAACGGTCCCTGAGATCCAGGACAAAGACAGAGAACAATGCCCAGACCCCGACAAGAAATGAGACCACCCTGATTGTCATCCTTTTGTCCAACTTTGTCACCCTGTCCATCCATCAACTGCCCCAACTCCACTTCCTATGCCCCTTTGGATAATGCACCTGTGAGACTAATAGACTGGACTCTGCCATGGACATTCCTCCACCATCACCCCTGACCATTTTACAACCCCCTCCACTATTTAGCACTTAAATAAGGACCCTTAAATCACAAAACTATCTGGAGTCAGTCTGTGCTTTCTAAAATGTGTATTTGCAAAAACTGAGGAAAAATGCAATATCCATTGTATAGTCAACATACCTATGTCACACAGCTCTAGTCCATGAGGAAACACAGCAGATGTCACACAGTGGGACCCACATCTGTGAAATTGAAAGGGAAAGTAACAACTCAGGGTCCATACACTGGGTGAAAGTGGCAGATGAGAGGTAGAAGAAGTGTATGTAGCAGGCATTGATTGCTTCTTACCTGTGTCTCACTGGAAGCATTAAAGAATCACTGTGTTTCTGTTGTCGATATCCTCTTCTTCTGCGTCCTTGTCTTCACTGTCCACAGGCTCTACAGCTGCCACAACACCTCCATCTGGACCATCCTCCTGCAGAAAAGGCACCTTTTGTCGCAAAGCCAAGCTGTGAAGCATACAGCAGGCCTCAATTATCTGGCACACCTTCTTTGGTGAGTAGAATAGGGAACCACCTGTCATATGGAGGCACCTGAACCTGGCCTTCAGGAGGTTGAAGGTCCTCTCTATAACCCTCCTAGTTCACCCATGTGCCTCATTATAGCGTTCCTCTGCCCTTGTCCTGGGATTTCTCACTGGGGTCAGTAGCCATGACAGGTTGGGGTACCCAGAGTCACCTGCAAATGTCGAGGGACAACTGTTAGACACACATTAATTCTTAGGGACAACCCCAGACCCAGACACCTAGTCACACTGTATAGGGTCCATGTCTTCACCTAATAGCCACACACGGTGCCTCTGGAGTTGCCCCATCACATAAGGGATGCTGCTATTCCTCAGGATGTAAGCGTCATGCACTGAGACAGGAAACTTGGCATTCACATGGGAGATGTACTGGTCGGCCAAACACACCATCTGCACATTCATTGTATGGTAACACTTCCGGTTTCTGTACACCTGTTAACTCCTGCGGGGGGACCAAGGCCACATGTGTCCCATCAATTGCACCAATGATGTTAGGGATATGTCCCACGGCATAAAAGTCACCTTTCACTGTAGGCAAATCCTCCACCTGGGGGAAAACGATGTAGCTGCGCATGTGTTTCAGCAGGGCAGACAACACTCTGGACAAAACGTTGGAGAACATAGGCTGGGACATCCCTGATGCTATGGCCACTGTCGTCTGAAAAGACCCACTTGCCAGGAAATGTAGTACAGACAGCACCTGCACTAGAGGGGGACTACCTGTGGGATGGAGGATAGCTGACATCAGGTCCGGCTCCAACTGGGCACACAGTTCATGGATTGTGGCGCGGTCCAGTCTGTAGGTGACAATTACATGTCGCTCTTCCATTGTCGACAGGTCCACCAGCGGTCTGTACACCGGAGGATGCCGACATCTCCTCACCTGCCCCAGCGGACGTGTGCTCTATGGAGGAGAACAGCGAGCAGCCAACACTGAGGTACGAAAACACAACTTTATTGCACACATTTTTCATTCCACTATGTCCCTGTCTCAATGTGTATGCAAGGCCTAGATATGTGTGATGCATTTAAAATTAATGCCATGTGGCCCCCTGAAATGGCAGCAGCCTGACCTGTAATGTGGGACAAGGGGATATGAGGTAACTGCGCTGGCGTTGTACACCGTCGCGTTAGACGGTCGAAGACCACAGCGCAATCCTGCATTGGTTAACATTGGACCCTATGGGTCCCAGGAGCCAACGACGATGTACGCCGGCGGTGACGGTACGCACTGCGCGGATGTAACCGCCATTTTCTCTCTGTTCACTCACTTGATACCTGATATTCGACAGGAGAGGACCTACACTGCAAGTGCTGCTGTGACCTCAGTCTGGAAGAGACAATGGCTCATGTGTCTGGGGAAAGGGCCCCTGCCTTCACCACGGAGGAGTTGGAGAAACTAGTGGATGGGGTCCTCCCTAGTACACGCTACTCTACGGTCCTCCAGACAAACAGGTAAGTACACTGTGAGCATGATGGATGGGCAATGCCCGTGTGGAGTGGTGTGGATGGAAGATGGGGGGGAGAATGAGGCGTGCATGAAACGACAGTGAGTGGATGTGCGTCATGGCAAGGGCGGGAACGTGGGCCAATGACTGTGACGGTCCAGACGGTTAATGTTGTACCTTTTCCCCTGTACTATGCCTGTAGGTCAGCGCCCACCAGAAGAAGGATATTTGGCGTGCCATCACCAAGGAAGTCCGGACCCTGGGGGTCCACCACCGATGGAGTATCCACTGCCGGAAAAGATGGGAGGACATTCGCCGCTGGAGCAAGAAGACGTTGTGGCGCTTGAGAGCATCACAGCAGCCACAAGGGGGTGAGTACACCCTCACTCAGTTGAATCAGCGCACATTACGAGGTGCCTGGGTGGGGTAGGTGAGTTGTGGGTTCCCCCCAGGCCAGGGCGAGTTTAGTAGGCAAGGTCCCTTCGTAAGGCAGGCCATGTGGCACCCCACCCTACCAGTGTTCAGAGCCAACTACACCTAGTCAGGCTCCTGTGACTTCCATGTGTGCAGCAATCGGGCATAGGCCTTGTATCCCATGTCCCTGGGATTAATTAGGGAACTCTAAGTGCACGGCGTAGTGCAGAGGGCTTCTGTGTCTGTAGTGTCTGCCAATGGTAGCGGTATTGCATGCACTCAACATGTCTTTCTTCTGTCTTTCCCCCCTTTTTTGGTCTCCCTTTTTTTGTGTGCAATAGCATCATCAGGCGGAGGAGAAGTGGCACCGGAGCAGGAGGGAGCTGCATCCCACATGGCCCTGGAGGGTGAGACAACAGAGTCTGAAGGCACCAGTGGGACGGAGGGCGAGGGGATCTCCTCTGTGGGGACAGGAGCTGAGACCAGCGACACAGACTCCTCCTCTGATGGGAGCTCCCTTGCGTTGGTGGGCCCCTCTGTACCCCCCGCATCTACAGGTACAGCCGCCACCCCCCCTACCAGCATTGTCCTCCCAGCAGCCCCTCACAGTGTGCCCCATGGCCGCTCACCCAGGAGGGTGGCATCTCCTTCGCCCCAGGCACCTCAGCCCCTGCCCCTGTCAGCCCTGCTGCCCTCAGTGAGGAGGCCATTGACCTCCTCAGATCCCTCACTGTTGGGCAGTCTACCATTCTGAATGCCATCCAGGGTGTAGAGAGGCAGTTGCAACAGACGAATGCATACCTGGAGGGTATTAATTCTGGTCAGGCAGCCCAACAGCGAGCTTTTCAGACTCTGGCCTCAGCACAGATGGCAGCCATTGTCCCTGTGTCCAGCCTCCTCCCTCCAACTTCCTCCACCCAGACCCAAACCCCTGTACCTCAGCCTATCCCAAGCACACCATCAGACCAGCATGCACACACCTCAACACACAGGGGAAGCTCTGGCAAACATAAGCACCACACATCCCACAGGCACTCACACAAGCATCATACCCATGCAGACATACCAACATCCACTGCCTCCACTGTGTCCCCCTCCTCCTCGTCTCCCTCCTCCCTCCCTGTCACGTCTCCACTCACACCTGCATGCACCACATCTTCATCCACTACATCCATCACCAGCACACCCATCACACACCGCTCACGTGCACTCACCACCCCCACTACCATTCACACATCCCCTGTGTCCTCTGCCAGTGTGTCTGTGAGCCCACCTCCCAAGGTACACAAACGCAGTCACACACCCACCCAACAGCCATCCACCTCACGACAGCCTCCAGCCCATGCACCTTCACCCAAAATCAGCAAACGTACACTTCCTACAACCACTACCTCTTCCTCCACTCCCAAACCCCCTCCATCTCCCAGTCCCAGTGTGTCTAAAAAACTTTTCCTGTCCAAACTTGACCTCTTCCCCTCACCTCCCCCACCCCTTCAGTCCCATAGGGCACACCTTTCCAGGTCCCAACCCAGCACCTCAGCCACCACATCAGCGGGAACAGTGGTGCCAGCAGTAACCCGCTTCTGGAGTGTGCCAAGCAGCAAGGCAGCCAGTGTGCCAAGGAGCCAGCCCACGGACAGTCCCCCACCTCAGAAGCCTAAGAAGTTGGCCACTGGCCGGAGGGAGAAGGGAAAAACACCTGCCACCAAGGGCTCTCCCAGGACTAAAGTTGGGAGTGGGAAGACACAAGCGCCACCATCCAAGGTGGGGAAGGGGCACAGAAAGAAAGGGAAGTCGCCTCCAAACCTGCAAGACCGCCGCCAGAACTGCTGCCTAGGACACCGCCGCCAGCAGCCACGCTTCCCAGGACACCGACGCCACCAGCACCGCTGCCCAGGACACGGCCGCCACCAGCACCGCTGCCAAGGACACCGCCGCCACGAGCACCGCTGCCCAGGACATTGCCGCCACCAGCACACTCACTGAGCCACCCACCAGCACCGCAGGGCAATGAGCGCCGCAAGCACCGCCGCTACTGAGGCCGCCACGAGCAGGATGAAGCACTGTGGGCACAAAGCCCCTTGCAGAACCAGTGGAGTATCACATTCACTACCTCAGTCCTTGGCAGGATGAAGCACCCTGGGCACAAAGCCCCGTCCAGAACCAGTGGAGTATCACATCCACTACCTGAGTCCCTGGCAGGATGAAGCACTCTGGGCACAAAGCCCCCTCCAGAACCAGTGGAGACTGTTATCCACTTGAGAGACTGTGGCTTTGCACTCCCCAGGATAAAGCAGTGGGCAAACCACCCAATGAAAAGACTTGAGAGACTGTGGCTTTTCACTCCCCAGGATAAAGCAGTGGGCAAACCACCCACTGAAAAGACTCGAGAGACTGTGGCTTTGCACTCCCCAGGATAAAACAGTGGGCAAACCACCAACTGAAAAGACTTGAGAGACTGTGGCTTTGCACTCCCCAGGATACATCAGTGGGCATGGAGCCCCCTCGTGGATCTGGCATTGTGCACTCATCTGGCTGAGGTGCCCCCCTTCCCTTCCCCCTGAGGTGACTGTTGTATTTCTATCTGATGCCCCAGCAGTGTTCTCTCTGTTTCGATCGGGTATCTTGTGTGGGCTTCGCCCATGAATTTTGGGCCCAGTGGTCCACGGATTATAAATGTTGCAGTACCTGGACTTGTATTCTTGGTGTATATATTTGTTAATAGTGTATATATATATATTTTGGAGTACTGGATTTTAATTTATTACAATCATTACAATCATTTCCTTTAGTCTTTGCATTCTTCTGGGGGGTTGGGCAGCGTAAATGTAATGTATCAACATGTATTTGTTTGTGTGTTGTAGTGGGTGAGGGTGGGGGTGGGTGTTTTGCGTGTTGCATGTTGCGTGTGTGTGTCACTCTCTTTTCCCTCCCTCCTCCCCTGTGTCCTAGGTGCAGTACTCACCGTGGTCTTCGCCGCCGGCGTTCGTGCTCCTGGTAAAGGAGCAGGAAGACAAAGGCAGGTAGTATACGAAGTTTTGGGTCCATGTCGTCCTGGTTCCTCGTGGGGTGTGTAGAGGTGAGCGTTTTCCCTTCCAAGTCCTGTTTCCGCCATGTTTTTGTTCACGGTGAATCCACCCCGGAAAAGGTGGCGGGTTGGCCTGTTGTAATACTGTTGGCGGTACATTGTCTTCCACCTGTCTGTTGGCGGTTACCGCTGCGGTGTTTGTTTGTACCGCCATGGCGGTCGGAGTGTTAAAGTGGCTGTCTATGTTGATGTTTTCCGCCATGGTCGTGATTCAATTTTTTCCGCCGGCATGTTGCCGGTTTTACTTCCGCTTTAACACCGACCGCCAATGTTGTAATGAGGGCCTATATTTCTTACCTTAACCATACACTTTACTCTGCCGTTGGGGCTACCTAGGGCCTACTTTAGGGGTGTCTTACATGTACGGAAATGGAAGGGTTAGGTAGGGCAAGTGGGTACACTTGCCAAGTCGAATTTACAGTTAAAACTGCAGTGGCAGATCTGAGACATGATTACAGAGCTACTTATGTGGGTGGCACAACCAGTGCTGCAGGCCCACTAGTAGCATTTGATTTATAGGCCCTGGCTCCTCTAGTGCACTTTGCTAGGGACTTACTAGTAAATCAAATATGCCAATCATGGATAAGCCAATTACAATACAATTTACACAGAGAGCATATGCACTTTAGCACTGATTAGCAGTGGTAAAGTGCTCTGAGTTCAAAAGCCAACAGCAACAGGTGAGAAAAATAGGAGGCAGGAGGCAAAAAGATTGGGGATGACCCTGCATAAGCGAAAACAGTCCAACACAGGCCCTAAGTAGGCTCAACTATTTTGTATTTGTCTGGCTCTGCCCCAGGTCCCAGTGACAGCTACTTCTGACCATCTGCCAAGGATAAGTATTAAAGGAACAATACCAACTAAATGACCAACCTCAGGAAGGAAAAGAGAGTGCACAGAGTACAGACAGTATTGCCCATGATGCACATTCTCCAAAATCATCACAAAAGTAATGCCACTTCACATGTAACCCCAAATACTGCTGTCACAACTACTTATTCTTTTGTGAATTTCACTACTTCCTCACCACTATATTGTAATTTAAGCAAATGAGTTAATGGTTCAAGAACAATGCCACAGTGCGTGTGGAGGAATGCAGTCTACATTCTCAAGTGTACTGAACAAGGGAACAGCATTCTATTTTGTAGTCTCTCGAATCAGCCATCATAGCTTTAAACATAGCTTTAAACGGTGGAAGTGTACAATCTACCAGTACTGACTTTTTAGTCAAAAGGGCTTCCATTCTTGGATTTGTAGTTTGTCCATTACATGTATGGGCCTTTAAGGCTGAACATGAATTGTTGTTTGCTAAAAAAACACAGACTGTTTGAATGTCTCACATATGTCATAAAGCCACTTGCCTGCTATGATCCTTGCATGTGCCAGTTATTTTTTTTTAATCAGTCGATCCATACACCCCCCACATTCATATGTTTGCGGACCTCGGATTGTGTGTTGCAGAGCCATACTAGCTTCATAGGTTTAGGCTGGAAGCTGTGTGTATGTTTGAGTGCTGTGTGTGTGATGAGTACCAGAGAGTTAGTGAACAGTGCCTGTAAGGTATGCTTCAATCAGTCAATATGGATTTGTAAAGCACAGCTTGTCACCCGCCAGGGTATCCAGACACTGATAATGTAGCTGCTTAGATCAGTCAAATACCCAGGTCTTGAGTCCTTTCCTGAATTCTAGAAGGGAAGAGGAGGTCCGCAGGTGGAGGAGATCATTCCAGGACTTCACTGTGAGGTAGGAGAAGGATCGTCCTCCACAGTTTCTTTGGCAGACACAGAGCATGTGTGCGAGGGAGAGGGAGACCGAGGACAGGAGTCTGGGTGGTTTGGCAAAAATTCAGGCAGTAGTTGAGTTATGCTGGTCCTTGACTGTAAATAGCTTTGTAGGTGTAGATCAGCATGTCGAAAATGCATCTCTTTTGGATGGGAAGTCCGTGGAGCTGTCTGTAGAAGCTGGCCTTTGTGGTGGCAGGGTCTTGTGAAAGAGAGTGAAGCAGCTGCATGTCTGCGTAGGATATGATGTTCATTCCATGGTATCTGACAATGTTGGCCAGAGGGGTCATGGAAATGTTGAACAATGTGGGGCTGATGGGTGAGCCTTGGGGGACACAGCAGATGATGTCCTTGGGTTCCAAGATGAAGGTTGGTAGGCTGAATCTCTGGATCCTTCTGGTGAAGAAAGATTTGACTTCCACTTGAGGGCATTTCCTTGGATTCCAGTGTGATGAAGCCTCTCAATGAGGATATGGTATGAGACGGTGTTGAAAGCTTTGGAGATCAAGGAGGATCAGGGGTGCCGTTTCTCCTCTATCGAGGAGGGCTTTGATGTTGTCAGCGGAGGCAATCAAGGCGGTCTTGGTCCTGTTGTTGGCATGGAAACTAGATTGGGAGTGCTCCAGGAGGTCATTCATCTCCAGGGGTTTCTGTGAGTTGGCGGTTGATGGCCTTTTCAAGAACCTAAGTGGGAAACGGGACTGATAGATAGGGCAGTAGTTCTTGAGTTTTCTAGGATCAGCAGAGGATTTTTTTAAAAGGGGTTTCTCTTCTGCGCGTTTCCATTCTTCATGGAAGGAGGCAGAGGTTATGGAGAAGTTGAAGATGGCGGTCAGCTAGATGCTGACCATCTTGCTACTGAGGTTGAAGATGTGGTGGGGCAGGAGTCGGTGAGGGCCCCTGATTTAACGAAGTTCATGATGGCTGTGTTGTCCTGTGCAGTGAGTTGGTCCCAGGTGGTGAGCAGGTTGTTGTTCACTCCACTGGAAATGGCATCTGAGGGGGGGAGGAGGCTGAGGGTGACTGGGAGTGAGTTGGGGTTCAAAGTTTTTGTAGATGATGGCGATCTTCTTGTGAAAGAAGTTCACCAGGGGATAGCAGAATTCCTGAGAACTCAGCTTATAAGTAATGGACCTGTAACCATGTTACAAAACAATGCTTGCACTGGTGAAATGTGAATGTGTATTGAAGTGTGATGGTAAGGTGCTACGCTTGCCTCCAGATTCCAGAATGAGAACTTAGGACCTATTCGTACAAGTGGAGCATGTTGTTTGGAGCTGTCTCTGTGCTGCGCGGCGCAGAAAACATGGCATAGGGCTAAGCTTGATATCAATGCATTCATAAGCATTCATTTAGGTATTGCCATGAGATTGAAAGCTGTGTCTGTAAACTCTGCACATATTCAAGAACTATGTGTCCATGTGGTTCAGAAAGGTGATTTGGTTTAGTGAGTGTTGATCAAATATGTGCACAAGACAAATGTTGCAGCTTGCTACCGAAGCCACATGCCACTTCTTTCTACCTCACTGTGCCCTTCCAGCCCTGAAATCCCTATACTCCTCTGTGTACACCAGTGTGAAGTTGATTCTTGTGCCAAAATACAGGGCAGCAGCTGCCAGGAGAACTTCATCCTAGATTGCAATGCAAAGGAGTATAGGAGGAGCAGGTCTATGAGACTCCACTAAAGGTTGAATAATAAGAAATGCTTCTCGCAGTAACTGGGGTTTGCTTCCCAGGAGCCGCATGAGCCACAGAAAGAAGCAGCAGCAACACAGCCACTGTTCCTGGATAACAGCAACATGGTGCAGCAAAAGGAGGAGAGCCATTGTAAGGCTGGGTGGATCTAGCGAAGGGGACTGTAGAGGAAAGGAAGGTGGTGTACTTGGCATTTGTTCCTCTTAACAGTAGTGGGGTTTGGTGTGCTTCTCAGATTTCAGTTTCACTTCTGTACTAGGTTGCTATGGGTAGGAACATTGATGACAGCAGATGAATAATTCTGAAAATCTTTTGGAGGATTCCAGGGTATGAGGATGTCACAAATGAGTCAAAAATAAGGAGCAAATTATTTATTAGTTATTTTAGACCAACGGCTAACTCTGACATACAGATATTACAGATTTCAGAAGGGCTACATGATCTTCTAAGGACAGAACACCATAATGTTCTGCCTAAGGCAATGTATTGAGAAACCAGATTAATAGACTTAAATAAAAAATATAAGTCCTGATCCACTGTTTCCATTCGAAAACCAGTGATGTGAGTTTGATTACCGAATGGTATGTGAATGGGAATGAATGGGAAAGCAGTTTGTGATTATATATTAACAGGATGCATCACAAATTGTACATTCCCTTGTTCACAAAACGATCTGCTTAGTAAATATGAATGAGGCTGGTTGCAATTTGCAACCTCTCCGGATAGGCTGCGAATGAAGTGTTGAGGCCTACAAGAGCATTTGACATCTGTCCATGCATTTTTTCTTTTTAAGTCTACATTAAATAAATCGATGCTGCTCTTAAAAAGGTTTGCAGTTTGTCAACAGAACGGATGGAATAGGCAGTGTCCCTGTGAATCACCGTCTCTTCCACCCATGCTACTGGCAGGAGTCCGAAAAATCATGATGCTTCAAGTAGACAGTTTACCGTTTGTAAGTTAAATAATGCCCCTTTGAACTGCAGATATGTGAACAATGTTTTGCATTTGCCAATTATACATCTCTTTGTGGATCACAGATAGAAGTGGACGTGATTTGGACACGGCTGCAAAAGCGCTTTTATCAGTCAAAGAGGCTATTCTGGCTCGTAAAGGAGATTTTGTAAATTGTAACAATTTATTTTGTTGGTACACCACATGGTTATTATGCCCATTAAAATACAATTATTGTTTTCTCTAACAAATGAGGCAATGAGGCAAAACATTAGTCAATAACCTAAAAGATGAGTCATTACGTTAGGGGAGTGATGTACCAAAAAAGTCACAGAAAGAAGATGAACCTTGTACATATATGAAGCATAAAGTTTCCATGGGTAATGAATTAGCCAGATCTGTACCCTTAATAGGAGCAAACGGGACTGCCTAAATGAGCTCTTCAGCAGAATAAGCATCTAGCCATTGAGATGTTCAGCAGATACACGTGACAAATAAAGATCACTGTTTAAAACTGTACCAATTGTGTGGAAAACAGATTTGTGTTGCACTTAATGTCCGGGTACTTCACAAATGCTGTAGAATGGTGAATAAAGCATATATTCATTTTACTTCAGAGGCTTTAGATGATTTGACTAAAATATTCATCGTAAGCCATATGTTTACGTTTTGCAGGTTTCTACATTTTCTAACTATTTATATGTATGGCCGCTCTTCATTTTAGTCTACTTCTACCCTTTCTCCTTGATATTATTCCCTTCACTCTCTTAACCAAACTTTATTTCAAAGATATTATCCTTTATTCTCTCACATAAGGCGTGCTCTAAGACCTTACAATGGTCAGGGAAATGGTCATGCTGGCTGGTTTTGGTAATCCTCTCTACTGACCACATGTCTTCTCTTTCTGCCTTGAGCTCTTTCCCAGCCTCCCTCCATTTCATTCCATCAAAAAGGAGTTGTGCAATCCTGTAAAGACGAAATCTAATTTTTCAATTATTGAAGGAATACCAATGGACAGTTTTGATCGATGTTTTTTCTTTGTTTAGTTCTTGTCAGGAAGCAGAGCTTATCGCTCTACGGGGTTTATGTGGATGGAGAAGGTGTGTCAGGCCCAAGTGTGCTGGGGGCTTGCAGTTAAAAAGAGATCAGCACTCATCGCAGAGTGCTGCTGTGGTGTGGACTGAGGCAGCACACGCATGGTGAATGCACTGCAGGGCAGCACACTACATGTGAACTATGATTCCCAGCAGGCCAAAGTCCTGTATGTTCCAGAGATTTGGTGGCCATCTTGGAATGCTGGGTGTAATTTGCTTCGTAGTTGATGGTGTCCTTGCTACACAATGATGCCGCAGCCAGAATTTGCTAGTTGATTCCGAATTTTCATTTGATGAGAGAAGTTGCCTATTGAGAATTGTTTGTGTCGACGATTGGCCCAACGAGAAGTATCCTGAATATGTATTGTTAATGAAATAGAACTTTGAACTTGAACTAACTTTGAACGACTGAAACTGGGATCTAAATCACAAAGAATTACAGTGAACGCTTTGAAGGAGTATTGTTAAAAAAGTGAACTTTGAGCTTGAGCTACTTTCGGGCTGTTGAAACTTGGTTCAAGTCACTGCATAGTTACAGTTAACACTTAAAGTTATATTGTTGAGGAAAACAAAGTTTGAACTTGAACTTGTTTTGAACTATTGACAGTCTTAAGGAGTTTGGGGGTCGTGGGCAAGATATATTTTGGAGCCCCCTTTTTCGAACATATTTGAATTCATAACCTATTGTTTGCTAATTGAAGCACTAATGAGTCCTAACAATATTAACATTAAATATTACCATTAAACTTTCACAAACGAAAGCTGATATCTAAAGCTTCCTGGTATCCACCATCCAAATAGTACCAAAGGAAAGCATTAATGAGCATAGATGAAGCCATTTATTTTCGCAACTGGATCTAGTATTTTGAGGTATATCATTAGTAAACATCTTATGATTCTAATAAACTTCTATTTATAATATAGTAACATATTGTGACATTCACATTTTTCTTCTGCTCAGCACAGCATATAGAATAGGATAAAGGGTCAACCCACTTCAGCCACTGGTTACCTTCACAGTGAGAGATGGCAGAGCACTTCACTTCAGTGCCTAGGACTACTATGGCAATATGTTGTTTTTGAAATCAAAAAATATTTTTTCTTTTAGTCAATTTATTTATTTTTGCTAAGATTGATGAGGACTCAAAAGCTTCCCCCAGCAATGCATTTTTTCAGACAACATGACAAAACAAAACAAACATTAACAAATGGCTGACAGTCAATGTCCAACTTATTGGTTTTGCCATTGCTTGTCTTAATTTGCAGTAACAACGTTTTATTTGGAATTCAGTGTTTAACCAGTTTGAAAATGAGACACAAGCACATAGCACTTGAAATTGTAACCTTAGTTTTAGGATATCCGTAATCACAAACAAAACACCATTCACACTGTTGTCTGTGCTACAAGAGAGAAAATAAAACAAAGCACTGATGTTTTGTGCACTTCATTGTGTAGACAATTACCTTCCATTTCTGCTGAGTAACAACAATTGGGAAGTGTGGGAGATGGGAGAGAGTCAGAGAGACAAAGAGAACAGTATTGCAAGAGTGGTGACATGGAGTTAGAATGGAGATATTGAGGTGAGGAAAAGAGGTAGGCAAGGTAGAGAAAGACACAATGTAAAGTAAGATGAGATGGTAGGGTGTGGCCATAGCAGGGAGAAAACATGTCTCCCCACTGAGCTCTGGGCCTGGGATCCCAGGGAAAAGTAATTAGCACATGACATGATGGAGATCGCGGGCTGAATTTTGAAGGAGGATCCCTTTTGGCACTCAAGATGATTCCAGCTGGCAAGGAGAAACCCCAAAATGCTGCACAAACCACTTTTGTTGTACGGGCGCTGGTCCATCGAATTCAAGGTGGTGGGTGCGGTCTACTGTGGATGAAGGCAAAGAATGAAGCTAACCCTGGGGCACGGTGACCCTGTGAGGATGGCAGCAGTGGCCAACCTGCTTGACTTCTGGGAGCCTGGGAAGCAGCAGAACCAGGTGAGGAGTGTTGGGGAAGGAGTCTGACACACCTGTTAGCGGTCAATTTTCTGCCTCAAGACTGGCGCCCACTGAACTGTGGTGCGGGATGAGGGAGGTCGGGGCTTTGACACTCCCTCCTTAGACATGGGCAAGTGTTTCAAGGCCCTATTGGGTGAACCAGAAGAAGTGGCCCGAGTGGTGAAGAGAATTATGCAGCCTGTGAGGGTCACACAAATCACATCTGAAGTGCTGCAACGGTTCTGCCCAACCTGAGAAAAGGGGTGCGATCCACCGCAATTACACAGCAGGCTGGGGAGGACCCTTGAATGCAGTTGCCCTGTGGGGGATGGAGAGAAAGACTGGCACTGCACAGGCTATCACACCCCCGCCATAAGACCTAGGTCGCTGAGGAGTGGTTTGTGCATTGCCACCCCCTGATGAGAATCCTGGGAGTTGACTCCACAGGGTTAGAAACCACATGCTGCACCATCTCCTGAGGCAGGTTAAAAGTCACCAGAACCAATAAAAGGTGTGCCCATAGATTCCAGACACAGAGTGAACAGTCAGGGGACTGCCTCACTCAGAGGACACCAAAAGATTCATCAATCTCTGCCTCAGATGCCTTTGGCATGCCCAATGGAGTCTGGGTGAGGGGGGTGGTCCTTCCAACTAGCTACGATAAAAAACTTGCCATAATATTATTGAGCCACAGACAGCCTTTCTGGGTCTTCTGTGACTTCACAACCATCATCATGGTGGCTAGGAAATCTAGGGCCATGAAGAGGTCCTTGATAGAAGAGGTGCTCCACCAATACAACAAAGAGAATAAAACTCAAGCCCCACTTGCAGACTTGGCTTCACAGCCCCACAAGCCTCTAGACACCCTGCTTACCTCTCAAGACTTGCAATCACTCTCAACAAAGGCAGAACTTTAGTTATTTCTCATAGCATTCAAGAAAGACATGACTGCACTGCACCAAGATTTCCATAAGGTGATCACTGACATTGACCATTCTATCTGTAGTGTGGTCAGTTTTATGTATCCTTTGCGCGTTGGCTTCAGGCTTTAGGCCTTTGTGCACTTTGCCCTGGATGTATTTTATTCCTTTGCTCGCAGCTTATAGCCTCTGTGCACTTTGCTCTAAATGCTTTTTATTCGGCTTCGTACTGTTATTTTTCAAATAACCAGTACTACGGTCTTGTTTTATTTTTTATATCACACTGTTTAGCCTACTTCAGCACTGGAGTCCTCAATAACACATTCTTGTTCACTCTGTGCTTTAGTCAAGGATACAGTCTGGTACATTGCCGATAGACGTGGTAGGAGTTTAGTCTTTGGCATTCTTGCGTAGGGACATTTTGTGATCACACTGACATGTTAGTTATAAAAACACTTCCTTGTCCCAATACACGCAAGAGGGAGATTCCGACCAGGGAACCACAACTAGACGCTGACTGCCTTGTTGCAGATGCTGAACCAGATCACAGGCCTTTGCTCAGGTATGAGGGGTTATGGCTTCCCAAGGAATCTGAAAGGCAAGTTAGAAGCTTAACATGCTGTGCTCGAAATAGAACTAGCTGAGAGAGAGTAGAAATTATTAACACCATGATAGCGTTATTCTTATGTTTCACTCTCCTCGTGACTATTTCAATCCTACTGTGTTGTATGGTTCTGGTTATTGTGGCTCACGCCTTAATATCTAAAATGCAGTCGTTTTATTAAAACAATCTATAAAACTCAAACTGCCTTTGTCATTTGTATATGAGATCGTACTGTAAATGAGAGAGCTGGTTTGGATCTGAGTGACCACGACTTCCCTGAGAAGTTCTAAATGTCATGCGCTCGGCTGCCAAATCATCCCTTCCCCTTGGGAGAGATGAGGCACTGCTAGTTAGCCGGAGCAAAACCGGATTTAGGGTGACAGAGGTCCTTCCTAGTGGGTCAGACTCAGTCTCCCACACCGTGAACGATCCTGCTACCTAGAAATCCAGTAGTCTCATTTAGGATAATGAGAGCCCACGTGACATGGCGCCGCCAACGATTGCTCTGGCTCTAATTTCGGGTCCGGCTAACTCTCTCGGTCTCATATATATATTGACTCCTCGGTTCCGTATACGGAGACGTCCATGGCACTGAGGACTTCCGCCACCGCAATATTGGTACATCCTATTGATAGCGGTTGGTTGTTCAAGCTTGAACTTTGAAAGGAAAACCCCGATATTGGTGTGCCTTCTCTGCCCTAGTGCCGTTTTTATAATGGCAAATTCTCGAATAGTGAACATAGCGCTTAATATGCGCCATCCGCTCACGGGACATCTGATAGCACATGGTCTCACGAACCAGGGGGGTCCGGTCACATTTATGGTGGACGCCCATGCAGCTTATAGAACAGAGCTTTTTTATTCTTGGGTTGTATTTCCAGCAGTTGATGGGGGTACAAACACTTTTCACGAATACACTCTTGCTAATGTCCCTGGCCAATACAGGGCATATGCATATTTAGAGATACCTCTATCATATCAAGAACATAATAATTGGCTTGATGGCGCCCTACCCCACACTATAGCACCTGTTAGGTTAGGTCCACTAAGTAATGATGGTCCTACCTGGCCTTTATTGGCTACCTATACACCACATCCTGCGGTTGCTCAATTGGCGGTGGCTGAAGTTCATCGCTTATATACGGAATTAACGGCTACATATATACGTTTGGTTCAATTTGTGATGCAGACACTTAACACAAACCCAGCGCGTGCTGCTCCGGCACAACAACATGCAGTGGTTCCGGGGGTAAATCCGACCACTGTTCACTCAGTTATGGGTAAAGTCCCAGCAAAACGGGAGGAAACTCCATTTTGCCTGCCGCAAAAAATTAATCCGCTGGAAGCAGTATTTCCCCATACGGGACCTCAGGATAAACATAGAATATTGACGATGTGCTTGCCGTATGGAATGGTTCCTACTGTGGACCATTGTGATACTTGGGGCACGGTGTTTGCTGCGCTCTACACTACAGCACACAGTACACCAACATTGGCTAATCTACCAGAAGTGCTGAAACTAATTCAGGATGAATATGGAGCTGCCCCAGCCTTAGATTTAGGGATGCAGCTGATGGGCAATTTTGCCGCAGTTTCTTCTATGATTTTGAGTAATCTCAAAGGGAAGGCAGTAGCACTAGCGGTGCGTATGCGTCTTCGAGACGTCCCGCAAAGTAACCAGGAGCGGGAACTGCCGAGAATAATAGCAGAAACATATTCAAGTATCGGTCGTGATAGCCTTGGGGCTAGACCGCAGAAACCCCAGTTACAGGGTAAGAATATTTAAGATACTACTAAACAACAGCAACCTGAGGGTACTAAAAAGCGCTGGGAGAAAAAACAACAGACACCTAAAAAGGATAGGGGGCAATCTGCGCAACCGGAGACCCCGCAGAATAGGTATAATCTCAGGAATAGGGATAATTTAAAGACGCCTGATAGATATCTATATACTGATACGCGCCAATCTCGTTCCTTTCAGGACTCCTCGGAAAAGAGAAATGAGAGAGGTGGGCGATCAGAGCGGAGAACAGAGTACGTGAAACCGAGACAGGAGTCACAACGCTCAACGGAGGTTTCTGTCAAACAAGAAGAGAAACCGATCCAACAGAAACAACAATTTAAAAAGAAGAAAGTGGCAGCAGTCTCAGTTAGACATGCCACTCAAGAAGAGAGTTCTCTTGAAGAACAAGACATGGGCGTTGGCACTGTTAGACAGCGCGGCAGAGGTCACAATAGTTCGCCGGAATCTTCAAGAGCATCTGGAGGTGAAAGCAACTGATGACTTCATACAAGTCGAAACAGCAGATATGCCTGTCTCTGATCCCGATAGAGTTTATACAGTAACTTTACAATTAGAAGGGGACATTGAGCGCACTATAAAAGCCATCTTTTGGGACCGTGTGGTCAAATTGTATGACGTTCTGCTGGCCGAACAGGATTGGCCTCCTGACTTTGTTCGTGACTGTCCAGTTGGGGAGGAGGTTATTACACCTTCATTCTCACCACTTGTTCCGGGAGAACTAGCAGAGTCCTATAGTAAAACATGGGCCCTAGCACAGGCTCCCGCCCTATATAGAAATAATGTGGGGTGGGATAGAAATTCACCTTATCATGTAATTCCGATAAAGGGCGAACCTCAGCCGCAACCGCAATATCCTATAAAATTTGAGGCAAGGGCATCGGTAAGGAAAATACTTACACAATTGGAGTACCAGGGAGTAATTGAATCCTGTGTCTCGCCGATGAATAATCCCTTGTTTCCAGTTGCTAAACCGGACCATTCATATAGGATAGTGGTGGATTACAGACATTTAAATGGACATACACGCACATATGCAATACAAAATTCACACAGCGCAGCGCTCATGAATAATATTGTGCGTAAGAAGTACAAAACAACATTAGATATCTCGAATGGATTCTTCGGCCAAAATATAGCACCCGAAAGTAGGGACTATACAAGCTTTAGTGCGTTTGGCTCTCAGAAAAAGTTTTGTCGTCTGCCTCAGGGGTACAAAATAGCCCAGGACTATGTTCGGCTTGTATAACAGAGATTCTGCACGAGTTGGACCCTGAAGCATTATCATATGTTGATGATATATATCTGACGGACGATGAGTTACTGCAACATTTAAGGCGCGTAGCGCGCATTGTTGTGGGATTTGCTGATATCGGCTACAAATTTTATTTTAAGAAATCAAGAATTGCCTTCCTCAGCGTCATTTTCCTGGGATATGAGTTGTCGAATGAAGGCAAGAGCTTAGCGCCACACTTTTTGGAGAAATGTGCTCAGTTGCAGCCTCCTAATACGGTTCGGAAGCTCCAGTCGTTATTGGGGTTTCTAAATTTTGGCAGAACTTACATTCCTGATTACGCTACACGTATAAAACCATGATACAAGTTGATTCGCCCAAATTTTTCATGTAGATTATGGACGAATGAGCATTCAAATATTCTTCGAGATTTGCAAACTGATCTCTTAGCAGTAAAACATTTACACACCCGGGACAATAAAACGAATCTGGTTATCGGGGTTATACCTGGTGCCGTGGGATTTACATATGTCACCTTTAACGAGGGTGAGACAGTTCCGATAGCATACAAGTCGCACTTGTACTCGGCTGCAGAACAACGTTTTGCACAAACTGAGAAAATTCTCACTGCTGTACAAATGGCTGTTATTAAAGAAAGACCTCTTGCCCAGGGCCAACGCATCATTGTCGTTTCCCCTGATTCCTGCCTTGGAGGCTGTTACAAAAGCGAGTGTTCCTAATTCGAAAGCTTTACACCCACGATGGATACAATGGTCAACGTCTTTGACAGCCACTGATGTAGATTACATATTTGACCCTAAACTGCAGACTCAAGAATTTCTTCAATATGAAATGGAGTACCCAGTTCCCGCTGGTACATTGCCTATTGACCAATATCAGGTGGTCATGTATACCGATGGCTCTGCGCAACCAGCGGTTGGGACTGAACAACAATATTCTGCTGCATGTGCGGTGGTGAGCGGCTATATGGAGGGGGAAGTGTTCTGCCCCCGACATACTTATACGCAGACCTTGGGAGATTGTACAGCACAGTTGGCTGAGCTGAAAGCTCTATTGTTAGCTTTTGAACACGCGGATCCAGCGATATTTACATTGCTGGATTGTGACTCCTATTACTGTGTTCAGTCTTTCAATGAATATTTGCACTACTGGATGGTGAATGGGTTCAGAGATTCCAAAGGTAACACCATTAAACACAAATTGCTGTGGGGGAAGGTTGCGGATCTGAAGGAAACGCTTCCTAAAGTCCATGTTGTGCATACACTTGGACACCAGCGCGTTGGAATACACGTTGCTGGAAATACTTTGGCTGATGAAGCCGCAAAATCGGCAGTGGCAGTTGCCACTATGGCCGCAGTAACTCGTTCGAGTTCCAAACCAGACACAGAGATTTTGACTGCTATAAAAAGCTACAGCTGATGGCACGCCATTTCCTAAGGGATTCCCTTCTAAATATAGTTACTATATGGGTGGTATGCTAAACGCTGTAGTTAAAATACCAGGCGTTGGTGTACGTGAAATGCCCAATAAAATTGAGAGACCTCGATTAATAACTGTAGCACATGAGGGGGCAGCTTCTGCCCATGCAGGCGTGGCATCCACAATTTCACTCTTACAGGCCCGTTACTGGTGGCCTGATCTCTATAAAGAGACAAAGCAGTATGTCCTTTGTTGTGACATCTGTCAACAAATTAAAGTTTCCATGGCTAAACGCCCGCAGCAGACGCCCCTCCTCATTTCAAATAAACCTTTACAGTGTGTGTACTTGGACCATTGTGGTCCACTGACACCAGATAGTGCATACAAATATATATTGGTTGCAGTAGATTCGTGCTCCAGATTTGTGTGGGTCTGGCCACAGCGCTCAGCTGACGCTCAAACTGTTATTAAAGATTTGCGCATCTTTGTCGATACATATGCAGTTGCGGCTTTTCATTCGGACCAGGGCCCTGCCTTTGCCTCTAAGGCATTCAGGAACACCATGGCTTCGTTGGGGGTCCAGCTTCAGTTCTCGTCTCCATTTCATCCCGAGGGAAATTCTGTCGTGGAGCGTTTAAATCACGATTTAAAGCAATCCTTAACGGCCAGAGTTATAGGTCTGGGTCGTGGTTGGCTAGCCCACCTGTATGGAGTACAGAGAGCACTTAGGCCCGTATTTATACTTTTTGACGCTAAACTGCGCTAACGCAGTTTAGCGTCAAAAAGTTTAGCGCCGGCTAACGCCATTCTGAAGCGCCATGCGGATGCCGTATTTATTGAATGGCGTTAGCCGGCGCTAGCAGACCGGCGCTGCCTGGTGTGCGTGGAAAAAAACCACGTACACCAGGCAGCGCCGGCGTTGGGGAAAATGGCGTTAGGGCGTCTTAAAATGGGGCAAGTCAGGTTGACGCCAAAAAATCGCCTCCACCCGATTTGCGCCATTTTTAACGACGCCAAGACGCCATTTACATGACTCCTGTCTTAGTAAAGACAGGAGTCATACCCCCTTGCCCAATGGCCATGCCCAGGGGACTTATGTCCCCTGGGCATGGTCATTGGGCATTGAGGCATGTAGGGGGGCACAAATCAGGCCCCCCTATGCCAAAAAAAAATTAACAAAAAAATAAACAATTATACTTACCTGAATGTCCCTGGGATGGGTCCCTCCATCCTTGGGTGTCCTCCTGGGGTGGGCAAGGGTGGCAGGGGGTGTCCCCGGGGGCATGGGAGGGCAGCTGTGGGCTCATTTTGAGCCCACAGGTCCCTTAACGCCTGCCCTGACCCAGGCGTTAAAATCCGGCGCAAATGCGGGGTTTTTTGCCCCGCCCACTCCCGGGCGTGATTTTTGCCCGGGAGTATAAATACGACGCATTTGCGTCGCAGTCATTTTTTTAGATGGGAACGCCTACCTTGCATCTCATTAACGCAAGGAAGGCGTTCACGCAAAAAAATGACGCTCTTTCCTCATACTTTGGCGCTAGACACGTCTAACGCCAAAGTATAAATATGGCGTTAGTTTTGCGCCGAATTTGCGTCGAAAAAAACGACGCAAATTCGGCGCAAACGGAGTATAAATATGCCCCTTAATAACTTGCCTAGAAGGTCCCTGGGGGTTCGTACTTCATATGAGTGCCTGTTTGGAACACAAATGTATGTTCCTGATCTAGATGGTCCTGGTGTGGAGACGGCAAATACGCCCTTTGACATAAATGATCGTGTCACTGTTTTGCAGGATTTACAACAATTCCGTGAAGATAACTCTTCTGCAAGTGCTGCCTCCACAGGAATTAAGGATGAACCGGTAACGTCTACTGGTTGGATTACCAAGATTGGGGATCTTGTGCGTGAAAAGGTTGCAGTGAAAAAAGAATTTGGTCCTTCTTATCGGGTGCCTGTCCCTGTGATAGGGATCAGCGGCACAAGAACTGTGATTTTGCCTCCGTTGCGAGGGGCCAAAGGAGATCGCTTTGTTTCCATTGACAATGTCAAGTTACAACATGTGGCCGATTCTGCACAGCAGACCAAGAGGAACACCCAGTAGTTCCGGAATCCCTCTAACTACTGGGGAAGAAGTTCAGCTGCAGGTGATTTGCACCGACGCTATTTCCTCTCCGAGCTTGGGGAGGGTGGAAGCTGATCTTGCGATTGTTCCACAGACAGCGAATGATTTGGAATCCTTTGATCAAGTTTCTGTACGTTCTATTGATGTTGCTGAAAATGTGGTTTATAGCGTGCCAAGGCAAGAGCCACCATCTGCTTCTTTGTTTACGATTGCACCTTTTGCGAGAACTGCCTCTGGCTGCTTCAATACCACTGATGATACTGTGTCGGACTCCTCGTCCTCTTTAACATCAGCCCTGGGTCCACGTAAGCTGCTGTGTTGGCTCAAACATACATATTTTGTTGTTCCTTGGAACTATCTGTGGCTTTTTATGACTGTGATGACTATTTTCCTGTGGCTGGGGTTTGTGGTTACCTTTTTTCTGGTGATACATGGTCATTTTCTTCCTGAACGATCTGACATTGAGCACGTGGAGACAGTGTTGAAACCACATTTTTCGTCACATATGGTTCGAAGAGACTTGTCCTTTGTGAACATTTCTGCTGTACCAATTCCGGATGGGATTGTGTGGGATAGAGTGATGTTTGATGTACATGGTCCCACTGAGATGATTCAGATACCATATGTTCTCAAATTGTCAATGAATGATATCGTTATACCAGGCATTGTTTCTGATGATTGGGATGTGAAGACAGTTGATTCTATGTTGACAGAATTGCAGTTTTATACTGTCTATGAAAATGAAGATGCTTACCAGTTTAGAGATAATTATGGTGACATGTTTTGTTATAATTATTATGGACACCACTTTATTCATAAAGCCAGTAGCCCTAAATCAATATTTGAGTATATGCAATGGGAACATTGCCCGACTCCTCCACAGGGGAGTTCTAAAACTTATTCTGACAAATTTGCGTATTTTTCTGGGCATCATCAACAAAGTGCTAAGTCGTATTATTTTAGAGTTACTCCGCATGCTAATAAGCAAATGTTATTGACTGATACTCAATTACTGTATTCAAATTTGTTTGTGTCCAAACTATCTGTTGAGGGGTATGAATACTGGTCCAAAACTGTTGATTTGAAAAGTGTTTGGGGAACGAAAAATTGGCAAATGCGGGGTAGGGATACATTGTTTAGGGCATGTATTATTCCTGTCCAGATTATTTTCTTAAATGACACTGTACAACAGACTAGCTGTTTGGGTTTAGCAACGATTAGGGAATTGAATTTGCCTGGCATACCTGTCCCTTCCAAAATGAAAAATTGGCAGCAATATATTAATGCCACGTTTAGTGAGCTTACAGACTGGGTCCAGAATGGTACACTTAACACTTCATTGACACGTCCGGGCGGGTGGTTATTGTGGCCCATAGACACTAATAGGTGTCATCAACGTTTTGTCACCTCTTCGGGGGGATACAGGACTAGTAGGGCAGACCCTCGCTACATATCACCAGAACATGCTGACATCATTACTACATACAGCGTGGGGAAGCTTTGTCAGCAATGGTTGAAGTCATCCACGCTGGATGCAGTTAAGACACATCTCACGTTACTGTCTAATGATACTGACTTGCAATATTTTTTGTCAGGACCAAGAGTACCATGGAAGAAACGTTTTTTGTATGAAGTATATAATGAGATTTGGAAGCTTTCCCAACAAGAGGCAGCGGCCCGGTTGAGGCAAATTGATCAGGAAAATTTGATTCAAGCTTTGTCTGTTGTGGATAATGGGATGCATACCCTATCAGACCGTGTATACACAATTGACAACGTTGTTTCCTCTGCTGTAGACATTATTAAATCGGATATGTCTTCTTTATATCATGGGCAGAGTCAAACACGGTCCATCATGCAGTTGGGTTGGACTCTACAGACGTTGAAGGCAGGTCGCGTTCCGTGGCAGCACATTCGTGCCAGGGAGATATTCATTTCCTTTAATTTGACACGTCAACAACAACTAATGGCTAAGAAGGAAGCGACGTATGTTATGTTAAATATTGAAAAGTTGGAGAAATTTCCTTTTACTGTGGCTGAGATTCCGTCAGCAGAGTGGTTGATTCACGGGGTTATTAATTTGCCTATCTCCACTCTGCAATTTACTTCTTGTTTAAAACACATTCCGGTGGGTAGATATGAACGGTTGGGAGACAGTTACATACATGAGGTGTGGGAGCTTCCCTTTCTATACAGATGTCTTAATGGTATGAGGCAGGTTTTTCTTAGCGGTAGCGAATGCGAAACTTCTGTCAGCCATTCGATGGTTTGTAAACAGCTGTCTTTGCACGGGGCGTGCAATGCCTCGATTGCTAACTTAGCTTGTTATCTTAAGGGAGTTCCAGTCCCGGTAATTAAAAACACTTTCCAGGTGCTTTCAAACGGCAGCTACGTCCTTCTTAACGGTGAATCCTGTTGTGGCATGCGTGCCGGAATAGTTTACGTGGTCGTTGTCACCAAGGCCGTTACGTGCTGCGGGAATGTGTTGTTTCCCCCCACTCGAATTAAGGAGGTAGCGAACATCTGGCCTCATACTGCTACTTCCAAGCTGAATTTTGACAAGTTGAGTCGACTGAAAGCTCTATTGTTTCAAAAGCATGTGGCCCTTACATCTGCTAGCGAGACCTACGCACTTCAGGTGGCAAGGTCATCAGCGGAAATACAGTCCCTTTTAAATACTAACTTTCCGAGCCACTTTGGTGAACTCGTGGGACGTATATTTAATGCGTCCAGCACTGCTGGAATTGCACATTTTTTCAAAGCCGTTGGTATTGGTTTTGCTCATACCTTCTCTTCCATATTCGGTTTAATACCTTCGGCTATTCACTCTATTTTCAGAAGCATTTTTGGGGGATTTCTGATTACTTTGGCTTTGTTGGCTGGTGTTTTGCTGTTGCTGCTGTTCTTCCACAAAGGCTGTCCCACCGTGACGAGATTGACTCCCGTCAGTGCAGCTGTGTCGTGATCGCATGATGCAGCATTTTGGAGCAGCACTCCTGGGACAATTGGAGTGTGACTGGTCTCTGTCATTCCGACCGGTTTTGGATTGTGTGCAACCCGTGTTTCGGTGCCTCTGGTGCTCGTTTGAACATGCACTGGCTCTCTGTCTCTCACTGCAGCGCCCCCCAGTGGTCGATAGTGATCTGTTGATGTTCCCGATTAGGGCTCATTCCCAGACTTGTGCACTGCGGTTGCGTTTGCTTCGTGAGGCTGTTTATGAGATTCCCTTCCTGGAGGAAGATGGTATTGTCTCATTCATAGGCCCTGCACGGGGTGCCACCCTGGATGGTTTTGGGGCTTTGGAACACACCTGCTCCATGATGGTTTTTGGCACGGATTTTCCAATATTGACATCTGTCGAAGTGGAGGATCTCCTGCTTTCCGTGGCTTCTGTCTAATAATTGGATTTTTTTATTGAAATTGACATTGTATCAAATTTGGCTTTACGTCACATGCTTTCCAATTTTCTGCTTTGCTGTCCTCTGGACTTGTCGAAATATATTCAATGTATTTTTTTTGTATCAGGGGCATATTTTTATATTATTAGAACCACTTGCTACCGACAAGGGGAGGGTGTAGTGTGGTCAGTTTTATGTATCCTTTGCGCGTTAGCTTCAGGCTTTAGGCCTTTGTGCACTTTGCCCTGGATGTATTTTATTCCTTTGCTCGCACCTCAGAGCCTCTGTGCACTTTGCTCTAAATGCTTTTTATTCGGCTTCGTTCTGTTATATTTCAAATAACCAGTTCTACGGTCTTGTTTTATTTTTTATATCACACTGTTTAGCCTATTTCAGCACTGGAGTCCTCAATAACACATTCTTATTCACTCTGTGTTTTAGTCAAGGATACAGTCTGGTACATTGCCGATAGACGTGGTAGGAGTTTAGTCTTTGGCATTCTTGCGTAGGGACATTTTGTGATCACACTGACATGTTAGTTATAAAAACACTTCCTTGTCCCAATACACGCAAGAGGGAGATTCAGACCAGGGAACCACAACTAGACGCTGACTGCCTCGTTGCAGATGCTGAACCAGATCACAGGCCTTTGCTCAGGTATGAGGGGTTATGGCTTCCCAAGGAATCTGAAAGGCAAGTTAGAAGCTTAACATGCTGTGCTCGAAATAGAACTAGCTGAGAGAGAGTAGAAATTATTAACACCATGATAGCGTTATTCTTATGTTTCCCTCTCCTCGTGACTATTTCAATCCTACTGTGTTGTATGGTTCTGGTTATTGCGGCTCACGCCTTAATATCTAAAATGCAGTTGTTTTATTAAAACAATCTATAAAACTCAAACTGCCTTTGTCATTTGTATATGAGATCGTACTGTAAATGAGAGAGTTGGTTTGGATCTGAGTGACCACGACTTCCCTGAGAAGTTCTAAGATGTCATGCTCTCGGCTGCCAAATCATCCCTTCCCCTTGGGAGAGATGAGGCGCTGCTAGTTAGCCGGAGCAAAGCCAGATTTAGGGTGACAGAGGTCCTTCCAAGTGGGTCAGACTCAGTCCCACACACTGTGAACGATCCTGCTACCTAGAAATCCAGTAGTCTCATTTCGGATAATGAGAGCCCACGCGACAATCCAAAAGGCAGAACACAGGCTAGTCCAGGTGGAAACGTCTCTGGCTGAACACACCCGCGACAATGATGACTGAGACCTCAGACTCGATATACTGGAAGCCCAACAACTCTGGCTTCCGGACAAATTGGGGGACTATGAAAATAGAAGGAGATTGAACAACCTCTGCATCAGGCGATTGACAAGAACATCTCCAGTGCGGCCTTGGAGGCCCATGTCCAGGAGCTTTTTCTCCAATTGCTGCAGTTACCTGTGGACTACGAAGTCTGACTGGACCACACCCATAGGGTTTACTCTCCTTTCCAGCACAAACGGAACTTGGCCCGATGTACTGATGTGTTCACTTTTACATGGTAAAGGAATCTGTGATCACCTTACCCCAGATCCAAGTTGTGATCTAATTTTGGAGGAACCAGATATCATTCTTTGAGGATGTTTCCTCTGCGACACTAGATTGCACTCCAATTTTCGAGATATGATAACTTATCTCAGGCAGGAAGAAACTCCCTACCATTGAAGTTACCTTTTTTCTCTATTTCATTAAAGACAACAGACAATGCTCAGCGAAGAATCCACAGCAAGCCTGAGAGCCTCTTTATCTTCCACCACAGAATGATGCTCACGATCAAGAACCCCAACCTTCACCAGTGGTGCCAGGGTCTGAATGGAGACCACACCAACAAGCAAAACAAAGTGAAGAACATGCAGACTGTGACAATCTATGGAACAAAAAAATTCTTCCCCAATCATCTGAAAAGCGTAGCTAACAGATTTGTGAAATACCCATAAGGCCTAGTTCTCACAGTCTGCTTGAGGGGACTGGAGGACTACGACTTAGTACTAGTACTCAACGGGTTCCCTTGCCCTCATCTCTCTCTACTTCTCCATGACCAGCTCACTGGGTGATCTGCAGTGGGTATCCTTCAACCCCGCTCTTGACTTTACCTTAACAGTTGAACCGATCTGAACCAGCTCTTATTAAACATTAATAGCTTCAATCCCCCAAGAGTGTCAGGTAATTCAAAAGATGGGCTTCTGCTTTCAGCCTTAAAACAATGGGAAGATCTTGACATCCAGGTTTTGATTATCCTTGTCCATCAAAGATAAGGGCTACGCCTTCTGGTATTCATAATACGGCCAACACTAGCACATCTAAGCAGATCGTGGGCTCCAGAAGGAGCCCCTAAAAGAAAAACCCCAAAGGGAAAAAACTTCTGATGGTTAAGACATACTTCAAAGAGGTCAGACGAGGACTGGAACTGGAGGTTGAGAAACCAGGACTGCCTCACAGACACCAGTTGCGAGGAACAAAAGGCTGGAAGCTGAAGACACTAAAGTAGAACTAAAGATTTTCGGGAAGGAAGATCAACTAGAGCGTGGATACACCAACAGGATTCTGGAAACACCAACAGGAGAATGGAAACACCATCATGATCTTGGATACACTAGCAGGGGACATTGTAGTTTATAATGCTACTTATAAGGTCGACATGTTTCACGCCTCAGAAATCACTAAGGATCAATGGCGTTTCATCAGGACTGAAAAGAAAAACTTTAGCTACTCAAAAAACAAAAAGAAAACTTACATGAACAGCTACGCAAAAGAACGCCACACTTGGTGAGAAACCCTCCTATATTAAGGCAGGTGCATCATGAGATGAATGCTGGCCGAAGGGCTATTGTCACTATTTGTGAACGGAGCCCCTGTGGTATGACCTACCCGCGGCCGCATACCTGCAAGAGAGTCCTTTGGGCAGCCAGGCAGTTCTTCTTGTCAGGATGCAGGTCCTGGTTCCAGTTTCTTCCCCAGGAAGTGTCTGAGTTGGTAGAGGCAGAGGCCCTGTTTATGTACCCAAATGTGCCTTTAAAGTAGGGGGAGTGGCTTACAAGTGCACAAGGTGCCCTTTCAGTTCAATCCTGTCTGCCAGGGTCCCAGTAGGGGGTGTGGCAGTCCTTTGTGTGAGGGCAGGCTACTGTCCTTTGACATGCAAGTGTCAGGCCCTTCACCCTCCCAGCTCAAGAAGACCCATTCAAAATGCAGATGCATGTAAGTGAGGTTGAGTATCCTGTGTTTGGGGTGTGTCTGAGTGAATGCACAAGAAGTTGTCAACTAAACCCAGCCAGATGTGGATTGTAAGGCACAGAAAGATTTAAGTGCACAGAAATGCTCACTTTCTAAATGTGGCATTTCTAAAATAGTGATATTAAATCCAACTTTACCAGTCAGCAGGATTTTGTATCACCATTCTGGCCATACTAAATATGACCTTCCTACTCCTTTCAGATCAGCCGCTATCACTCAAACAATGTATGAGGGCAGCCCCAATGTTAGCCTACGAAGGAAGCAGGCCTCACAGCAGTGTAAAAACGAATTTAGGAGTTTTACACTACCAGGACTGGTAAACTACACATATCCTGCCTTTTGCCTACACAGCACCCTGCCCTATGGGTTACCTCGGGCATACCTTAGGGGTGACTTATATGTAGAAAAAGGGTAGTTTGAGGCTTGGCAAGTACTTTTAAATGCCAAGTCGAATTGGCAGTGAAACTGCACACACAGGCCTTGCACTGGCAGGCCTGAGACAAGGTTAAGGGGCTACTTAAGTGGGTGGCACAATCAGTGCTGCAGTCCCACTAGTAGCATTTAATCTACAGGCCCTGGACACATATAGTGCACTGTACTAGGGACTTATAAGCAAATTAAACAGTCCAATTGGGTATGATCCAATGTTACCATGTTTAAAGGGAGAGAGCATATGCACCTTAACACTGGTTAGCAGTGGTAAAATGTGCACAGTCTTAAAACCAGCAAAAACAGTATCTAAAAAGTGCAGGGAGGCAGGCAAAAAGTTAGGGGTGACCAGCCTACGGATGTCAGGTCTAACAAACATTTTATAAAATAGAAGTAGTAGGTAGAGAAAGAGTGCAGCAGAGACTTGTAAAATATTAGAGTGAGAGAGAGATGTAGAGAGGGCTATAACTAGGGAGAAAGAAATAGAGAGAGAGCGTGAAAGGAGTGAGTTTCACCAAGGGATGAAGAAGAGCAGAAGGTAAGACTCAACTTAGAGAGAAGTACAGGCAGACTGGGATAGACGTACATAGGATGAGGGAATCGAGATGATGACAAATAGATAAAGGCAAGGTAGGCGGAGAGAGAGGGAGCTGAGAGGCAGAGGGCAAGTTGTAACGAGGTATAGAATAACAGGTCAGGTAAAGAGAGTAGTGAGGCAGAGAGATAGGTTGAGCAATGGACAAAGGGTAAAAAGAAAAAAGAAAAACTAAAAGATAAATTAGAGCGATAGGTGAAGGTAGCAGATGAGCGAGAGAGGGTGAGCTAGAATTAAGGGTCAAGGCATGGTGAGATGCAGTAAAGAATAATCACAGAGGCGAGGTAGAGACAGATAGATGTACTGAAGGGTGTGACTTCAAAATGAGAAGGTGCAGAGCGAGATATGTGAGAGAGAGGAGTTAATAAAAGAGAACCAGAGAAAGAGGTAGAGTAAGGAGAGAAATTAGAGATGGGATATAAAAAGTGGGGAAGTAAAAAGATGCCTGAGAGAGATAAAGTATAGAGAGATGAAAGAGACACAGTGGTGGGAAAAATCATACAGATGAGGATGATTGAGGAGAATTAGAGGTAGGTGAGATTCAGGAAGGTGAGACTGAAAACAGAGCAGTGGGGTAGAGAGCAAGCTGTGAGTTAGGGAGAGAGGTGTGGAACACAGAGAGGGTAGACAGAAAGATACAGAGGTAGGCGGAGAGGTGCTACCCAGTAAGTTTCTTTATAGGCAGGCCCATCAGTCAAAAACTATGGGGCATATTTAGAAGAAAGTGGCGCATGGGTCTCAATGCACCTCTTTACTTGCGTGCCCCTACCGCCACCTAACGACACCATTGTTGCGCCTTGCAATATGGCGCACCATGGAGGTCGTAAGCACAATAGTGTCAAAATTTTTTAGGCTATTGTGGAGTTTTGCTATACTAGCGTCAAACATTTTGACGCTAGTGCAGCAAAGCGCAGGGAGGCCCATTGATTTTAATGGGTGCGTCATTTTAATGCCTACTCTGAGCAGGCATTAAAAATGATGGAAAAAATGGTGCAGTGAAATATTGTAAATCTCACTGAGCCATTTTTTAGGCTTCCTAACAGGGGAACACTCCCCTTGCATACATTATGCCTGACACAGACATAGGGGGTCATTCCGACCCCGGCGGTCAAGGACCGCCGGGGCCGGGGTCGGCGGGAGCACCGCCAACAGGCTGGCGGTGCCCCGCAGGGCATTCTGACCGCGGCGGTTTGGCCGCGGTCAGAACAGGAAAACCGGCGGTCTCCCGCCGGTTTTCCGCTGCCCATGGGAATCCTCCATGGGGATTCCGACACCCCATACCGCCATCCTGTTCCTGGCGGTTCGCCCGCCAGGAACAGGATGGCGGTATGGGGTGTCGTGGGGCCCCTGGGGGCCCCACAAAGAATTTCAGTGTCTGCTTAGCAGACACTGAAATTCGCGACGGGTGCAACTGCCTCGTGGGAAGGGGTTTCCCGCTGGGCTGGCGGGCGGCCTTCTGGCGGTCGCCCGCCAGCCCAGCGGGAAACACAGAATCACCGCAGCGGTCTTCAGACCGCGGAGCGGTGTTCTGTCGGGGGAACTCTGGCGGGCGGCCTCCGCCGCCCGCCAGAGTTAGAATGACCCCCATAATGTGGCTCAAGGGGGTACAAAATGCCACTTAGTAAATATGTTGCAGAGATAAGGCCGTCTTAGCATCAAATGAATGACGCTAAGACAGCGTTAAGGCAGCGCAAGGGGCTTGTAAATATGCCACCATATTTTTTATCCAGACCATTATTATGGTTGGAATTTAGCCTCTGAGAATGTATTTAACATTCCCTCTTTAAGCACACCCTGTTAATTAGTTTTACTAGCTGTGAGTTTACAATGATGTTGATAGATGTTAAATTATGCTATACGTTTTGAGTGCCAGAGTCACATACCCACCGATCATGTTTTGTGTGTAAAACATCCATTGATGTACAGTATGCTCTTGTGTGCTGTGTTCCCCTAAGCTCAAAGGCTTTGCAAAAACATTCTTGTGGTCAATGTATTGACTTGGATTTTATTATTATTTTTTACATGCAAACTCATAGAAAAAGTGTTTTCTTTCACCATTTGTGAAAAGCAAAATCTATTACAGTTTTTTTGCCACTGTTCAATTTTTTTATTTTCATGACTACCATGTCCCATTTAGTTCATTTGTACATTTTGTTTTCCTAAATGCATTATTAGTAAGATATTTCTTCAGTAGAAGGCTCTCTCTATGAGGATCTACAACTCTGCACATACATCTGTGAAGACAATTGATAAACCAACGTGAGTCATAAAAAGCTGAAAACATCAACTAGATGTATAATTATCGTCTTGCATAGAACTATTGCAATGTTAAAAAAAAGGAACTCTAAGATGCAGATACTTACAGACTAAAGGGGTCAGTATGAGTTTGGTGAATGGAAACATCTGACTGCCAAACTCCAGACAAGGAGACCTCCACAGTGCTGGTGGTGTCTCCACCGGCCCCATTACAACTTTCCCACCGGGCTGGCCAGCGGAAACCTTCAGCCCAGTGGGAAAGGTGCGGCAGCATTGTTCCCGGCTCATAATTTAGCTGGTGCAATGTTGCCACACGCAGGGTGCACCAGCACCCTTGAAATGTGCACTGTCTTCAGAGCAGACAGTGCACATTCCAAGGGTGCTGGGAAGGGGGACCCCCGTACTGGGCCTCACTGTGGAACCCTGCACTTGTTCTCCGCTAGACTTTTAATGGTGGTGAAACCACCATGAAAAGGCTGACAGAGAGCAAGGTTGTAATCAGCAGGGTGGTGCTTAGTTCAGCACTGACCTGGCTGATTACAACCAGGAGAGATGTCAGCCCTTTGGGAACTGGGATCCTTGTGGGGATAGTGGTACATTGGTGGATCTGCCTGCTAACCTTATAATGTGGCGGTCCGATCGCCACAGCTACGGCGGTCCGACCACCACAAGTCTGGTGTTCCGACTGCCACTGCGAGTCTGGCAGTCTTGTAACTGCCAGACTTGTAATTGGCCCCTAAGTAAATTGACATATTTGCTATAAATTTTAAATAATTTACAAAGAATTAATGTATTTGAGGTCACAGCTGCGCTCAGGGCAACCGAGCATGCAGGAACACACTGTGTATGAAAGGAGTTTTGATATTCCCACTCACTTTAGCATGGGGCCCTAAGCAACTGCCTACTTTGGCCATGCCTTAAAACATCTCTGACTATTGAAACTGGGACTAATCTACTAAGAATAATAATGACAATTCTAAATCATGTTGCTGAAGAAAGCAAACTTGAATCATCTTGAATGCTTATTGACGTTACATGCATGTTCATAGTTTTATGAATATGATATTACAGTTTTGTTTGGACGGAAAAGTCCCTCGCATGGTGATGGATGTGCTCCCATAGTGCCCCAACTGTAATGATGTCTGGTTCCCTAATACTGATTTTGTTGTCATAGGCGAACATGAATCATACCTGTGCCCCATGACATAGGCCAGCCGAAAGGATTCCAGTTTTGTTGACCGGGAGGTGCTCCCAAAGCAATACCTTCATAGAGGTGAAAGGCTTCTGCATTTACCAGGAGCTAAGCAGCACAAGCAAGGTGGTGGCAGCATACCATGCAATGATCAGTAGGAGTGAATATGTCCTTTTTACCTTAGTCACTAGAGTGAGGCCTACAGGCTCCCACATTTAAAGTTCTGCTGGTGTCTGATTAACTCACCTTAGGTCTATATTAGTTTGGTGTGAAGTGTTGTGTTATACCGTGTGGTATGCATGTGTACATTACAGGGATAAAGCAGCGCTCTGCAGGGCATATTTATTAATACATATGCAGGGTGTATGTGTGGCTGTGGATGGTACAGTACATGAAGGATGCCTAGCTGTGCAGTGCATCTATGCAACCTACAAGTGCTAGATGTGTGTGTGCCTGTCAAGGACACAAGGCATAGAAGATTCTGGGTTCCATTTTTGGAGAACAGGGGTGATTGGAGGAACATTAGGAGGAGAGGTAGAGCAATCCCCACAGACATACTTGTGTATTGCTGCATTTCTGTAAGCTGGGTGGGACACACTGGAGGAAAGGAGAGTCGGGTTCTTCAGTACACTTCATAGGGTGCTCTTTGGGTCAGAGAAAGGTCACTAGGAAGGGACCCGGGCACATCTCAGGAAGGAGATAAGACTGATAAGAGAGTCATAACGAGTGAGACTGAGGCATATCATCACTGTGGCTGACATCCAGGAGTTAACCTCTAGTCATTCCAATGGCCTGTGTTGTTGGGCTGTCAGATTTAGAGTTCCTCCTGCTCTGCTATACTGCTTTCTATAGGAAGGACAGGACAGAGGAGCGGGCACTTCAAAAGGAAGACGACCCCCAACATAAACTTCAGTCTCAGACTCTAAATCACATTTGGTGTCTGAAAATGCACTATAGGAAGGGTGCTTGAGACCCCGAAAATTTTCAACTGTCAAGTAGCCAGGTGGGATGTGTGAGAATGAGAAGCTCTGTAAGACTTCTACCTGTGACTAGGCCTGGGGGACAAGACAACCTGTCCTTGTAACATGGAGCATCAGTGTCTACCTTCTTGCCAAGATCAGTGTGCCTTGTGAGGGAGAGGAGAGCTTCGATGGAAATGAGGTCCAGTAGGGGAACCTATTAATTGGATTCCCATAATGAGATGTGAGGAGATGGCCGCTCCTGATCAGATTGTTGCCCATGTGCAGGGAAAGGTTGGTGACCCTTGTATGCTTCTACTTCTACTGAACATAATTTGAGCTGTGAGCCTATTTTCACCTCCCTCCTGTGTCTCACCCCCCTCTATGTGGAGCACTTGGACTGCTCAACCTGCTCTACCAATGATAGTCAAGTGCTGAATGGGTACATGTCCCAGTTGCTCAGCATCCAGAGTAGACTGGGCCTGAGATGTTAGAACCAAAAGTCCTCAAACCCCAAGGTTGGATCCAGTAGCTCCTACTTGCCTTGTGACCCTCTGAACATGGTTCTGACAAGGTTTCAAATGTAGATACAGCGAGATTGGACCATTTTGATATCAGTTTACAAAACTCAAGTAGAGGCGGTATTAATCTTCACCAGAGAGGGTCTAATAATGACACTTGAGGTAATTATAAAAACCATAGATAGATCTTAATATATACATGTGTTTCTTTGGAGATATTTATTGTTTGCATGATCGGTTTTAGGAAATTTCCATTTTCATGTCGAAGAACAGAGAGCTCATCATACAGAGATAGCATTCAGGTATATCTATAAACAATTGCAATTATGTTTATTCTCTGAAAGGCAGAAAATGTTAGACCTGTCAGCCTTAGAGTAGTGTCCCCCCAAACCTTTTCCCTACTTTCCTCCAATTTGTGCTGAAATTCACTCTTGTTGGCCTTAGGACTGTGTGCACTTTAACCACTGCTCACCAGTGCTACAATGCTTGTGCTCACTTTAAACATGGAATAGAACTAATTGGCATATTTAGTTTACTTATAAGTCTCAAATAGAGTGGTATGCCATATACCCAGGGCCTGTAAATTAAATGCTATGAGTGGGCCAGCAGCACCCACTTGCATAGAACTCTCAAACACTTTCCAGTCCTGCCATTGTGCCTGATTGCAGTGGTACAATGCTATGATGACTTGGCATTTAACCCTCCTTGCCAACCCTTTTATAATATAAAAGTCACTCCTAATGTAGGTCCTACATCGCCCATATGCCAGGGTGCTGTGTAATTAGAAGGTTGGATATGTAATTTTAAGTTTTACATTTCCTGGTAGTAAAAAACTCCTCAATTCATTTTTCACTACTGTGAGGACTACCCCTCCCATAAGATAACATTGTGGATTCCTTATTACATTTAATAAGACATAACCCCTAATTTGGAGCAGTAGATATGTCATGTTTGCTACCTATGAAATTGTGATGATAAACCCTTTTTAATGGTAAGGTCAGATTCTACATTACATTTCTGAAAAGGCAACTTTTAGAACGTTGGCATTTTCCTGCCCTTAGGCCTTTATGCCTGCAGCCTGTCTTGGGTCACATAACTGGGTGTAGCTGACAAACTTTGTGAATTCCTCCCATACTGTCACATAGTAGTGGAAATAGGTGTGCATCAATGGGTCATCTACTGGCCGGGAGGGGGGTGAAGCTGAACACAGCCCCACTTACACCTGAATAACCTGTGTTCTGCCTTCACAAAAAGGGCCTAATTACCCTGTATTGTCACTTTCACCACTTTACAGCCAGGAGAGTCAAAAAATTCCTTGCAGTTCAAAGAACCTTTCGAGAAGCTTCTTCCATCTTCCAGAAGAATGGCACTAGTGTATAAAAATAGGACCTGCAGAATCACTCAACAGTTCACTACTGGACCTGTAGAAGTACTCTCAGAGGACTGCCTTCTGCTGTGACCAGCTGTGCACTCTTCCAGAGTGCTACTGTTCCTGGAAATATTGCTTTGCTACATGGAGCCTGCCTTGAACCCTTAGGAGCCAGCCTGCTGTTGAACTCTGCATCTTGCACCTAGGATTGCCAGAAGTGACTCTAATGAATAGATTGCTAGCGTCCTGTGCAAAGCCATAGGGACATAATTTGCTCCCACCATCTTGAACCCACACCTGGACCCATCCTGAGTGAGTCCTGCACCTCCAAGCAGGGTCCCACCAGTCCTGGACCCTTTGTTGGGTGCTAAATGTGCCCACATGGTCAATCTCCAAAACTGAGTCCTTGGACAAAATTTGTTCAAAAAGTGCTCTGAGAAACACGAGGAGATCAGCAAGCAGTACTTCACCAAAGGGGTTTCCGACCTCATGGAACTGTCTTTGGCTACATCGCTCTGCTTCGTCCAGCTGGAGTTTTCTGTTTCAACTTCCATTTTGGTGACTAAGTCCAAACGCCGAAAATCTTCACCGCAGCTTCGATCCACGGCCATCTGACAATGACGCTCCCTCCTCAGACACCTCCTGCAGCATTGCCCTGTTGAACGAGAACTTTTCTAAGTCCAAAGGTAAGTACTGACCAGGCCCAATTCACTTCTTCTATCCAAACAACACCCCATTGCGTTCGACTTTGACCCGATCTTGCTTGACTAGATGTCCTTGGTTGGGGCTTTGACCTTTTAGGCACTAGTGTTCTCTACAAAATTTAACAATTCATAACTCTGGTTCTACTCATTGGATTTTTGTCTGTTTGTTGTCAAATTATTCATTAAAATGTACTAATTTTTTTCTAAAATGGTTTGGGATTTTCCTTGTGTTGTGTTTTCACCTTATTACTGTTTGCGTGCTGCATAAATACTGTACAGATTGCCTCTAGTTTAAGCCTGACTGCTTTTTGTGCCAAGTTATCCAGGGTTAATTACAGGTTAATTTAGTGACTTGCTGGGGTTCACCCTACAAGCGACGTTGGCTATTGCTTGAACAGGGCTCACATGCCAGTCAACCAACAACCCAATTTCTCACAAGAACTGATTACAGTCTGCAGACATCATTGACCAGTTAAGAGAGAAGGTGGAAATGATGGAGACCCATGTCCATGTTTTCTCCTTACACCATTCATTTTCCCCTCTTCTGTCAATGGCCCTCATGTTTTCATACAAGAGATCAGTGGTGTGAGGATGAGATAAAAGTTCCTGCTGTTTATCCTGTGCATAAGGTTGATGGCAATAAGACAGTCCTTATCTCATTCCTTTCCTATCCACTAAATCTTTTAACCCTTTGAGTATTTCCTTTTCAATGTCAATTAATACCTCAAACTCCATCGCCTATTTCCTTCCCACCTACCTTTAAGTCAACAGCAGAGTTGTGAGGCTTGGTGAGAAAACATATCATGAAAAATCACGGTTTCAGTCCCTTTGACTGCTGACTATATTCTGTGTCCCTCTTCCTTCCCTCTATCCCCTTTTTCCCCTTTACCTCTGCAGTTGTTTTCTCCTTTAAAGAACACTGGTGTAAAGTTGATGATACCAGAAGTGCTTAACAATATGGGGCTCACAAAGGAATGTGCATACTTTACATGGCTTACCCTTTCCCTTCTTTATCTGTGCTACATTCTGTTTAGCTATGTAGATATACCATTAATGATTTTCAACTTAGGATAAGGCAGAGGACCCCCTTCTTTCTGTAGCTTTGTAACTTTGTGTTTTTGCAATTGTCTCTTATGCAAAAGGGTACTTTGGGTACATTACATCCAGCTAAAGATGTTTCAAATAAACACTGGCCCAGAGAATCAATGTCTAATCATTGGTAATCTCGGTGTACTCAAGTGGCTGCTGGCCAGACTTTCAGTGCTCTCTTATTGGCATTTTTTGTATTGAGGCCTGTGCATTGAGAAATTAGTACTAGAGCAATGACTTATGTGATAGTGAAGCAGGATGAGGATCTCGCTTTCTGAATTTCATACTTTCCTAGCTCCCTGAATAACATACATGTCAAACATTTTGCCAAAATATTAGGGAATTGCTTAGATACAGTGATGCCCTCCTTCATTCATCACAATCAAATGGGCCTTGATAAAATAAGAAAGACCTTCATCTGATGCACATTTAGAAGCAACTAGAAACTCTCCTGACACTCAATGCTGAAAGACAATGTGACAGGGTAGGCTAGAGAGTGATGAGAGACGTCATTAGGAAATTCAGACTGGGAAATCCATTCCTGGATTGGATAGGCACCATCTATGAAACACACTTGGCCAGACTTCAAATAAATCATGTTATCACAATGCATCAATATCTCCCGAGCTATGAGACAGGGGGGTTCCTTATTCCCTTTAATGTCTACCTAGGTGCCCTATTTAAGAAAATAGGAGAACACACACAGATCCAGGGGGCTACATTCCACAGAGACACCTATACGTTTTTGACATTTGTTTTTTGAGAGTGCCCAGCAGCTGCACCCTGCTTGCGGGACACTTGCATGCACATATTTGTACTTTAATGTATGCTTGCTTTATTTTTTACTTATTCAAAACTCTCCAGGGAACATCTTGAATGATAATTTAAAAAGGAAGCATGATAAAACAATATTTCCAAGATGGCTATGGTGTATGAATATACATGCACATGCATTAACAAGCACTGATAGCCATCTTGGCATGACTTTAGCTATAGCTTGACAAAATGCGTTACAAGATTGCCACTATGTGTGCCCAAATGTGCTCAGGTGTTGGTATGCACTGGTGGTCTCCAATGGAGTTTTTGTTACACTTGAATAAAACAAAACATACCTAGATAGCCACCTGAGTGGCCGCACGTATGTTTATGTACTTTGGAATGTCTGGCCACACATAATGAAAAAGCAACCAGGCATTGAAAAACTCCATACTGAAGGCAAGACTTCTTGTATCCTTGCAATTTTCTACCTTCTGTTGCAGTGCATGGACAGTGAAGCAACTATTCATTGACATGTATGTATCCGCTTGATGCAATTAGCCTTCGTCATCTTGCAATTGTATCTGGAATATTAGGTTATCCAGTAAATACAGCTACTGTGGCCAACAGTGTTGTAGTGGTGCTATGGGTGACACACAGATACATTAATGTTCATTGGAAGTAGGGTTGAGCTTGGCCACTTTGCCTCCTCTACGCGCCCCTTGCCTGAATGCCATGCTTCCCAATTTTCCATTCTGCTCATATTGCAGTCTGTTCCCTATGTCCCTCCTTCCCTGATGGGCTTGTGTGGTGGAGGCAATACGAGCGACATCATCTTACACTGATCCATAATACAGGTACCTTGTGGCTCCTAATTGTATGTGCATTGGACAGCTCATGTCATCCAGCCGTTCAGAACTCCCATGAGACAGCCCGCCCAAAAGAACCATTAGGTGCCTAGTGGTTGCCCACCTAGGATATCTGGTTCCAGGTACTTTAGAAGATACCCCCATTTCGTAGAGCATCACTGATGAGTTGAAGGCCATGAGCAGCAACAGGCTCCAGCAAATATTGAGTCATGCTAAATAATGGGACAGGAGCCTCCTACGTGCCCCTAAGAGTGGGAGGGTCATTCTGACCCTGGCGGCCGGTGGCCGCCAGGGCCACCGACCACGGGAGCACCGCCAACAGGCTGGCGGTGCTCCAATGAGCATTCTGACCGCGGCGGTTCAGCCGCGGTCAGAAGCGGAAAGTCAGCGGTCTCCCGCTGACTTTCCGCTGCTCATTGGAATCCTCCATGGCTGCGGAGCGCGCTCCGCAGCCATGAGGATTCTGACCCCCCCTACCGCCATCCAGTTCATGGCGGGAAAGCCGCCATGAACAGGATGGCGGTAGGGGGGGTCGCGGGCCCCTGGGGGCCCCTGCCGTGCCCATGCCAATGGCATGGGCACGGCAGGGGCCCCCGTAAGAGGGCCCCAAAATGTATTTCACTGTCTGCCTTGCAGACAGTGAAATACGCGACGGGTGCAGTAGCACCCGTCGCACCTTCCCACTCCGCCGGCTCGATTACGAGCCGGCATCCTCGTGGGAAGGTCGTTTTCCCCTGGGCTGGCGGGTGGTTTAACTGGAACCGCCCGCCAGCCCAGGGGAAAACTCGTAATACCCGCCGCGGTCTTTTGACCGCGGCGCAGTAATTTGGAGGGCGGGATCCTGGCGGGCGGCCTCCGCCGCCCGCCAGGGTCATAATGAGGCCCTGGGTGTCTTGCTCCCAGGAAACCCCTCTGTGTCATTCAGTTGAGGTATAAGCAGTGTCAGCTGTGAAAGGAGTAACATAGGCATACATTGGTCGCCAAACACTGTGAGAACTATTGCATTAGCAGCCCACCAAAATCTCCCAAATACCAACTGCAAAGCCCTTTTGATTTATTACCATTCCCACTCCTGGACATTCTGCGGCTCCTTGTCTTGACACTGTACTGTTCCCACCTGCGCCACAACCTGACACCTGACCTTTCCCTGATCTTTGGGATGCTGCGTTGCTCCCTGTTTGATTCTGGGTTGATCCACAGACCCTGCACTGTTCCAATGCATCCTTGGACACTCAGATATCCCATTTGGACCCAATTCTGTCCTCTCTTGCATGCTGCACTGTTCTCTTTTGGGACCCTATGCGCTGCTTCCACCAGCCCCTATGCTGTTCTGAACACGCCATGCCCTGCCCTCCTCCCCATCCTCTGGGGAGATCCTCTCACTACCCCTGTGGACGCTGCACTAATGCCCCCTGGACCTGTAGTGCTCCCTACTTGGACCACGAACAGCACACTTGATCACTCTGGCCCTTGCCCCTGTAACATCCTGCACTGCTTCCCCCAAATTGGACTCCCCCAAATTGGACCTTACACTGCTCTTTTGCACTATCCATTGATAGTGTAATTCAGTGGATGGGGTTGGACATTTTCACTGTTCATGGTCTTGCACTCAGTCACATCCATCAGCGCTCTCAATCACGTACCCATCCTTGCACTTAGTCACTCAACCACTTATCTATCCCTGTAATCAATGAACCGTCCTTTCAGCTACCCATTGACTCATTCTCACAATCACGGATTCACACAACCACAAATACAAACTAACTAAACAATGAAGAAGCACTCTCGGTTATAACAGAAGTTAGATATATTGATGTTGCCAATCCTTGTCTAATTGTCTTTCTTCCCTAGTTTCACATTTACACCTTTGGTGGTATTTTAAGGCTGATGAAGGTTTAAATATTTTGATGCATTCCCAGATTTATCATAAGTGGTAGTTCTTTGAATGCACCTCCCCAGGTGAAGTGTAACAAGGAGAAATATGTTTATTTCTCTTCGTTTTTTCCTCTTTCTATGTACACGACGATGGAAGAAAATGCCTCAAAGTATTATTTTTGTGCAGGAAGGTGCCCCTTCCTGCATGAAAACAATCTTACTTACAGCACAAACACCCTTACACAATGGTGCAGGGATGGCTGCATTAGCGTTAGGCAGCATATTGTGCCCCAGCGCTGGGAAAAGGCAGAAATGTGCCACATTATTTTAAATATGGCACATTCCTGCCCTTTCCCTATCATGCTGTGCAGTGCAGCAAGGTGACTTGCTGTGCTGCTCTGCATGATTTGTTGATAACCAAAACCCTGTGTTTGGAGTGGAGAACAAGCCCAGGGCAAAATTTTGTCTGCATCATCATAATCTTGCATGATTTCCGGTATTTCACATTGTGATTGTTATACAAATACCTGAGATGACACCATTACACTATGTTCCGTGACTGAGATATTGTTTGGGTAAAAATCCTATCCCTGGATCATGGGAACAAACCAAGAATATGCTGCTGTTATTTGTGCTACTTTTTTAGCATGAAATGCATTCTCGCTGACGCATTTCTTGCTAAAAAAATAGCACCAAATTCTAGACCATCAGTTCTGATAGTAACACGTAATTTTGGGGCATTTTGTGTAATTTCCACAAAGAAAATTACACACGTTTCTCCCAGGCTTAGGGGAGACATTACAGCACTTCACACAGCACCAACTCAAAAATGCCAAATCTACAAACAATAAAGCTCCACATGGCAAATGGTGGTCTGTAATGTTTTCCATAAGGAGGAAAGGCAGCCACTGCAGTGCCAATGAAATGCATAGGAGGTATATTCTGGAGGTGCATATTATCTTCCAACTATATATAGCATTATATCTATTAATTAGGAGTAAATACTAATCAGAATTCCAAAACTATGCTATCTTCCAGTAATTATTAGGCCTGGGAAGAATTTCAAATACTCCAGAGTAATCTGGGTAATTTCAGTCATTCCAAATTACTCTTTGAAGCAGCAGGCAGAATTACAGATAATTATGCGAGTACTTATCCTTGCGCAATTTGGGGGAACAAAATCCTTTTGCAAGAACACATTTAGTGGGTGCAAGCAGTCGCTCACTGTTTGTGTTCTTCTGCCTTTAGAGCTTTTTTGTTGAGCGAAATGCATCCTTGCACCAATTTTGGATCAAAAAGTGCGTTTAGCGCTAAGAAAATAGCGCTAAATGCTGTGACTAAGTTGTGGAAAAATTATGTCCCAAGAGTACATTTATCAATTGTGATGGGCTCCTAATACTCGTTGTTTGTGTTCTATTGCATTTAGCACTATCTTTTAGCGCAAATTGCATCCTCGCGTCCATTTTGGCCCCAAGGGTGCATTTGTGTGCTAAGAAATGGTACACCATGCAGATATACTCTTCTCACATAATTTTGCAGAATCTTATGGAATTCCATAGTAATTTTGCATGATTACGCTACACAGAATTGCATGAGATATGCCCACTTCTAGAAATTAGAGTATATAGTAGCATAACAACATTTATTTTAAGGACCTACAAACTCGCACACAGCTAATGTTTTCTTCAGCCAGGCTGAAAAATAACTGCCTAATTTTTGTTAAACACGCTTTGAGGTTTTATCACACAATAGTATAACAAACTATTCACCATATGTACTAAGCTTATCTGCAAGCACAAATGGGCCGATTTGCAAAACTGGCCCATTTGTGTCTGCAAAAAAGCATTTCAATAGGTTTGAAACTCAAACTGTGGTTCTGTAACATGTTACAAAATCGCATTTTAGGTTTTTGATCAAATACCAATTTGGTATTTGAGAGGGGCATCCCTTCAAAATACCAAATCGGAATGGTATGTGTTAGAAATGGGGTCTTTGGTTAACAGTCAGGTTACCCCCTGTTCAAGCAAGGACCTTCACTCTAGTCAGGGTAAAAGAGAATCACCCTCAGCTAACCCCTGCTTACCCCCTTGGTAGCTTGGCAGAGCAGTAAGCTTAACTTCAGAGCGCTAGGTGTAAAGTATTTGTACCAACACACACAGTAACTTCATGAAAACACTACAAAATGACACAACACCGGTTTAGAAAAATAGGAAATATTTATCTAAACAAAACAAGACCAAAACGACAAAAATCCGACATACACAAGTCAAGTTATGAATTTTTAAAGATTAAACTAAAAAATAGCGCTTAGAAACAAAAATGCTTTGATGAGATGTTAACACGGCGTCGTGACGGAGTCGTTCCCAACAAGCCGATACCAGCGGCGCCGGACACGGAGTCGTGTAGACCCCCAAGTACAGTACCTTTGGTGAAGAGTGAAAACAAGCCGATGCGCGAAGTCGGGAATCGCGGCGCCTGTGCGAAACGTTGAATCCGTGCACTTTGAGCGGCGTCGGTCACGACGTGGTGCGGCGACTTCCACGGAGTTGCGGACTTCAGCGGGGCTGCTGCGACGTCGGGCCTGCGAAGAGCGTCGCATTCCAGCGAAGGTCACGGCGTCAGGTGCAGGCGGCGTTACCGGATTCAGCAGCGGCATCGGTCCGAAGTCGTCCGAAGTCGATTTCCTTGGATTCCACCAGCTTTCCTTTCAAGGGCCCAGGGACTGGATAGGGCACCACTTGTCAGAGCAGGAGTCTCTCCAGAGACTCCCGGTGCTGGAAGAGAGAAGTCTTTGCTGTCCCTGAGACTTCAAACAACAGGAGGCAAGCTCTAAATCAAGCCCTTGGAGATTTCTTCACAAGATGGAAGGCACACAAAGTCCAGTCTTTGCCCTCTTACTCTGGCAGAAGCAGCACTGCAGGAAAGCTCCACAAAGCACAGTCACAGGCAGGGCAGCACTTCTTCCTCAGCTATCAGCTCTTCTCCAGGCAGAGGTTCCTCTTGGTTCCAGAAGTGTTTCTAAAGTCTGTAGATTTGGGTGCCCTTCTTATACCCATTTTAGTCTTTGAAGTCACCTTTCTTCAAAGGGGACTCACACCTACTTGTGAAATCCTGCCTTGCCCAAGCAAGGTCTCAGACACACACCAGGGGGTTGGAGCCGGCATTGTCAGAGGCAGGCACAGTCCTTTCAGATCAGAGTGACCACTCCACCCCTCCCTCCTAGCAGAGATGGCTAATCAGGAAATGCAGGTTACACCCCAGCCCCCTTTGTGTCACTTTCTAGTGCGAGGTGAAAAACAACCCAACTGTCAAACTGACCCAGACAGGGAATCCACAAACAAGGCAGAGTCACAGAATGGTCTAAGCAAGAAAATGCTCACTTTCTAAAAGTGGCATTTTCAAACGCACAATCTTAAAATCAACTTTCTAAAAGATGTATTTTTAAATTGTGAGTTCAGGGACCCCAAACTCCACATGTCCATCTACTCTCTAGGGGAATCTACACTTTAATCATATTTAAAAGTAGCCCCCATGTTATCCTATGAGAGAGACAGGTCTTGCAACAGTGAAAAACGAAGTTGGCAGTATTTCACTGTCAGGACATATAAACCACATTACTATATGTCCTACCTTATCCATACACCGCACCCTGCCCTTGGGGCTAACTAGGGCCTACCTTAGGGGTGCCTTACATGTAAGAAAAGGGAAGGTTTAGGCCTGGCAAGTGGGTACACTTGCCAAGTCGAATTTATAGTGTAAAGGTACACACACAGACACTGCAGTGGCAGGTCTGAGACATGATTACATGGTTACTTGTGTGGATGGCACAACCAGTGCTGCAGGCCCACTAGTAGCATTTGATTTACAGGCCCTGGCACCTCTAGTACACCTTACTAGGGACTTACTAGTAAATCAAATAGGCCAATCATGGATAAACCAATTACATACAATTTAAATGGAGAGGATATGCTCTTTAGCACTGGTTAGCAGTGGGAAAGTCCTCAGAGTTCAAAAGCCAACAGCGACAGGTCAGAAAAAAATAGGAGGCAGGAGACAAAAAGATTCGGGATGACCCTGCATAAGCAAAAGTCCAACAGTATGTATTAATTTTTCCAGCCAACTTCCGGTCTCAACACATTAGTTCTTTACCAACTACAGGCATGTAGTGGTAACCGATTACAATTGTAAAAGAGTCTTCTTGGTACTCTTCCCCTTTGTGAATGTAAAAAAAAGTGTTTAAAAGGAGGAACTGGTCCATGGGCCCACTGAGTCTTCTTAAACAAACAAAACAAAAAATTAAACTTTTCTTTTTAAATGTAATCACGTTTTTTTAAAGGAAACGAACTGCATTTATTAAAAAAATATTGATTTATTAAAAAGTAATCACAGACATGTTGGTTTTCTCACCCTAGCAGGCCACCATCCCTGTGATGGTAGAGATTCCTACAAGGTGGCAATTTGCGACCTACCTTGTTAATATTTATGAGGTAGGTTGATTTGTGACCTATTAGGTCCCCATTTTTATTGGGGACTGGAACTACTAGTTGTGTGATAATAATCACACCCTCACTCATTTCCCCTGAAAAATTCGGTCTGGTCAAACCAGTCAATATTTAAAAAGGCAAAACATTGTTATAGTTGTGTTAAATATCAGTCTCCATGTTGAGCATGTTGCTTGCAAGTTAAAAATTCGGATTGGGGGGTATTTACCACATGTGATAAATACTATGTCATAGTATTTACCACATGTTGTAAACACCTCAATCCCAAGTCATAGTATTTACCCCATGTTGTAAACACCTCAGTCCCAAGTCATAGTATTTACCAAATGTGGTAAATACCTTACTCATTCCACTTAAGTTGTATAGTACTTTGTTAGTATCCCTAGGGTACAGTGTGATGCCTGTGGGACACCAGCAATGGGCAGAAAGTATTCTCTAATATCTTTGGCACCATGAAGTGAGGTCCACTCTTGGAGGGGCGGGCTGTTAAATGATAATGCTAGATCTATTTGTGGTCTTCAACAAACGTCACCAGCTGAAACGAATTTCATCTGTGCTTCACTTCCATAGTAATATACTCAGACGTTTTGAGTCCTTTTTGTACAGCAAATCACATTTGGGCATTTAATCATGCCACATCAGTGCTCACAAGGCAGAGGACAACTTTCTCCAGGTATACAGCTCCAAACAGATACCCATGCTCCCTTTCTAGTAGTCACAAAGCTGCTGTTGTTGGGGTGGTTGTGAACTCCTGCCTGCACTGGTATAGCAGCACATATGCTGACCTCCCCGCTTTCCATATCCAGCACAAAACACAGCAGTTCACATAATCACAATCCTGGAGAGAGGAGACCGTGTTCAAAGCCGGAAAACATTGACACAAGTTGGGCCCATTTAAATCTATCTTCTGGAGATGCCACTGATGAAGGGTATAGCAAAGCTCTTCCGTGATATCCTTCTGCAGCTCTGCCATGTGACGTGCAGACAAGTACAGACGTTTTTTCCATCAGCTGGTGAAGGAGAAAAATAGAGTTCCCTGAAGGACCCAATTATATCTGTGTATTGCCTACTTAAAGCACTGTCATCTAGCTAAAACCACTTGCTTTCATATTGTGGGCCTGATTCACAGAGCAATTTTCTCGTGCTGAAACACATTTATGATTTAAAATGACTGGATCTAGACCAGCAACGCAATCAAAAAGGTGACCTTGTAGGGGTATGCCCCTTTACTCCTTCTAATATTACCCTATAGTTACATAATAATACAGAGAAGAAAACAAAGGGTGAGGGTAAGATCAGTGGATGATTTTAAATCATATTCTGAATGAGGTCCTCAGTCAATTGATAAATAAAAAAATGGTCCCATCGAAAAAGTAAGAACAATCCAACAATACCATAACACCCTTGGGCTCTGCAGTGACGAACAAAGAATCATTTTTTTATGATTTCGCTCTAGTAACTAATCTTACGCCTGGTGTGGCAACCCGATTTCAAGAGTAAAGAGGATAAACTCTGATTATCGTTTTGCTTCGCACATATATGTTTATTTAAAATGGACAACAGGCCGAGGCAATACAATCAAATGCATGTAAATAATAAATGTGATTTTGCATTGAAAGGTTGTTTGCATTAGACACTGCATAAAACTAAAACAATAAAAACCTCACAAAATGCAGCTAATGTTTTGGAAGTCATATGGCCTGCAACCATGAAGAAATTATCAGAAGTAATATCAGACACACTGGACTCTGATGAAATCAAAGCGAGCAGATAAAATATCCAGCTAGTTGAAAGATAGGCAATACCTTAAAATTTCATAAGCTGCTAATAATCACAGTTGTATACCCTGGTGGACTGTAAATGAAGCCATTACAAATAGTAACTGTGCCACAGTCTGTTTGGCAATCACTTCATTGCTATTCCTTTCAGAGCGCAGGGCTATAGAAAAACATTGAAAAGGTCATAGAACTCTCAATTGATTTTCTAATTACTGATTATGCTGGCCTTGGGCGCGTTTATGTATTTAAAACATTGTTTCCTGCCTACAATCCAAAACAATTCTGGTATCTTCTCTCAACCCAATTCAAAATATAACTGTCTGAAAAAATATAGGGGCTGATTTAAGAGCCCCTAGTGCCTCCTTGTATCACATTAGCATCATTTTATTTACGCTAATGTGGCCCAACGAGGCCAAAATCATGGCACCAAATTTACGAAGTGGTGCAATGCATGCATTGCGCCCCTTTGCAACCCTATGAGCTACATTATGCCTGCGCCAGGCATAATGTATGAGAAAGGGGTGTTCCCCCATTAGGGGGGCTGAAACAAATGGTGCAAAGAAATCTAAAAGATTTTGGCATTTTTAATGCCTGCTCCCGGCTGGTGTTAAAAGGAGGCATGCCATTGTTTTCAATGGGGGTCAATGGGCTTTGCAGGATTAGCGTCAAAAATGTTTACGCTAATTCTGCAAAAGATCCAAACAAGCATCAAAAATTATGAGATAGTTCCCCTTAAGTACTGCTATGGTGCTCTGTGTCTTAGAAATAGCGTACATATGGTGGCATTACGGGGGCGCAAAGGGGTGGAAGAAAAGTGGTGCTGCACTGAGTGCAGCGCCACTTTTCTTAAATCAGGGACATGGTGTTTTGTATTAGATTTTGAGTTGTAATAGACCATAAGCTCCTGCAGATGTATAATAAGAACATTAGAAAGATATTGCAATGTGATATTGCAGGGACTATTCCCAAACTGTTTTCTGTAGTATGTTTAGCAGTACTACAATTGTACTACTCACCTCATACAAATTGCTGTTCATATATTGCGGTGTGGAGAGCTATGCCCCTGCCTTTCCTTTACTGTCTGTGTGGAGCTCTTTGACCCAGAGTCTTCGCACAAGTATGCACTGGTTATTGAAGCAAATGTGGAGAGAATGTGAGAGTGGATGGAAATTGGGGAATATTTTCAACTAAATTAGAAGATTTTAGGGAAGAGTATGGTGGGATAAAGGGTTTTCAAGGAAGAGGAATAGGGGGACATGCACCCACCTACAAAATTATAAACCCATTGATATTCACAAATGGCACTTCTAAAGTTACTAAAACCACAAAGGTCCCAAAACAGTAGTGATTGCTTTCCAGCTCAGATCTAGAGTAAGTCCAGCACACCACACATGGCCATCCTCTGATTCTGCAACAGCAAATTACAGTTACTTGAAAGAACTCTATGGTTTTGTAAATTCAGAACCTACCTATAAAATCCCTGTAACTTTGTTTCTTTTGCTGAATTTACTGACCCCATCTCATTCTGTGACGAGTGAGGGACTGCTGACTTCCCTCATTGGCTGAGGATGGCAGCAGTCCAGCCCTCCTGGGATCTCCGGCGTGTGTGTGTGTGTGTGTGCATGCGGGCGGGCGTGCGCAGGCACACGTGTGCGCGCATTTGTGAATGCATGAGAGCGAGTGGGCATTTATGTTTGCGTTTGTGCCCTTACCACCCTCCTCCCTCTCAAGAGTGAAGGACGCAACTGTTCAGCCCCCTTTGATGTTTTCTGTTTGTTGTACAAATGACTCTCAGGGCGGCTCGAAATAGTTCAGACACCACAATTAAGACTACACTACTGAAGAGTTTCAACCCGAATCTTCAACTTCAAATACATGGCTCAGTGAATTAAATCTAACCAATTCCTTTTGAATCAGGCATAGATGGCTCAGTCTTCCACTCTTTATGGCCAAGTTAATTGAGTACTGTTCAATCAGTTAGTAGGCAAACCTGTTATTTTCTGCGCTTTTAAATGGAATGGAGCGCTGAATAGTAAGAGTTATCACAGAAAAATCCTTTACTATAGACGTAAGCTGATTATTTATCATTAACATCCTACTTTGTAAATATTTTAACATGGTATATTATAGGCTTTGGCTGTGAAGAACCTAGAATCTAGGATGACCTAATTCCTTCATCAAAGGTCTAACCAATCTTAAATCATGAATGCAATTAATTATACAATGACGTACATAGGGAGTCGTTATTGCATATGCACTCAACCTGCGTTTTCACCCAGCAGTCGTATGCAACACCGATTTGAACTGAAGATGGCGGCATGAAATTCACATTTTACAATTATCGCGTCTATTAACAACACACAATAAATACCGTTTGCACCTTTTAAATTAGCATGGAAATAATTATTTGTGCGTCTTTTAATCTTATATTCAAGGACTTTACTGGACCCATAAAAATCACGTAGAACGGCTCAGCGCGCATTTCCATTATTAGAAATGTTGTAACCTATGGTAACCCGACACCATGAGGTGTAGAACTTGCATTTATGCAAACTTAAAACGATACGAGAAAAAATCATGTTTTAGCCTCCCCTCTCGACCCCCTCAAAGAACAGTGTTATGGAAAGGGATGAAGCAATGCTGAAGGTGGGTGGGAGTGGTGGTGCAGGTCTAATTGCACTTCGGAGGTGACTAAACATATGGAAGGAGACATTGACTATTGGATAGGGCAGAGACAGGTCGGGGCAGCAATTTTCAGTAATTATGGTTGCATGATGGGGCGAGGGGACGGAACTGTCAGTCATTTTACTCGAGTTGGCCAACCTTAGAAAAACCACGAGTGAAAAGGTCCTTATATATGGGTTGTGGTTGATGGTAGAGGGCATCGACCCTTCAAATCTTGCCAACATTGGGTACTTTAAAGCATGTTGGTACCCATACATTGCCTCAAAAGCTGAATTTGTTATCAGACCGAACACGTCTGCACAGACTAGCACAAGACTCACTGAAGCGCCCAGGAGGGGGGCCCCGTGGGACCACCCTAATTTTTGACTATGCCCCTGGGACCTGGCCTACCTGGGGGCTTTAAAAAAAATAAGCTGTTTTTTTTTTTTAATGTTGCCGCAAATTTGAGGCTAAATACTTTTTTTTTAAATAAATTTTTACTTAGCTGTGGTCCCTCAGAGACCCCAAGAAAATGACCTGCGGGTGCTCAGGGTATTCCTACTCCGCCCCCTTTTATTATTTCCACTGTATTTATTTTTAGGGACTCTGCTGAAGCCAAGTCCCAAGTTGGCTGTCTATACTTCCTGAGTGAAATCCTGGCAGCCAATCAGAGTTGTGCATTTCCCTGCAGAAGCACGTCATTTTTCGCGAAGTCATCGGAGAGGATCCGTGACCCCATTTCCCGGGCCCACTACATTAAATAAATAAGAAATAAAGGAGAGGGGATGTGCAGCCCCCACTCCATGCTTTATTAGGTCCTGGGGATCCCCCAGTGCTGTTTTTGTTTAGTTAAAGGGAAGGGAAGCAACGTGGCCCCCCTCCCTGAGGCGTAATAGGACCTGGGGACCCCATCCTCCAGGGTCACTACTTACAGAAGAGGGGGGCAGCAGAGACCCCCTCCTTGAGCCTTGTTAGGCCCTGGTGACCAGTTTGAAATTCAGTTCCGGTGGCAGAGTTATGCACCCTGTCCAAGCAAGAACCACAGTCCTAGTCAAGGTAAGTCACAAACACACCCTAAATTAACCTGTGCTCACACCCTGGTAGATTGGCACTGAGCAGTCAGACTTAATTTAAGGCTTAACTTAAGAGGCAATGTGTAAATTATTTGTGCAACACTTAACAGTAAAACAATGAAAACACCACAGAAAAGATACCACACCTGGTTAGAAAAATTGGACTTAATTTAATGAACAAACAAAATAAAAAATTAAAAAATTAAATAAGCAGAACTTGAGATATTAATTTTTAAAGAATAAACTTAAGTGGAGTGCTTGAAAGCATGAAGAATGAACTATAGCTATCTGGTCATGCTAGATTGGGTCAAATTTGAAAAGTCAGGCCAACCACGATAGAGCATGGGTCTGGTACAGGGACCAGCCTTGGCCTGCTGAGACAGTACCTTGATACAGAGTTGCGTCGATGTTGAGAACAAGATAAGAGGAGCAAATGAGGAGATGCACTGGCGGCAATACTGAAAATGTATGTGATGTGTTGGCTCTGAGCCATGCAAAGCCAGAGATACATCGGGAATGGAGGCAATGCATCACACCGTCAGCAGCAATGCAGTGTTACTGATCTGTGCAGCAACAGTTATGTCCACCTCCAAAGTCCCAGGATTGGATTGGCAGTACTTCGCAGGCCAAGATGCGCAGCAAGCAAACTCCAGATGCTGAAGGTGATGAATTGGAAGTCTTTTGGGTCCCTGAGACTTCAGAAGAACAGGAGGCAACCAGCAAGCCCTTGGAGTCACTCTGGTTCTGGGTTCAAGAGTTTTGGGACCAGGACTTCTCCCTAGGCAAGGAGGGAACCAGGCAGCAGGTCAACACAGCCAGCAGTTCTTCCAGAACAGCAGTCCAGCAGGGTAGTAGTCCTTGTAGCAGAACAACAGTCCTTCTTCCTAAGTGCACTAAGTTGGTGGGATCAGAGGTTCAGTACTTATACCTAGTCCTGCCTTTGAAGTGGGGAAGACGTCAAAGAAAGGCACTCCTAGTGCACAGAGTCCCTGCCCTTTCTGACCTGACTCCAGACTCACTACAGGTGGTTGAACAGTCTTTGTGTGTGTGTCAGGACACAGACTATTCAGGTGTACGTGTCAGCTCCTCCCTCACATCCTGCTCAGGTTGAACTATCGGGCTGTGGATGGCTCCTCAGTCACACATAAGCTCCCTTTGTGTCTAGCTGTTTAGAGGAAATGCACAGGCCATCTGTCACCCCACCCCAGATGTGTATTGGAGACAGGCAAAAGACAGGCACCAAATGGTTAAAGTAAAACAATGCCATCTTTCTAAAAGTGGCATTTTAAAAATTACCATTTAAAATCTGACTTCACCATAAATTGTGATTTTAAATTGTGATTCTAGAGACGCCAAGCTTGGGAGTCACATCTCTTCCCAATAGAAAATGACCCTTATAAAATGTAATAAGGTAATCCCAATGTCACCCAATGGGAGAGATGGGCCTTGCAGAAGTGAAAAATGAATTCAAAGGTTTTTCACTACTAAGACATGTAAAACTTAAACGTTCATATCCTACTTTTGTGCATACATTGCACCCTGCCCCTGGGCAGTTCAATACATACCTTATGGGTGACATATGTATTAAAAAGGAAGGTTTGGGCCTGGCAAAAGGGTTAACTTGCCAGGTCCACATGGCAGTTTAAAACTGCACACACAGGTTCTGCAATGGCAGGCCTGAGACATATTTTAATTGGGTGGCACAATTAGTGCTGCAGGCCTACTAGTAGCATTTAATTTACAGGCCCTGGTTACATGTAGAAAACATTACTAGGGACTTATAAGTAAATTACATATGCTTAAATATGCCAGGTGTGGATAAGACAATTTTACCATGTTTTAATCAGGGAGCATATGCACTTTAGCACTGGTAAGCAGTGGTAAAGTGCACAGAGTCCTAAAGATAGCAAAAAAGCCAGCAAAAATAAGGTCAGCAAAACCGGAGGAGGAAGGCAAAAACTTTGGGGCTGACCCCGCAGAAAGAGCCAGGTATTAGTAGCCCCCTTCCACTAGGGCTGCTTTTATTTACATTAAAAGGGGGGGGGGGAGGGTACGTGGCCTCCCTCCCAAATACTTGTGAGGTTCTGGAACACAATCCTCTAGGGCCATTTTTTTCAATTAAAGGGGGATGCATGGCACCCCTTCCAAGCCTTGTTAGATCCTAGGGATCCAATCCCCAAGGACCATTACTAAAAAATAAGGGGAGTACCTTCCACAAGCCGTTACAATCCCTAGGGATCCCATCCTCTGGGACCCACAGTTCTTAAAGTTGGTAAATTGTGCCCACCTAGGGCACCTAACAAATACACATTAGGGGCCAGAGAGGAGCCTCAAGGCCCGGACGCCCCAGCTGGCTCCCCGAATGCAGTGCCCCTGCCCAGAAGGAGCAGCTACCTATGATCCTGCCATGCATAGTTTAAATACTGTAAATATTACATTGATATTATCAAGGATGTTATCAAAGATGTCATGATTGCCATCATTTGTAGGGTAATTAGCAGTGCAATGGCGGGGCCGTGAGTTATAATTCCCGTAGGGCACAAGTTATAGTTACTTGAGATGACTCTAACTATAACTGGTGAATTTCTATAGTTTGCCACATTTAAAATGTGAGCCTAACTATAACATCCCTGTAACCTTTGTGTTTTAAGTGAATTTCTTTTTTTTTTAACGGATAGTAATTTTCATTACTATATGTTAATCTAACCACCGCTGTACACAGCCTTGGGCCGTGTGTGGAAGCAGATCACTACAGGGCCTGAGGCCAACCCCCTATAAGCACCCAACCTTACACTGTGCATAGCCTTTGCCCATGTGGAACGGAGGTTGCTCACAAGACCTGGCCATCAGCGAAACCCTGCGGCCAACCCCCCTAACCACCCAACCCCGTGCTGTGCATGGCTCTTTCACCGTGCACAGTGGAAGTTGGCCTCTGCCTCTCTGGGAGTCAGAATAGGTGAGAGAGGGTGGATCTGGGGGTGAGAGTGGCTGTGAGAGTGTCTGGGTGTGAGAGTGTGTACATCAGTGTTTTAGTGGGTGCATCAGTGAGTGCACAGGTCTGTGAGTTGGTGCATGAGGCGGTCAGTGGGTCTGTGAGTGGGTGTGTGAGAGTCTGAGTGGGTCTGTGAGTGAGTGCATAACTGTCTGAGTCTGTCTGAGCAGGTGTGTGAGGGTCTGACTGGGGCTGTGAATGGGTGCACGAGGATCTAAGTGGGTCTGTGAGTGGGTGCATGAGTATCTGAGTGGGTCTGTGAGTGGGTGCGTAAGTGTCTGAGTGGGTGTGTGAGTGGGAAAAACAGTTTGAAAGAGAGAGAGAAAGAAAGTGAGAGGGAGAGAGATAGCAAGTTTTTTAGGCTTTGATATATGATATACTTAAAATGAGATATTTCTACACAAATTGAAAAGAAAAATGTATTTGTCATTTAAAAAGAGTAAGAGCTTTAAGCAGCAGCTCCGTGGCTGCTGAAGCAAACTTTTCATCTCTGTTCTCTCCACGCATATTTGCATGCAGGGACAGAGATGAAATCTCCCGTTTTTGACAGCAGGACCTGTTTGACAGGTACCGCTGTCAGAAACTGGAGTGATGGCTGTGGCAGTGTCAAAGCTGCAGCCGAGCTGCAGAAAAGAGCTATCCTTAGGTGTGCACCCTGGTACATAGCAGGAGCCGGCCCTCGGGGGTGGCGGTCCCCATATCCATCAGTGGCTTCACGAGGGAGGCTGTGCGGCCCCCGTCCGATGTAAGGGTAGCCCGGGGAAGGTGGTGGGCACTAGGGCAAATGGGGGTCTGAAAAAGACCCCCTTTACATTATTTAGCATGTGCCCCAGGGAGGTGGTGGTCCCGGGGGCTGTGGGGGAAGACATTAGGCCTCCACTACATGTTAAAAGCATTTTTGCTCCAGGGGGTGGTGGTCCCCAGGGCATGGGGGAGGCCATCAGAGAGAGATAAGGGTCTATGGGTCAGAGAGTTCATTCCTTAGCCCCTTTTGTATTTTTTTGTCTTTTTTTCAGGGACTTGTAGCAAGATGGCTGACAACACTTCAACAGCTTCTTTGTTGAAGTGCTGGCAGCCAGTCAGATATGAGCACAAGATGCAGAGAAGTTGTGAATCCTTCGCATCCCTATATATACAAGATAGGATTTTCTTGAATTTTTCTAAAACTACTAAATGGATTTACACCAAAACTGAAAAATTGCGTTTTCTGGACAAGGACCTACCTTTATGTCAAATTTTGTGTAATTCCGACCAGTAGTTTCAGGGATATTGCTGTATCCCTAGGGAAAAAAGAAAGGGGAAAACTGTTTTGGGACCCACCCCCCCCCTTTATCTTGGCTCCGACCCCAATACCCCAAAGCTTTACAGACAGCAGCAGAGGTGACTGGCAATTTTTTTGTGAAACGTTTTGTGAAGATTCGTCAAGCAGCGCAAAAGATATATGCAAGTACATAAACGCTTTTTATAAAGAAACTAGGGCCCAACTATGACTACCTAGTGGTGACTGCCACTAGGTAATATTTTGATATATATATATATATATATATATATATATATATGTTCATATATATGTAAAACTATGTGGTTGATAGAGTCTTTGGGGGGCGCACTCCACTGCCGGTGCTGGGTGACGGAGGAGACCACTCTTGTAATTATTATTTAACAAACAATTCACCGCACTCCATGATGTCCCAAAATAGCTTGTATTTATTTCAAAGTAGAGCAACAATCACCAACTCACTGGAAGTCTTTTTCACAGTAAGTGAGTCTTTTCTTACTGCCCATTATGATGCATTCTGGATGTTATAGTCAACCAATTCTTTATGAAAACATCGTTTTTTGTTCAAAATAAAACTGTAGATGGACTCCATCATACAATGTGTGCTTTCTTAAGTTCTGCAGAATCTTTTTTAACCACTTGTTTCAAGCAATCCAATATGTTAAAATAAATACATATGTTTATATTATTATTAGTCAAGGGCATTGTTTAATCACATGTTCATTCTATTCACAAGAGAGGACACAACATAATACCATGAACTGTGGACATATATACTATACATGGTTCACTTGATGACCCTATTAGTATTATTTCATTATTATACATATCTAAATTATCTTTTAAGCTTAGTGCTGCAGCGTTCCGTAACTACATTGTTACTCAAATATCTGATCACAACCATTTCTAAATCAAAAACGATCATCCAAGTAAAGACTAAGGCCCTCATTCTGACCCTGGCGGTCTTTGACCGCCAGGGCGGAGGACCGCGGGAGCACCGCCGACAAGCCGGCGGTGCTTCAATGGGGATTCCGACCGCGGCGGTAAAGCCGCGGTCGGACCGGCACCATTGGCGGGGTCCCGCCAGTGTACCGCGGCCCCATTGAATCCTCCGCGGCGGCGCAGCTTGCTGCACCGCCGCGGGGATTCTGACCCCCCCTACCGCCATCCAGATCCCGGCGGTCGGACCGCCGAGATCCGGATGGCGGTAGGGGGGGTCGCGGGGCCCCTGGGGGCCCCTGCAGTGCCCATGCCACTGGCATGGGCATTGCAGGGGCCCCCGTAAGAGGTCCCCTAAATGTATTTCACTGGCTGCTGCGCAGACAGTGAAATACGCGACGGGTGCAACTGCACCCGTCGCACAGCTTCCACTCCGCCGGCTCGATTCCGAGCCGGCTTCATCGTGGAAGCCTCTTTCCCGCTGGGCTGGCTGGCGGTCTGAAGGAGACCGCCCGCCAGCCCAGCGGGAAAGTCAGAATTACCGCCGCGGTCTTTCGACCGCGGAACGGTAACCTGACGGCGGGACTTTGGCGGGCGGCCTCCGCCGCCCGCCAAGGTCAGAATGAGGGCCTAAGTGCCATCTCATACCCATATTTTTTGTGACCTCATTACTTTCTCACTTAGTATGTATATATAGATTTATGATGTGATTAACCCTCAAAATGCCATTTTATTAACAACAATGACTCATAAGTGAACAAAAAATTCCCCGTCTATATTTATTCCATACGGTTTTCTGGTACATAACTGAATGTTATATCTGCTTTTAAGTTGCTGAAGTTTTATGGTCCTGTCACCCCCTCGGTCACTCCTATTGATTTGTGATAAGCTGAAGAATACAATTCCTCTCCAGTCCTTTGTATGGTGTTTTATAAAGTGTTTAGCAACAACATAGCTTTGATCTTGATTGGTTATAGCTCTAGTGTGTTCAAGAATTCTTTTCTTTAATGGACAGATAGTACTGCCTATATCTCTTAGGCCACATTCACATTCGATCATATACACTACGTATTGGCTATTACACGTGATTCTTTGAGTAATGTGTATATCCTTTCCTTTATATTCTGTAAATGTTTTGGGGTTTCTCGCAATTTGACACACTTTACACTTGTTACATTTATAAAAACCCATAGTTTCACTGTTTAGCCAATTTTTCACTGTTGATGCAGAGTAATGCCTTTTCACTAGCATGTCTCTCAATGACTGTGACCTTCTTTAAGTTACTTGTGGTCTAGGGCCTATCCTGTGTACAATATCTTGATCACTTTTTAATATTTTCCAATGTTTTCGAAATATTTTTTCAATATCTTTGCTTTCTTTACTGTAAGTGAGAATTAAAGGAGGGAACATATTTTCAGCGGTTTCCATGATATTCAAAGTTTATCTATCAAGGTTTGGCGTCAAGGTATCATTTTGGCTCTTTTGGCTCCTAATTCAATGTTTGCTCGTGGATAACCTCTGTGGCTGAACCGTTTCTTGACCTTGGCAAATTGAATTTCCATTTCCTTATCATTGGAACAGTTCCGTCTCGTTCGTATAAATTCTCCAAATGGAATGCTATTGAGTAGGGGTTTGGGATGAAAACTCGTCCCATGCAAGATGCTATTCGTAGAGGTGGCCTTCCTAAACATAGTTGTATGTATCTGATTATCCTCTACAGAGGCACGAACAACCAAAAAGTAAATTTGTTTGTCATTGATATTGCATGTGAAACTTAGTCCACAGTTGTTGTGATTCAAACTTTCAAAATAAATAGCAAATTCATCCTTAGTGTCATCCCAAATCAAGAACAAATCATTTAAATAGTGCAGCTATAGGACTACCCTGCTTAGATGTTCAGAATAATTCGCCTGCCATGCTATCTCTCTCTCCCACCAGCCCAATGTAAGGGTTTTGTTTTAACTTATACCGGGTTCTCCCTTGCGTCTTGACAAAGGTAAACCTCTCTAAAGAGATGCAATTACATCAAAACACATCAGGGGATGTTTTTGCTCATTCCAGGTTGGCTTTGATGGTATATTATACCTGTTCAAAACTGTAATACTGTGCCTGGAGTGTAGAAAGGCTTTTGTCATTTTACAGTTTGGGAAGGATGGCACTGGGTCAATCCTATGCTTAAAGATTTTGCTGTATGAACGGCAAAAGACTTTGTCACTTTCTAGCTCGGCGTGGATAGCACTGTGACATTTGTACGCTTAAATACTTTGCTAGAAAAAATAGACATTTGAGGTGAACAAATCTAGAGTGTGGCTGTAGCTGTAGGGTGCTCCTTACTAGAGCTGCTCTCCACAAAAACTTGGGAACCACAGTTCTTGCTTCTGTTTTGCATAAATTTTGCATCACTCTAACCCTGAAAGGGTTTTGTTTTGACTTATACTGGGTGCTTCCTTGTGTCTGGACAAAGCTAAGCCTCTCCGAAGAGATGTTATCATATTGAAACATGTGTCAGAGGTTGCTTTTGCTCATTCCAGGTTGGCTTGGATTGTATTTTATCAGTCCAAAGCTGCAATTCTGTGCTTAGAGTGGTGAAAGGCTTTTGTCATTTTACAGTTCAGCAAGGACGGCACTGGGTCAATCTTATGCTTAAAGATTTTGCTGTATGAATGGCAAATACTTTGTTGCTTTCTAGCTCATCATGGATGGCACTGTGCCAATCCTATGCTGAAATACATTTCTAGAAAAACAGACATTTGAGGAGAGAAAATTCAGAGTGTTGCTGGTGATGCAGGGTGCTCATTACTGGTACTGCTCTCCACCTAAACATTTGTTTTGCATAATTTATGTGTCACTCTAATCCTGAAAGGGTTTTGTTTTGACTTATGCTGGGTGCTACCTTCTATCTGGACAAAGCTGAACCTCGCTGAAGAGATGTAATGACATTGAAACAAGTGTCAGGAGTTACTTTTTCTCAGTCCAGGTTGGCTTGAAAGCTGTAATAGTGTGCCTGGAGTGGTGAAAGGCTTTTGTCATTTTACAGTTTGGCTCAATCCTATGCTTAAAGATTTTGGTGTAGAAATGGCAAAAGACTTTGTTGCTTTCTAGCTTGCCGTGGATGGCGTTAGCCATGAAGAGTACATTAATAGCATTCAAAACGTTGACGCTATTGTCCCCTACCCTGCGCCACGGTGCGCCGTATTTCAAATACAGCGCACATATGGTGGCAGTAGGGGGGGGCTAAGGGGTGCAAGAGAAGTGGCCCTGCACTGTGTGCAGCACCACATCTGTTAAATCGGTCCCAAAGACTTATGCCATTTGTACAGCATTTGTACAGCAAAATCTAGATAGAAATAGATGAACAAACAATGGTGGTCATATAGCAGTGTGCTCTTAGTGCTGGTGCATACTGCAGTGCCTGACCACAACCCCAACAATATACATATATACATACATCCAGATCTCTGTACTGGGGGTGAATGTTTGACATTGTTCAGCATTCCGTCCATCACTTGTTTTTTGCATTTGTCGCCCTAAGTGGGAAGGGTATGCTGAGACGTGGGTCCCGTGCTTCCCATGCCACTAGATTCAAGCTAGCCTGGCTGATGAGGGGTGAAACCCCGAAACCGGTCCCAGGATGCTTGCTTCCAGTCCAGGGAGGACCTGGCCTGGCAGTTCGGGCTGGACTGTTCCCATGGGGAACAGGGTCAAGACTGATTTGCATTTGGTTGGGTCCAAACTGGAATGGCATGGGCAGCAAAAATACAATGGATTTAGACCCAGATCTCTGTACTGGGGGTGAATGTTTGACATTGTTCAGCATTCCGTCCATCACTTGTTTTTTGCATTGGTCCAGCCGGATCCATTGACGCTTCATCAGGACCTACACAACTAAATAATCAGACCTCTTCAGAGTAAGTATCACAGATTAGGATACATAGATGCCGGTCACTTACTTAAAGTTAACTGGTTAACACAGGTACCCGACCCCTAGTTGAGACCAGGTCCCTTGGGTGGTACGTCTCAAGGACTCAAGGTGACACTAAATAATGATCACCGGTCCAGCTTGTTGGACCTAACCTCGGAAACGGACGACCCGGAAAACGTTGTTAACTTTAAGTAAGTGACCGGCATCTATGTATGAGAAACATGTCGACCAGAATATAGAGGTTCTTTTAATGTTTAGGACTCTCTACAACATTTACTACTTTTGATAGGTTTTGAGCATAATCCTCAATTCTTCTTTCGAGTTTTTTGATTTTAACCTTGGTCTTCATCCTTGTTATATCAGATTGATTAAATGATGGTGTCCAGTGGATGAATAACCAATTTTAACCTCTCTTTTTGTTTTTTGGTGGTGACTTTAAGCATTACATTGTGTATAGTTGAATTTACCAGTCACTATCACAAGAGTCCGGCTGAGAGCCCCCCACATCGGGGTGGCCACTAGGCATTGCAGAGCCGGCCTAGTGAGGAGCATTTCCCGATGATGATGCTAGTCATCCAAAGTGATGCTTGAGGGTTCCAGCTCCTGAGATCACAGGTCTCCCGGTTTGACTACTCTTTTTGGAACAGTGTACCTATATCTAATTATTATTGATGGGAGATTGTACACTGGACCATTAATACTCCCGGTCCCTCCTCTCCTTGTTGATAGTGTTTTAATATAACTTGTTCAGGTAAAGAGTTTTAAACTTTACCTAAAAAGTTGCCAACTTCAGCCCTATAGAGCTTTGCTCTGATTGGCCAGCCTCTGGCAGCCTGGCCAGGCTACCTTCAGGAGATGTGAAGTAGCCTGGGCTGAACACAAAGAGGTGTGCTTGGGGGAGGGGAACTTCCCTCAGCAGATGGAAAAGCAGGAAGGGGGGAAGGCTGCCAAACTGATCTTCAAAGGCAGGGACGGACATTTGGAGCAACCCAGCACCTCCCTCACATCCTGCAAACCCAAACAATTAGGTGCCCCCTTGAGTAGATTAGGAGAGGGCAGGAGAGGGGTGTGTTTTGGATGTTTAGCTACACCAGTGGATGGGCTCTGACAGATGTAACCTCCAAAAATCATTTTCAGCCATGATGGATTTTTGAGGAATGTTGCTCCCTGAGATTGATTTTTGCCACACTTCCCAGGAAGTGGTCTTCACAGGGGGAAGGACCCTGTACCGATTGGAGAACCAGGACCACTCCTGCTTTTCACCCAGGAACAATAATAAAACTGGCAGACCTGCACCCACACCTCGGATCCCTGCAAGGAAGAATTCCAGGAGAAGAAGGACTGCTCTGCTAGATCCATGACCTGCAACTTGACACTGTACTCTGGAAGACTGCACCAGCTGCACACTTGGGCTTTACAACAAGGACTTTGCCTGGCTTCAACTGGTTCAAAGAGGGACTCCCCATTTGCTACATGTGACAAATTGCTAACCAAAGTCCCCTGCACCATCTCCTGAAGAAACTGACGAGCTGACCACTGTGCAGTGGCCAAATTGGAGTTTGCACCAGGTGCATACTGGGAGTTGTAGTCTGCACCCTCAAGGAGCATCTCAGAGGTTCTGGAACCTTGGGTAAGCTCTGGACCTCAAAGGAACCTTAAAAGAACATCTGGGAGAAGATCCAGAAGTTTGAAGAAGTTTGGAGAACTTTTTGAAAACAAATTCCATAAAGGGACTGACCCGCCGTGGCAACTCTAGCCAGCTTGCCTTAACCGTGACCCGGCCTGACTTGCAGGTTTATCCCGGTGAAGAAAATCTCTGAAAAAAGTGACTAGGTCTGAACGTAGAAAGTTGACTGGTCAGTGTATCCGAAGAGGGCTTCAAGGTCGTCGGTTCAAGATTCAGGTTTACCCCGCTCAAGGGATTTTCGTCGCAAAAAATCATCTAAGTTCAAAGTAAAAATCTCCACTGAGTGCCCCCAAAATGCATATCTGAGGAAGAGTCCCAAGAGGTCAGATTGGGCTGGGGACTTAGTCGGCTGAAGAAAATCTCCAGAAAAATGACTAAGTCCTAAGGTAAACTTCTGACTGAGGCCTCCCGCGGGCTGTAGCCGAGCAGGGCTCCATCGCGGTCGGCCTTAAACTTTGACTTTGCCTCGGTCGAGATGCAACCAGATGACAGATTCCCGCTATTCATTTCTAAGCGTTCAAAATAATTAATTATTCAAAAATTCACATCTCCGGTTCCCTTTATCCTACTTTATTTGTTTTGGTGTCATTCTAAAGCTGAAAATATTTCCTATTTTTATAAATTGGTTTTGGATTTTTACACTGTTTCATGTGTTTTATTTAAGTACTGTTTTGTGATATTTGAATGCTTTCCACTTTGTCTCCTAAGGTAAGCCTTGTCGCTCGTTGCCAATCGACCAAGGGTTGAGCTAGGTTTAATTTATTGAGACCTAACAGGAGCTAAGTGGGTGTTAGTGGCCTATTAATAAGTGTAGATACTTACCTGCCCTTACCAATTACTCATTTTCCAACACTTGGCTAAAGCTGAAACCCAAAATGCATGCCAACACTTCCTAGTTGGATTTTTGACAGCCAATCAAATCTCAGCATTTGATTGGGCCTATTCGTGAAGTATTTGTGCTTCTAGAGATACAAATGTGGATTTCCTCTAATATCTTGAAAACTACTGAATAGATTTACAGAAATCGTGATCTGTGGACCACAAACTACCTTTCTGACAGATTTGGTGCAATTCCATCCTGGGGTTTGGGCTGTAGGTGTGTCTAAAGAGTCTATGGGAATTAACATGGGAAACACACTTTTTTGACCTTTCCTTTTTTTGACAGATCACCCTGAAACTTTCCATGCACAACAAGACCCTTGGAGACACTTTTCTTTTAATTTTGTGAAGATTTGTCAAGCGGTGGTAAGTCAAAAAAATCCTTTTCTATGGAAACTAGTCTAACTAGGTCCTAATTATAACTACCTACTGGTGACTGCCAAAGATAATACTAATCCAGGTAGTTATAGTTAGGACTAGTTTCCATAGAAAAAGTGTTTTTTGACTTGGCTATATCCTTGGCACCGCTTGACGAATCTTCACAAACTTTTTCAAAATAAAATGTGCCCATGAATCTTGTTGTGCATGGAAAGGTTCAGGGTGATCCATCAAGCGGGGGTGAGAAAAAGGGGGGGGTCAAAAAAAGTGTGTTTCCAATTTTAATTCCCATAAAGATTTTAGACACCACAACAGCACAAACTTCTGGACAGAATTACACCACATTTGGCAGGACTGTAGCTCCTTGTCCAGAATGAGTGCTTAAATGTATTCAGTAGTTTTTGAGAAATTAAAGGAAAATTTAATTTGTATATCTGGGTGGAGCCTAAGCACAGATCTCATGCAAGATCGGATTGGCTGTTAGCACTTCAACCAGAAAAAACACAGCCAACTTGGGACCAAGTTACATGATAACACCCCATTGAAATGAATTGTAGTCAATGGCAGGTTTTGAGGGTCACAAAAAGGAGACCATATAATGGGTGATAACAATGTTTTGTAATAATATAAATTATTTGTTGGTGGAACCATACTCATTGTAAGAATTGTGGTGGGTTTCAAGGCGATTTTACCCTGCTGGGATTTCATGAATTAGGTTTGAGAGAAAACTGTTTTCTCCTGATTTTCCCATAGAGGTTATGGAAGGTGCTCTAGAAGCTAAAATGAAAGCATAGTTACTTGAAATAACTCTAACTATAACAGCTGAATTTCTATGGTTGTGTGTGTGTAAGATTTAAGGTTAAAGCAACAGTTTTATTTAAAAAAATCTCAGCAATAAACTAGCAAAACCACTGAAATTCATCTGTTATATTTATCTTAAGTGTTTATAACTTGCACTCACACCATGCACAACATTGTCATCACTGCTGTCATTAAGATGTTGAAGTGATGTTATCAATGACGTAATGGAACATGTCTTGATTTATATCATATGGGAGGTAATTAACAGTGCATAGCGAAGGTATGAGATATAGTCACTTTACTTTACTAGTTTAGGATCCTGAGTACTAAGTACTAAGCTGTGGCACTGCTCCCCAGTTCCCCAACGCTGCCCTCTTTCAGGGTGCCTAAAGCCATGCACATACATTTGTGCTATAGCAAAGCAAAGAGAGAGCATGATGTCTAGCAAGTTTTCTCCCACACTGTATATGTGCTCTACAGTACAACATTCATACAATGTGAGAAATGTTAGGATAGATAAAATAATTTCTTCTTGTTCATATCTGCCTTGAGGAGGCATCATTTTTTGGTGTAAATCCCTGTCTACCAATGTTAGTAGATAGGGCTTGGCATCTAAATCATGGTTGTTAAAGGTTACAATTGGTCTGCCCAGGTATCACCCAAGGGACACTTCCTTAACCAAATAAAATACAAGTAGTGGAAAGTATTATTTGATTTGCATTAGGACTACTTTTCACTGCAAAAAATGTTTGCACTGGAAAGTAAATAATTGATCAACACTTTGTGACACTTTGCATCACTTTGTGCGACTTTGCACTGGCACAAAGTGTTGATAAATCCGCCCCAAAAATTGCTGTGAACATGGTGCAATGTGTGAAGGGCTTGCTGAGCATGCCACTGTTGGACTGTTTAGATGCTTTAGCTCTGGCATCTGTCCTTCTACCATAGCCCACTTCAATTCCCCTTGGCTCCTAAGACTTTGATCCTTGACTTTTGAGTATTTGCCCCTTTAATTTAGTGTCTATGGGGGTCATTCTGACCTCGGCGGTAAAAGGCTCTTACCGCCGGTCAGAAGACCGCCATCATACCGCCGCGGCCGCGGTAAACCGCCACGGTCATTCTGACCCACAACTGCCAAATCGCCAAAAACCCGACATCCACTGAAGGCCGCCTCATCAGCGGTCAGCGATAAACTGGAGATGACCAAACCTCCACCGTCACGCCAACACAAACAAGCCCATGCCATTACGACCCACGAATCCACGCGGCGTTCTTTCAACCGCGGTATCCCATTGGCGGTACACACCGCCGCGGTCAAAATACACACACATTTACAAAACACAACCACATTGGACAATTCGAAATACACACACCTGATACACATACATACACCACTCCCACACACCCATCACTATATAAAACACACACCCACAACACCCACAAACCCCCACAACTCGAAATTCAGAGACAAGGCGCAAAACACAGAGAGAGAGCACAGGGAACGCAAAGCACAACACACAGAGGAACCCAACATCATCACCCACACCACATCTACGCACAAAACACCACACACCACCACACTCATCACCACAAACACCACCCCACACCTCATCCACACCACCCCATGGCACCCCAAAGACACCCCAGGTTCTCGGACCAAGAACTCAGGGTCATGGTGGAGGAAATAATGAGGGTAGAGCCCCAGCTCTTCGGCACACAGGTGCAGCACACCACAATAGCCAGGAAGGCGGAGCTATGGCAAAGGATCGTCGACAGGGTCAACGCTGTGGGACAGCATCCCAGAAATCGGGAAGACATCCGAAAGCGCTGGAACGACCTACGGGGGAAGGTGCGGTCGATGGTGTCAAGACACAACATCGCTGTGCAGAAGACTGGCGGCGGACCCCCACCCACTCCACCCGAATTCACAGCATGGGAGCAAGAGGTCTTGAACATCCTGCATCCTGAGGGCCTCGCTGGAGTAGGCGGAGGAATGGACTCTGGTAAGTCTAATCTCAACTACTTCACCACCCCCCCACCCACCAGCATGCCAACCCACACCCCCACCCTCACCCCCAACCCCCCAGCACACATCCTCCCTGTTAATGTCTCACCAGCACAACCCACCCAACCCAACACCAACCCCTGAATGCCAACACAAACCATGGACACCCATCACCTAAGCATGACCACTGCACATACCCATCCCCCCCGCAAACCACCCTCACAACTCCTCCCACAAGGGACTGCCAGCACTGGGGGACAAGGGCACCCACAAATCGCACGCCATGGCACACACAAAAGCAATAACCATACTCTTTTACCCCTGCAGGGCCCGAACGCCAAAACACCGGCCAGGAGGGTCCAGATGTGTCCATCCCACCCCCAGAACAGGCCCCCAGTGATGACAGCAGCTCTGTCGACCTAGAACCTGATGACCAGCCCGGACCATCGGGGACCTCTGGATAGTCCGTTACCCTCAGTCAGCCACAGGCCACAGCAGACCTACCCCCCTCTGGAAACACCAGCACAGCACCGACCCAGCGGGCCCATGCTTCTGTCTCCAGGACAGGTCAAGCAGCGGTGTGTCTACCAGTACAGGGCACCCAGGGTAACCCACAACCCCAACAACAACAGGGACCTGGGGGCACTGGTAGTGGGCACACCGTCCAGGGGACAGAGGCCCAGGAACAAAGGGGAACTGGGAGGGCTGCTGTGCGACAGAGGGAGGACAGGCCTAGGGAACCCACTGTCCAAGAGGCCCTCACCACCATCATGGGAGCGTACCACCACTCCCAAGAGACGATGGCGACGGTCCTGGCCAGGTTCCAGGAGATCCAGGCCATGCAGGAGGGCCAGTACATGGGGTTCCGGGAAGAACTGCGCAGCATCAGTTCCGCAATGGGTACAATCGTGGTGGCACTCAACCAGATTGTCACCACATTGCGGGACCATGTGGCCCCCCAAAGGGCCCCTGCCACTAGCAAGGAGGAAGAACAGCACACCACCTCCGCCGGTGCTAGTGGTCAGGAGGCCCCAACACAACAGCAACGGCCCACCCGGACCCCACCCCCTGCAGAACAAGAACCACCCCGCAAGAAAGGCCTGAGATCTAGGAAGAAGACAGAGTAGGATGTCAAGATCCCCGCCATGCACAGAATCACCCGGATGTCATCCCACTGTCCCACTTGTTCACCCTGTCCAACCTTGAACTGCCCCTGCTCCACCTTCCACAGGCATATGGACAATGGACCTGTAGGAACGACAGTCTGGACACTGCCATGGACATGCCTCCACCATCACCCATCACCCTTTTAGAACTATACACCTATTTGAAAACTACAATAAACACATTTTTTGCACAAAAACACACTGGATTCTGCTATCTATTTATTTAAACCAAATGTATTCGAGATAACCAACAAAACTCTTCTAGTAACATTGTGATGACAACATACCAGTGTCACACAGCGGTAGTCCATGGGGAAAAAAACCAGAGGGCACTCCGTGGGGATCAGATCACTGAAATAGGAAGTGAAATACACAACTAAGTTACCATACATTGGGGTGAAAGGTCAGACAGTAGAGAGCCTCTACAGTTACAGATATAATACAATGCAGGAGTAGATTCTTACCTGTGTGTCACTGGAAATACTGCAGTATCACTCTGTCCCTGTTGTCTGTGTCGTCCTCTTCGTCTTCCTCCTCTTCACTCTCCGCAGGCTCCACAGCGTCCACAACACCACCATCTGGACCATCCTCCTGCAGGAAAGGCACCTGGCGTCGCAAAGCCAGGTTGTGAAGCATGCAGCAGGCCACGATGATATGACACACCTTCTTTGGTGAGTACATTAGGGATCCACCTGTCATATGCAGGCACCTAAACCTGGCCTTCAGGAGGCCGAAGGTACGCTCAATCACCCTCCTAGTACGCCCATGGGCCTCATTGTACCGTTCCTCTGCCCTGGTCCTGGGATTCCTCACTGGGGTCAATAGCCAAGGCAGGTTGGGGTAACCAGAGTCACCAATTAGCCACACATGGTGTCTCTGTAGCTGTTCCATCACATAAGGGATGCTGCTATTTCGCATGATGTACGCGTCATGCACTGACCCTGGGACCTTGGCATTTAAATGGGAGATGTACTGGTCAGCCAAACAGACCACCTGGACATTCATCGAATGGTAATTTTTTTGGTTCCTGTACACCTGTTCATCGTCTTTTGGGGAAACCAAAGCCACATGGGTACCATCAATGGCACCAATGATATTGGGAATGTGTCCAAGGGCATAGAAATCACCCTTCACTGTAGGCAAGTCACCCACCTCAGGGAAAATGATGTAGCTCCGCATGTATTTCATCAGGGCAGACAACACTCTGGACAACACCTTTGAAAACATAGGCTGAGACATCCCAGATGAAATGGCCACTGTAGTTTGAAATGATCCACTGGCAAAAAAATGCAGCACTGACAGCACCTGCACTAGAGGCTGAATCCCTGTGGGTTGGCGGATGGGTGACATCAGGTCTGGCTCCAGCTGGGCACACAGTTCCTGTATAGTGGCACGGTTGAGTCTGTAGGTGAGTATGACGTGTCTTTCTTCCATTGTCGACAGGTCCACCAGCGGTCTGTACACAGGAGGATTCCTCCATCTCCTCGCAAGTCCCAGCGGACGGTGCCTAGGAAGGACAACATGGAGCACCGAGTCAAGCAACCCACAGGTAAGTGCCCACAGCATGCACAGTACACGAATCTCTCGGTATTGAATGGCTAGTATGAATGTCGGTGCAAGGCCTAGCCTTGTGTGACGCAGTAGGAATTAAGCCATTTGGGCCCTGGAAATGGCGGCTGCCTGACCTGTGAAGTGTAACAATGTGAAGTGAGGTCATTGCGCAAGCATGGCACACCGTGGCGGTAGGCGGTCGCAGTCCGCGGCGCAAAGCCGCATTGGACAACATTGAACCCTATGGGTTTCAGGAGCCAATGGCGGTGAGCGCCGGCGGTCGCGGTACGCACCGCCGCGGTACGCACCGCCGCGGCTGTAACCGCCATTTTCTCTATGCTTATTCACACGAGACCTGATCATCCACAGGAGAGGACCTATACTGCAAGTGCTGCTGTGACCTCGGTCTGGAAGTGACAATGGCTGCTGCGACTGGGGAAAGGGCCCCCGCCTTCAGTTCCGAGGAGTTGGAGAAGCTCGTGGACGGGGTCCTCCCCCAGTATGCGCTACTCTACGGGCCTCCAGACCAACAGGTGAGTACACGGGGGGCAATGCATAGTGCCCAATGCCTGGGTTGAGTGGGGAGGATGTACGATGGAGGCGAGGGCAGCGAATGACGAATGCATGGCACAACAGATGAGAGCATGTGCCACATGGCAAGGTTGGGGAGGGGGGGCCACTCACATCGAGCATGCAGAAAAGTGATGATGTTTCTCTTCCCCCCCTGTACATGTCACATAGGTCAGCGCCCACCAGAAGATCGACATTTGGCGTGCCATCGCCAAGGACGTCCGGGCCCTGGGGGTCCACAACAGAAGGGGCACCCACTGCCGCAAGAGGTGGGAGGACATCCGCCGCGGGAGCAGGAAGACCGCGGAGGCTCTGCTGGGGATGGCCTCCCAACCTAGGAGGGGTGCCAGTCGTACCTTGACCCCCCTGATGTCCCGGATCCTGGCGGTGGCCTACCCCGATTTAGATGGGCGCTTGAGGACATCACAGCAGACACAAGGGGGTGAGTACCAGCAAATTCGGCTATTTAGCACGCAGTGGAGGTGCCTGGGGGGGGAGGAGGGCTGTGGGTATCCCTAGGCCAGGGCGATTTCTGTAGGATAGGCCCGTCCGTGAGGTATGGTCCTGTGCCCCCGCCCCCCACCTCTGTAGGGTGCCTAGTAATGCGATTCATGGACCAGTGTATACTGTGTGGGCAGTTGTCGCCCATAGGCTTGTAGGGCATGTCCCAGTGAATGAGTAGTGTACCCCAAGTGCGCAGCGTAGTGCAGGGGGCTTCTGTGTCTGTCCTCTCCGCCAACGGTGTCCCCAATGCATGCACTCAACTTGTCTTTATGTTTTCCACCACCCCCCCCCCATTTTCTTTGTTTTTCTGTGAATGTGTGCATTAGCATCATCAGGCGGAGGAGAAGTGGCATCGGCGCAAGAGGGAGCTGCATCTCACATGGCCCCGGAGGGCCATGCAACTGACTCCGACATGATCAGTGAGACGGAGGGCGAGGGGGGCTCCACCACGGGGACCCGTGGAGACGTCAGCGACACCGACACGTCCTCGGAAGGGAGCTCCCTTGCGGTGGCGGCAACATCCGTGCCCACCGATCCTACAGGTACAGCCGCCACCCAATGCACCAGCTCCGCCCTCCCAGCAGCCCCTCGGCCTTCGGCCCGTGCCCGCAAGGCCAGGAAGCCGGCCATCTCCTTCGCCCCAGGCACCTCAGGCCCTGCCCCAGTCACCCCTGCTGCCCTCAGTGAGGAGGTCATTGACCTCCTGAGGACCATCATTGTTGGGCAGTCTACCCTTTTGAATGCCATCAAGGGTGTGGAGAGGGAGGTGCATCAAAGCAATGCATGCCTGGAGGGCCTTCATTCGGGTCAGGCTGCCCATCAACGATCGTTCAACGCTCTGGCCTCAGCACTGACGGCAGCGATTGTCCCTGTCTCCAGCCTCCCTCTTCTGACTCCCTCCACCCAGTCCCACTCCCCTGTTCCTCTGCCTATCCCATCCACACCTACAGACCAGCCTGCACACACCTCAACACCCAAGGGCAGCTCATCCAAACATAAGCACCACAGAACACACAAGCATTCACCCAAGCAACATCCAGATGCAGACATGCCAACAGTCACTACCTCCTCTGTGTCCCCCACCTCCTCGTCTCCCTCCTCCCTCCCTGTGACGTCTCCACACACACCTGCAAGCACACCACCATCAGCCATTGCACCCAGCACCAGCACAACCTCCAGTACAGTCCGCACACGTGCAGTCACCACCCCCACTGCCATGTACACGTCCCCTGTGTCCTCTCCCAGTGTGTCTGTCACCCCCGCTTCCCAACCACACAAACGCAGGCAGGCACCCAAACAACAGCCATCCACCTCACGTCAGCCTCCAGCCCAAGCACCTGCACCAAAAGACAGCACACTTGACTCTCCTACAACCACATCCTCTTCCTCCACTCCCATACCCACTCCAGCTACCCTTCCCATGGCTCCAAAGAAAATTTTCCTCTCTAAACATGACCTCTTTTCCTCACCTGACCCACCCCCTCCATCCCGTAAGAGTTCCACAAACACCTCAGCCACCACCAGCCCAGCAACTCTCAAGAACGTCGTGCCTGGTTTTTGGAGTCCGCCCTTTCCTTGGGCAGGGACATCGTCAAGCAGCAAAGACACAGCCAGCCCCCCCCCTGGGAAGAGGAGCAAAAAACTCAAGGGCAGGCGCGACAGGCCTGATACGCCTGCCCCCAAGGAGGGTAGCCTTACACCGTCACCTGCCACATCGGGTAAGGGAGCCAAGGGCCACGGACAGTCTGCCAAGGAGGGTAAGGGCAGCAAGGAGCAAAAGGCAGGGAGCAGTCGACCTGGCCATGAGGGCCCCACCAGCCCCATTCCGGGGGTATCGGAGGAGACACAGGGCCCGAGGGCTCCATCACAGGAGGGCCCCGCAACGGAGAGGTCCGATGCAGACTGAGCGGCAAGTATTGGCCAGGTGTTGTTCACTGGAAACACAAGACAGGCACCGCTGAACAGGGCACCGCCGTGAGAAGCACCGCTGAACAGGGCCCTTCCTGTCAAGCACCGCTGAACTGGGCCCTTCCTGTCAAGCACCGCTCCGCTGGGCCCTTCCTGTCAAGCACCGCTGAACTGGGCCCCGCCATCTCAAGCACCGCTGAACAGGGCCCCGCCGTCTCAAGCACCGCTGAACAGGGCCCCGCCGTGGGAAGCACCGCTGAACTGGGCCCTTCCTGTCAAGCACCGCTCCGCTGGGCCCTTCCTGTCAAGCACCGCTGAACTGGGCCCGCCGTCTCAAGCACCGCTGAACAGGGCCCCGCCGTCTCAAGCACCGCTGAACAGGGCCCCGCCGTGAGAAGCACCGCTGAACTGGGCCCTTCCTGTCAAGCACCGCTGAACTGGGCCCTTCCTGTCAAGCACCGCTGAACTGGGCCCCACCGTCTCAAGCACCGCTGAACAGGGCCCCGCCGTGAGAAGCACCACTGAACTGGGCCCTTCCTGTCAAGCACCGCTGAACTGGGCCCTTCCTGTCAAGCACCGCTCCGCTGGGCCCTTCCTGTCAAGCACCGCTCCGGTGGGCCCTTCCTGTCAAGCACCGCTGAACTGGGCCCCGCCGTCTCAAGCACCGCTGAACAGGGCCCCGCCGTCTCAAGCACCTCTGAACAGGGCCCCGCCGTGAGAAGCACCGCTGAACTGGGCCCTTCCTGTCAAGCACCGCTGAACTGGGCCCTTCCTGTCAAGCACCGCTCCGCTGGGCCCTTCCTGTCAAGCACCGCTCCGCTGGGCCCTTCCTGTCAAGCACCGCTCCGCTGGGCCCTTCCTGTCAAGCAGCGCTCCGCTGGGCCCTTCCTGTCAAGCAGCGCTCCGCTGGGCCCTTCCTGTCAAGCACCGCTGAACTGGGCCCCGCCGTCTCAAGCACCGCTGAACTGGGCCCCGCCGTCTCAAGCACTGCTGAACTGGGCCCTTCCTGTCAAGCACTGCTCCGCTGGGCCCTTCCTGTCAAGCACCGCTCCGCTGGGCCCTTCCTGTCAAGCACCGCTGGCCCATTGGCAGTCCCGGTTCTGTGTCGGGCAGGCCTTCACGACGCACTCTGCCCACCATGCCTCCTCCATGACCAGTGGTCTCTGTAATCCACCTGATGGACTGTGGCTTTGCACTCCCCAGGATGTAACAGTGGGCAAGCCACCCACTGTAGAGACTTGAGAGACTGTGGCTTTGCACTCCCCAGGATGGCACAGTGGGCAATCCACCCACTGTAGAGACTTGAGAGACTGTGGCTTTGCACTGCCCAGGATGGCACAGTGGGCATGGAGGCCCTTCGTGGATCTGGCGTTGTGGACTCATGTGGCTGAGGTGCCCCCCGTTCCCTTCCCCCTGAGGTGCCTGTTTTATCTTTTTGTGATGCCCCAGCAGTGTTCTCTCCAATGGACTCGTTCTCGTGTGTGGGCTTTGCCCATGTGTTGCTGCACATTGGCCCACGGACATTTGGACTTTGAAAGACTGGGCCGGACTTTTGCTACTTGTATGTATATAGTTCTAGATGTGTATTTATTATTCATATATTGCTAAGATCGCTATACTTTATTGTTGCAATAATATAGTTCTACTTTTACATTCATTGCCTTTTGTCTTAGCTTTTTGGGCGGGGGGTTGGGGGTGTCACTCTGACTTTTTATATGCATAGGTGTGTAGGTATTTCAGTCGGGGTGAGGGTGGGGGTGGGGGTGTCGCGTATGTGTGTGCTCGTAACCTTTCCTCCTCCCCCCTCCCCTGTGTCGTAGGTGCAGTACTCACCGTTGTCGTCTGCGGCGAGGTTCGTGATCCTGGAAGAAGAGCAGGAAGGCAATGGCTGGGAGGATGTGGAGTTCGGGTTCCATGCTGTTCCGATTCCTCGTGGAGTGTGTCGAGGTAAGCGTTTTCCTTTTGAAATGTCTGTTTCCGCCGTGTTTTTATCGGCGGGGCTCCCGCCCCGGAAAAGGGGGCGGATTGGTGAGTCGTGATAGGGTGGGCGGTACATTGTCTGCCGCCTGCCTGTTGGCGGTGACCGCCGCACTGTTTGTTTGTACCGGCCTGTGTTGGCGGTTCCCGCCAGGGTCAGAATTCAATATTTTTGGCCGCCAGCCTGTTGGCGGGTTGGCCGCCGCTTTAACACTGACCGCCAGGGTCAGAATGACCCACTATGACTCTTGAGCCCTGAACATTGTCACTTAAGTACTTGCTTCTGATTCTGTGCAAATGGTCCTCTAAATCCAATCCCCTTCGCCCTTAGCCCATTGTTTCCTTATACATTGACTCAAGACTGTGTATTAAGGATATGTGTTCCCTTCACCCAAATATCCATTCCCTAGACCTTTTAAACTGCCTATTCGACTTGGCAAGTGTATCCACTTGCCAGGCCTTATCCTTCCCTTTTTATACATATAAGGCACCCCTAGGTAGGCCCTAGGTAGTCCCATGGGCAGGGTGCAGTGTATTTAAAAGGTAGGACATGTAATGGTGTGTTTTACATGTCCTAACAGTGAAATACTGCTAAATTTGTTTTTCACGGTTGCAAGGCCTATCTTCCTCATAGGTTAACATGGGAGCTGCCTTTAAAAAACTTTAAAGCAAAGATTCCCCCTTGAGGGCAGATAGAAATATGAAGTTTGGGGTCTCTGAACTCGCAAAATAAAAATACATCTTTTAGTGGTTTGTTTTTGGATTGTGAGTTTTAGAAAGTAGGCATTTTCTTGTTTAAACTATTCTGTGACTCTGCCTGTTTGTGGATTCCCCATCTAGGTAAGTTTGACAGTTATGCTGTTGTGAATTCCCTCTAGACAGTGACACAAAGGGGCCTGGGGTGTAGCCTGCATATCCTTATGGGTCATCTGAGCTGGAATGGAGGGAGGACTGGTCGCTTACACCTGAAAGGACTGTGCCTGCCCTCACACAATGCAGTCTCCAACCCCCTGGTGTGTGTCTGGGGCCTGGCCTGGACAAGGAAGGAACTTCCAAACACTTGAGACTTTGCTTTGAATTTTGCCAACTTCAAAGGCAGAAAGGGATATAAGAAGAAGACCCAAATCCCCAGAATTTTAGAATCTTTCTGGAATCAAGAGGAAACTCTGCCCAGGAGAAGAGCTGAAGGAGGAGTACTGTCCCTTTGCTGTGTTGCTTTGCTGGACTGGCCTGCAGTTGCTGCTTCTGCCTGAAAACAGTGCAAAGTGTGAACTTTGCTGTGTGTCCTGCTTGAGGAAGTTCTCCAAGAGCTTGGAGTAGAGCTTGCCTCCTGTTGGATGTCTTAGGGACACCAAAGACTTCAGTTTCCTCGACCTGGAGCACTGGGAACAGTATGTTTTGTGCTGTTCAATAGAAGAAACCACTGCAAAACTGCCAATGAAGCCACTGAACTGCCGGCACCGCACGGAGCCGCACTGCTCCGCTTTGCACCGCGACCCTGGTCTCACCAATGCCATCATTGGATGACTTCACCAAGCTGCTGCTCGCACCGCGACCTGTGGGCCGGCACTCTGGCTCCACCTTGCTCACACCGCATTCTGGGCATCCTTGATGACATCGCTCCTCCTGACACCAGCGCCGTTGCCAGCACCATGGCCTGTGGACACCACTTGTGAGGTACACGAAGCACCATCCCACACCACAGCCCCAGTCCACCGACGCCAGTATCATTGACTCCAGTGTCATCACCAGGCATCCCTGCCTGCACCGTGGCCTGTGGACACCTCTCGTGAGGGTCATGAATCATCGCCCCGTCCCACACCGCTGGCTTGGGACTACCGACGACAGTGCTTCAGCAACGACAATGCTGCTGCCTGCCCCATGACCTGGTGACACTGCACGTCGCACTGCTGCACTTCACACCACAGCCCTGGTCTCATCAACGCCACTGGATGTCATCACCGAGCCGCTGCCTGCACCGTTACCTGTAGGCACCACATGTCACACCATCCCACTTCGCACCGCAGCTCCAATGCCATCCACTTCAGTGCACCTGACTTCATCAACCCTGAGGTTGGTCCACAACGAATGTGACTTCAAGGGCACGACGACTCCCGCACTGACTCCGGAACCGACACTGTGACATCAGCGACCCCACTCTCTGAAGCTCACCCTGAGGATCACAGCACCCTGCAATTTCCAAACGTACTGTTTGCGTGTCTTCCCGACACCGTAGCTAGTGCGCGACACCACGGCTGGCCTGAACTGTTGGATTTCTTGATCATGATGCCGTGATAGCCCCAGGTGGACCTATCGACTTCAAGGAACTGCATTTTTAAGTAAATCTTGCAAGAATTCATATTTTTATTATTGTATGTTGGATTTTTATCATATTTGATCTTGTTTTATATAGATAAATATTAGCATTTTTTCTAAAACTGGTGTGGAGTCCTTTTGTAGTGTTTTCATTTATTACTGTGTGTTATGTGCAAATGCTTTACACATTGCTTCTGAGATAAGCCTGACTGCTCCTGCCAAGCTACCAAGGGGGTGAGCAGGGGTATCTGAGCGGTTATCTCCCTTATCCTGACTAGAGTGAGGGTCCTTACTTGGACAGGGTGCAAACTGACTGCCAACTAGAGACCCCATTTCTAACAACCCTCATCACCCTGCTAAAGTCATTATTCAGCACTCACCCTTTTCTAACACCATCATTGCACTAATGCACTCTTTTTGCATCTGAATTTGCAGATAGGTCTGCAAGATAATTTCTTTATTGTCTGCCACATAATATCCCATTCTGCACTGAACAATGGTAGGTAAAGCATAGATACATCAGGAGGAGTCAATGATATTACCTTCCCTCAGAAAGCACAAAGGCAACATCACATCTGGTTCACAAGGACCTAGCCCTTTTACACAACAAGATCATCAACAGTTCACTACTTCCTCCTCCCAAAAGGCATCATCTTCCCTCAACATATGTTCCTCACTGTCCTTAATCTCGCCAAGTTCATAATCACCCTCATATAGAATCCAGCATTGCTGCACTATGGCTCATTCTCCAAGATCTCAACTTAATATCATATCCATCTTCAGCCACCTCTTGGTACTGTACGACCTCAATTTTGCCTTGACCAACCACAAGAAAAAAGTTCTCATAGCTCACTTTCATTTCTGATGACAACCTCATAAACACACAGTAAGAATTTGGATGATTGGTTAAGAGGGGCAGAAGCCCCACTCAGGCATCAACCACAATACTTGTTAGGGTGAACCACAGATATCACTAAATTAACCCGTGTTTTCCCCCTGGTAACTTGGCACAAACAGTGAGGCTTAAATTAGAGGTAAAGTGTTAAGTATTTATGCAGCACACAACCAGCAATAAACTGAAAACACAACACAAGAAAAACCTCAAGCCAATTTGGAAAGATAGAGAAGATTTTGTTAAACAAAGAGACACCAAACAAACTAAATGCAATCAGTAGAACAGGAGTTATGCACCTTTAAAGTTTTAAGCAGTTATAGCGTCTAAAAGCAAAAAGCGTCACTGGCTGTTATCGGGTTGGGCAAGACCAGGGTAAAGTCACAATTTCAGGCAAATGCGATGGAGTGCAGGCCCGATACAGGAACCAAGTTAGTCCTGCTGAAAAAGTTACTGTCTCAAAGTCTGGCACAATGAGTTCAGTTCACAGTGGAAAAGGCTTGGAGGAGAAGGGAGAGTCTCGCAGATAGTCATCACTGAATCATAAAAGCAGGCCTGCCATTACATATCGTCATCCCCGTAGCATTAAGATGTGGTCAGGCATTGCCGTTACTGGAGCTTTGCATTGGCAGTCAATGTTGTCCTTCTTTACTGTAGAATGATGTGCAGATTGCACATAGCCGGTCATCACCGGTGGTCGCTGTAGGTCAAAGAGTTGGGTTCACTGCAGCCTCACACTTGTGGTTCATACAGGCAGCAGTGTCTCATCATGAAAGGGCCCTTTCGCAATTACGAAGGTACCCAAAACTTTAGTATTTCTCCTTTTCTTACAAAGAGTTCACTCTTACGCCAGTCAAGGGTCGAGGACCTGGGGAGGTGCTTCTTGGGATCAGGGACTGGCTCTAGCAGAGACCAGCAGGTCCAGGAAGGTCCAGTTGCAGCAGGTCAGCTGGACAGTTGCATGGAGGCCTCTAGAGCTTGTTTTGTCCCTGTAGCTCAGTTCAGAAGGTCAACCAACTGACTCTTGTTGCCACTCAGGTCGCATGGGTTGAAGGGAGCAAGTACAGTTTTCCTTCTTAGAGATCAGGGCAGACCTCAAGCAGCAGGACAGCCCTCTGGGAGACAAGGCAGACCTCAAGCAGCTAGGTAGTCCTCTGAGGAACAAGTCAGGACTCAAGCAATAGGGAAGTTCTCTGGGGACAAAAGCAGTCCTTCCTCTTATAATGTCTGCAAGTCCAGGAGTGTCCTGAAGAGGGCCTCTGGAGGTCTAATATTTATATCAGTTATCAGCCTTTGAAGTGGGAGGGATTCCCTAAACTACCTCATCATTTGGTTTTAGAACGTTATTCTCTTTCCCTTCCAAGGCTCCAAGAAGTGCTGAGTGACAAAGGATTGATGTCAAGTTCCTTTGTGGGTGCAGGAGTCAAACCATTTGAAGTGTAAGTGGGACAAGGAACAGCATCACCCCCAACTATCCTGGCAGGATGGCTCTTCCTGCCTATATCCAGTTCGCTTTGTCTCACCGCCTGGCGGGGATATTCAAAGTCAAAGAGCAGAGTCATTAACAGTCATGTGACCCCGGACACTGGCAGCATACACCAGAGAGTTAGTGCAGGAAAATGTCTATTTTCTAAATATTTTGTTGTAAATGTCGCGCACTCCTTTCTTCTGTATAATTTCAATAGACCTGTTTCTTGAAAGAGTTAATAGTGTGCTTATAGGGTATCACCTTTTGAAGCTGATTATGAATGCTTTATGACCGTTGCAATAAACAAGAGTGGATGCAAGTATTATATTTAATAAATCCATAGTGGTCAACAGGTGCTAAAGAGAAACAATATTCTAGGACAGTATTAGTGCTATTGAACATTATACCTTTGTAAAAGTGGTATTTTCAGAACTTCTACTTAAATTCTGACTATAACATTAAAGAGAATTTTAAATTGCAATGCATTTTAGTCCAAACATGATATTTCTACCTTACAATCAAAAGTTAGCATTTATTAAAGACGTAATATGGTAACCAAATGTCATCCAATGGGAGAAATAAGACTTAAAGTAGTGAAAAACAAATGCAGGAGTTTTTCATTACTAGCATATGAGAAACTTAAACCTACATGTCCTGCTTTTAAACACAATGGGCCAAGCCCTATGGGCCTTTGGGTTCTACTTTAGGGATGGCTTATATGTATTGAAAGGGAAGGTTTAAATCTGGCAAAAAGGTTTGTTTTCCAAGGTGAATTTGCAGTTTAAAACTGCACTGCAGGCTGCAATGGCAGGCCTGACACATGTTTTAAAGTGCTACTTTAGTGGGTGACACAATGAGTGCTATACACAAATATCCGCCAAGAAGCCACTTTGAAGATTGTGGAATCGGCACTTCAGAATGATTCTACTTCCCTTTCCACACCTATAGCCTTCATTATGCAATGTGCCGCTTTGGCCCTGACAGAGAATTATTTTGAATTTGAGGAGCAATTCTTTCATCAGATTAGGGGGACATCGATGGGCAGCACGTTCGCGCCGTGCCTAGCTTGCTTATATATGTATGACTCTGGAAAAAAAAAAAATTGTCACAAACCAACCTCTTTCAAAATGACATTAATCTATGGAGGCGCTATATAGACGACATTTTGGTCATACGGCAAGGACCCCTATCAACAGCAGATGAATTCACAACTTGGATAAATACCCTTGATCCTTACCTGAGATTCACGGCTACAGTATCATCCACTCACTTACCTTTTCTAGATTTGATGATTACTATTGATAACGGCGAGCTGTCAACTAGTACATACTAAAAACCAACAGATCGTAACAGCCTTCTGTTGTACGAGAGTCACCATCCTAAGGCTTTAACCTGTGGGCCAGTTCCTACGGCTCAGACGGAACTGTAGCTCCTCACGAGAATTCGACCGACAAGCAAGCACTCTCCAAGCTAAACTTTATGAACGACACTATCCAACCAAAATTGTAAATCTTGAGTGCTCTCCACCTTTCTTTATATGACAGGGATCGGCGGGCAAATGCAACTTCATTTTCCAACATAACTTGTAATTTTTGGTATTTTTGGTATATCTGCTTGCTGGATCCGTGTTTTAATGATCCAATGACACATTTATGTGCCCTCAATACTGACTCAATTGGCACTTTGTTTTGATAATAGCCCAACATCGGCACCCTCGACAGGCTCAATTGAGAGCATATCTCCCCACTGTGCATTAGATCTAGGCATTATAACGAGGGGCCTTACTGCCCTCAAAATGGACAATTGTGATTTTGCAAAAATTTTGATATACATTATTTATTTTTACATTTAACCCACCGTGCAGTGATAGAACTGTCACTACATGGTAACTTTAGCTCTCATAAATGTATGTAATGGCTGGATGTGACACTGTAGTATAGGTTGGCATTTTTTACTACCATTGTAATATATTGTTGATAACATTATTCTTCTCATGACTACCGCAAACTTGATTGTCAGTTCCAGTTCCTGACATGTGATTCCTAGGAGCTCTATCCTGAGACCGGGGATGGTAAACCCAATTTGTTTATACTGTTATGCGAATTATGCACCAAACCACTATATTCACAAGTGCACTCTATTATGGGCTTCATTTCTATATGTGTTTTCTCCAATTTTTTAGGGCGGCCTTATTTGACATAACAAGTAGACTAAAGTAAGTGACTGTTTTTTTAATCCCTCTCCCTATTAGGGTTTATACTAATTTATAGTTTGGAGAAATTGTTTATTTTTCTTGGTCCTGATGAAGCGTCAGTGGATCCAGCTGGACCACCAGTCGCGAAACATGTAGACCTTATGACTAGAGGCACCATAATTGGTTTAATCCTCTCGTGTTTTTGTTGAGAGTATGTGAGCATTATTACTCACCCATTTACTCCCATCTTGTTTTTAATCTTGGTCTCCATCTTATCAACACTGATTAAATTTATGATGAATACTTTTTGATGGATGGCCAATTTTACTATTTCTTTCTCTCCATTTTGCTCAGGTACTTGAACCTAGGTACCTTATCTATATGATCTGATTCCATCCGCTACTTTCAGAGCAACACCGTTAAGAGCCCCCCTCCGGGAGCCCGTTAGGCATTGCAGTACCGGCCTGACGAGGAGCCTTCCCAGTGATGAAGCCAGTCATCCAGTGTGATGCATGAGGGTTTTCGCTCCTGTAGAATTAGGTCCCCTTTCCTTTTTCCTTTTTTTTTTATTGGAACAGTGTACCCTTTTTCTTAGAATTAGCATTGGGAGATTGTACACTGGACCAGTAACCTCCTGGTCCCTCCTTTTTGTATTTCTGACACAATGAGTGCTACATGCCCATTAGTAGCATTTAATTTACAGGCCCTGGATACTTGTAGTATCAATTTACTAACGACCTAAAAGTAAATTAAATGTGCCATTCAGGTTTAGACCAATGTTACCATGTTTTAGTGAGAGACCAGAAGCACATTGGCACTGGTTAAAAAGTGATAAAGTGTGCAGTTTTCTAATCCAACAAAAAAAAATCTGAAAACAGAAGGGTTGAAGGCTAAACGTTTGGGGGTGAACCTGCAGAAAGGGCTTGGTCCAACACATATTGACTGTTCTACCCTTTAATAAAGCCTAATAAAAATGTCCATTCTCAACCACCAGCAACAGTAATCTTCACCTGAACCCATCTACACCTCTCATGCATCTGCTCAACCCATACTTCTCCATCAGGCTACCATTCTTATCCCTAAAATCAAAATGTGCACACTTCTCCACACAAGGGGGAATTAATGGGCCTCGATCAAGTGTTGGCAGAGATATATAGATTATATTTTTATTATCTGGGGTGATTCAGAAGCAAGACTTGATGAGTTTGTCACATACTTACACCACACACAAAACAATCTACAATTCACTTGTCACTATGACAGTCAGAAAATGTCATTCCTTGACCAGATGATCAAACATGATAAGGGTAAAATGATAGCAACAATTTACAGAAAACTGATATAGTGGAATGCACTCTTAACTTACTGTAGCTTCCATTCTTGTGCCAGAGAGATGGGCTACCTTATGGACAAACTACTCAGGTTACTGCATGATTGTACTCACAGAGCTAATTAATTTAAATAGGCTGACTTCTTACAATCTAAACTGCTGGAAAGAAAGTAATCATGTAAGATTCGAAACTCTGAAAAGAGCCTGGTATAGCTCATGAGAGGAACTCCTTAATATGAGCCCAAGAAAATTGAATGCCAGGATAGTATGTGTAACAACATTTTTCCAAAACCAATAAGGTGATAACCTATATACAAAAGCTAGCACATTCTACAGAGTGTAGACTGATCCTTAGAACCTCTGTGTTTTGCTTTAAAGAGTTTCAAGAGGGGCAAGAATATAAAAGATCATGTTGTCAGGTCAGTGGGTAATTATACCAGTGGAAATAATAACAAATCTGGTGAAGAGTGAGGGCTGGAACCTCTGAAGGTTCACTACAGATTTAGAAAATGTGTAGCCTACCAATTTAGACATAATAACAAATGGTTTCAACACAATACTATAAATCTAGAACTCAGATATTTTTCAAACTGTAACTTCACCATTGTGATCTACTGCATCCGGTGGGCAAACCATGTAGCAAGTGAAACTCACATTGGTCAACATCATAGCAGAATCGGGTGTGGAGTGTCAAACATAGCTTTGGTCTTAAACTAGCAAAAAATGAACCATACTATGGACGACATCAGGTGGCGAGTTGTTAATACAACTCGACTACCAGAGAGTGATGGCGATATGGGGGTTATTCTGAAAAGGCTTGACTGCAAATGAGATGCAACTCAAATAACAATGGACTGAATACTACAAAGGAATGGTGGGGTTTCTTGTCACTTTCTGGTGATTAAGACGTTTTTACAAAATTGGTGTCCGTATTGGCTGACACATAAATGTCACCGTATTAACAGAGAACTGGTTCTATGCTTTAAGGACAACATGGACTTCGGAGATTTTAAATATAGGTGACAGTGAAATTCTACAACTTCTATCTGATCATTATTTACATTACTTATTTTTATCTTTCATTGTACACTTGCAAATTTGTAATGGCATTATGTACAGTTGAACATGCAGTGCCATATATTTGATATTTATTCTATGGTTTGTTTTTGTCTTTTCAGCACATAATCTGTCCACACGCAGCCTATGGCACATTGTTTAATGCTCGGAATACTTACCAGTAATTTTCATTACTCTGATTCTTCCTTCCTCGTCCAGTACCTACTTGATGAATTAATTTGCCCATTCTTAATATAGCTCACCCTTTCCTAAAACTGTTTGCTCTTTCTATCATCAACCTAGGGATCCACCCATAAATCTCTTCCCTCCTCCTAGAACTGCCTGTTCTCTACCAAGTCCCAAGCAAAGAGCCTGATGAAGGAAAGCAGGAAAGGAGGGGGGAATTGTTAGAACTGGGATGAGGAAGAAAGAATCTGAGTAATGAAGATAACTGGTAAGTCATCCGAACATTACATTATCATCTCCTTTCTTGTCCCATTCCTTACATGATAAGGCATGCTCAAGCTAATGCACCACTGCATCAGCCAAAGGAGCACACCAAAAACGCATTGGAGAGAGCTCGAAGAATTGTATCTAATATTCAATCCATACTCCTGGTGTAATCACTATATACATTTGGGTGCAACCAATTATTCTGACATAGATCCAAAAATAAGTCAACCAAAAAAATAAATATGGAGTGCAGGGCAAAATGCAACCTTTGAGGGGGAAAGAGTAAATGCACATGGTGAGGTCCAAGTTGCAGCCATACAAATCCCTCTAATGAAAAGCCCCTGTCCCCTCAACTCTAGAAGATACCCTTCCTTTGGAGGAATGATTTCCTATCACATGCCTGGAGGGCTGAAAGAAGAACTGAACATGATCATCATGCCAAAGTACGAAATCCGGTATAAAATACATACATATGTAGACATGTAGGACCTGATTTAAGAAGGCCTAGGACCATTTTATTGCCACCTTAGCATCATTTTTTGATGCTAAGGCGGTGCTAAGGTGGCCTTTTCCTTGCGCCATATTTACAAAGTGACACAATGCATGCATTGCACCACTTTGTAACCCTTTGTGCTACATTATGGCTGCGCCAGGCATAATGTATGCAAAGGGGTCGTTCCCCCGGTAGGGGGGCTGAAAAAAATAGTGCAAAGAAATCTAAGAAATTTTTTTGCATGATTTGTTTCGGCAATTTTAAAGCCTGCTCAGAACAGACATTAAAAGGGGCACACCCTTGTCTACAATAGGCCCCTATGTACTGTTCAGGATTAGTGCCATCATTTTGGCGCTAACCAACCCTTAGCAGTACATCGATAGCATCAGAAATTCGGACACTATTGCCCCCTACTCTGCACCATGCTGCGCCATATTTTAAAGATGGCACACACATGGTGGCGGTAGGGGGGGCGCAAGGGACCACAAGAAAAGTGGTGCTACATGCAATGTAGGGCCACTTTTTATAAATCTGGCCCATAGTCTTTTCAACAGGGCCAAAAAAGAAGTATCTCTGAGATTCTATGATCTGCCATTCATAAAAGAAAGATGCTAATTGCCCTTACATTAACCAAGAGATAACTGACCACCAGTTGACTTTGGAGGTATGTGGAAGGAGTCAGTGGGAGAATAACCTCCTGAAAGCTATGAAAAAATTAACCTATGAAATAATTTGAGACCGCCTGATCCAATCACACAAGTCTCAAAGATCCTAAGGTAATGGAGCTGACATACTAGAGGAACCAACTTATCTAATCACCTAACAAACACAATGGTGACTAGAAAAAGATTCTGAGACAAAATAATTCTGCAGAGGATGACTGCATGTTTCAAAAGGATGTCACTGGAAGATATGACAGGACCAAGGGACAATCTCACACTAGATAGGGAATGTGAATCCCAAGTCCTACGACCTAAAAACTTTTAAACTGTTTAGATTATAAAGGTACAGTGAGGGCAGCTTATTCCAAGATGATTTAAATGCTTTCACAGGAGGCCCAGAATTGACCATAAGTCCTAAAAGCAGAGTCTCATCTGGAACCTGTAATGACTAGAACAAAAACTTAAGGACTACTACTCAAAAATCCCTACCTCTAAATCCTCAGAGCAAGAGCCTCAGTTGGGCTAAACAGCTTCGGTGGTGGAGGCTACATTAAAGGAGAAGAGATCAAATGGAAGAAACCATACTTGTTAAAGTGCAAATATCCACATGAGTAGCAACAGAGCCTCTTGTTCTAAAAACCATCAGAACCAAATCTCCTGATTTTCTCTGGGGTCTTGCAATACCTTTGTGATCAATGGAAAGGGGGAAAGTCACAAGAAGACCATCTGAGAACGACAGCTATTCCAAGAGATCAGAGATGTGGAAATCTTGAAAGTTGCAAATTGAGAACTGAAATGGTCCATGAAATTACCACTACAGCACCCCCCTTCTTGCATATTTTCTCAAGACTAAGGGATAGAGATCCAGGAGAGCAGAGAAATACTGTCCCAAAAGTCCGCTCAAAAGAATAGAGGCCCCTCATGTAAATGAACCTGGTGTACAGTTGAGAGAATTCCACCCCTGGACAAAACTGTTGCACCACTAGAGACAGAGGGCTAGATGTAGGAAAATCCGATTTTGCGACTCTCAAATTGCGAGTCTGAGTGGACCACTGCTTCCTCTGAAAAAATGTTTTCAGAGTCATTCACAAAGGGGAAGGGGCCCCATGGGGACCACTTCCCTTTTGTGAATGGGTTAGCACCCATTTGAAATGGGTGCTAACTGCGAATTGCTTTGCGACCGCGTTCAAGGTCACAAAGCAATTCTACATCGCGATGCGAATTGCAAATAGGAAGGGGAACACCCCTTCCTATTTGCGAGTCGCATTCCCATTTTGCGAGTCGGTAACCAGGTTACCGACTCGCAAAATGGGAATGAGCATCTCGATGTGCGTTTTGCATGGTGCAAACAGCGAAGTTCGCTGTTTGCACCATGAAAAATGCTTGCTACATCTGGCCCAGAGAGAAGAAATGAATGTGAATCAGCTGTACAAGTAAGACTATGCTACTGTACTGTTGAAACGACCCACCATAGAGTATCCCCCGTCAAAAAGGGAAACAAACGGAGCTGCCATCTGCACAGTCTCTTATCTCTTTCTAAGTAGATGAGCTCTCCCATGGAGAACTCTCTCAGAGTCCCAGAACCGACTGATCTGAAATCACTGCCCCCAATAACTTCAGCTGGCAACCAGCATGAAATCCAGCAGCTTATGATAAACAGAAAAGAGTCCCCTGGAAAGGCAGGAGGCATGAAACTCAAATTGAGGAAGATGTCACAAAATGCTCCTTGAGACCTGATCAATGACTACGCGGGAAGAAACACCAGACCAGGAGAAATTGAGTCCACAAAATGGTGCTCAGACTCAGGCAAATTCCCCACGGTTTGAGGCCAATCTCCTGTTGAAGGCAGTCATCTGTACATCAACTCCTGCATCAGGACCCAAATTCTGATTTTTCTGGACTCCAGAAGTTCCATCATCCCTGGATCGAAAGAAGTTGACGCATACACTCAACCTCTGAGATGAAATGCGGATTGAGTCCTTTCAGTTCACTATGAACCTATGGCACTGCAGATTCCATACTGGTATTTCTGCTTCCCCCTCTACTTGAATCTGAGATGGGATTGAAAGAGAAGGTAGTCTGGCTATGGGTGGACCAGCATCCCCTGAGCAAAGTAAAAGTATAAGACCAGAGCAGAGCCTTTGATAAAAACCTTGATGGGGGTCTACAGCCCAAGACACAACATCCAGTACTGCCAGTGACGTTTACGAAACACAGACTGAGGAATCTTCAAAGGAGCAGAAACGCAGTGCCTACTAGGAGGCATCCTGCAAAAACAAAATTGTTAGAAAATCCTTGCTGGAGCTTAGAAGAATGAACAGACACCCAAAGTTGACATTAAAATGGGTTGGGGAACCTCAAATCTAAGAGCCCGCTGAAACAATCGTTGGTCCTTATTTCAGAAAGCCAAGAAGAATTATTGTATGCCACAAGAAATTAGCCTACAAGTTCAAAGCTTTCCCTAAAAGTGTTATGAAATCCACATCCCCCTCCAACGTTGGAGGAGAGGGACTATAATTCCATGACTCAGCAGAGAGAAGTCACCCTCAAAGACAGACTAGGTCCAGCCTGTGGGCCCTTCAGGGCATCCTTAACTTTCTTAACTACAGGGGCTGGAAAGACAGAAAACCATGTAAAGGAGACAGAGGGATCTCTCTAAACTCACAATAGGGGGACCACCAGAAGGGATTGCACTGAATGCACTAAGACAATCTAATAGAGTTTGAACAAGAGGGAACACAGGATCCTGAAGTAAAAAAACAACAAAACTCTGGAACAGTGGAACCAGTTCCCACTGGTGTTAGGGGAATGCCTTTCTACAGGTCATCAAAGATTGGAAGAGAGGTATGGAACCACCTTTCTCCGTTTCCCTCTATTTTTTTTAATCTGCATATAATATAAAAGAAGAAGGAATGACAGGAAACCTTTAACCTGCTTCATGTATTCTGGAGAAGCTCAAGCTTTGTAGGATCAGTATGAGGAAAGAGGAGGACTCGGAGGCAAACAATTATTCCTTTCTTTAAGAGAAGTACGTCAGACAAGGATCTCACCATCTACTGTAACGCTTTATCAGTAACAGAGGGAGACCTAGAACCCAGCCCCCAACACCCAATACCCTTTAGTTATCTCATTAGGGAAGGCAAAATGAATAGCATTGGAACTTTCCAACCACAAGTAGGTTCTGGAGAACTCAAAGACTAAGCAGCCTAGTGCCTTGCACAAAATTAAAGAACCAGTAAATAGCAAGAAGACTCATTATGACCATACATTCAAGAAGAAAACTTCTTAAGTCTCTGTGAGGAACCAAGAAATCTGACCTACACTGGCTGAAAATAAGAAGTTCAATTGTGAAGATCAGGAAAAACACCCTCCAGCCATATCCACTTCCACTCGGTCACAAGCAAGTAACTTCACTCCATCTGTGAAAGGATTGGTAAATCCCAAAGAGAAACTCCTGGAACAGCACTAATGCACCTGGAGAGTGATATTTGGAAAACTATCTCCTCCAATCATATACCTAGAAAGGTAGCTCTACAACGTGGAGCTGGTAGAGCAATAAACATAGTGATTGTGTTGCTCGTAGAACAATTGAGTGGTGCCAGACAGCTCAGTGTAAACAAAGATCCACACAAACTCCTCTTACCTACTGCAGGTCTTTCCAACCCCAGCACCTCAAAATTGATGAAGTTGCCCATACAAACTCCCAACAGCCCTCAGAAAGTGAGCAAGGGCACACAAAAAAGAAAAGACAGCCCCAGAAGGAGGGAGGAAATGTAGGGGTGGATACCTAGGTTGAGAAGAAAGAGCAAATAGCTTTAGGAAGTGGTGAGCAGTACTAGTGAATGGGCATATTTACTCATCAGGTAAGGAATGAGATGAGGAAGGAGATGAAGAGGTAATAATAAACTTAAGGTATTGAGGACATTATGGCATTTAAGGCATTTAGGGCCTGATTCCGAGTAAGGCAGATGGGTTACTATGCCACAAACATGACAGATATCCCATCTGCTGTATTACAATCTCCAAAGGCTGTTATGGAATCATAATACGGCGGATGGAATATCAGTCACGTTTGTGACAGAGTAATCCCATCCACCAAACTCCAAATCAGGCCCTTACGGATGGAATATCGGTCAAGTTTGTGACAGTGTAACCCATCTGTCTATCTGATTTTGGTGTTGTTACTGCCAAGCCATGTCGGTGGCGGAACCGAAAAGACCATCAAGTCACCGGTGTCCCACCTACCAAATTCAGAAGTTGCAGTTCTGCAAGTGGAGGACTGGCAAAGAATTGCTGATGGAGGGAGATGCATCAGGACCCTTGGACTTTGTACAATGGCAGTGTCTATAGAATAGAGCTAAGCTACACACACACTGTATCACAGCCATATGCGTCCCCCTGCACTACACAGCACACAACAGTCACATGTTTATCCATTACAATTCCAACACAGCACAACCCATACATGCTGAAAACATACATTGACATACATCCATGACACACCACACACACCATTGACACCACACACACAACACAACCACAACGATCAACACAACTACACATTCAGCTATACAAACACACTCACACAAAGGCACACCTGCATACATCATGACAACATCCACCACACAACAACAACACTTACCCAAATGGGTAACATGGAAAAACAACATACACAACAACATTTGTCTCACATGCAAGCGACACACATACAGACACAACCACATCACCCACTCCAGCTCCTTCCATCCTAACCAGCCAATCCACACACATGCATACATGTACTGACTCACATTCACAATAGATAGTACAATCCTACAAGTACAGGTCCACTTGCAATGTGCACACATGGACACTGTTGTCAAGTGTGAGTAAACCATCATGTATGTGTGCAATATGTGTGTTCTGCTAGTGTGTCACCAGCCATGTGTGACACAATTGTCTCCCAAAACATATGCATGCCACAGAGATTTTTAAACAATTACTGTGAAATGTATATGTCTGCAGTGGTCCCGATCTCCAAAGCAGTGCCCACCAAGTACCCCGGCAATGCTCTGTCCCTACCTTTGAGTCCAGTGACGCGAGTGGAAGGGGTTGTGATTTCTCTGTGGGTCATTAGCAGCAGTGACGGCAGGTGTTGTCTAGTCGTGTGTAGTTGAAGACAGAGGTGGAATGGGGAAAAAAGGTGAGTTTTCACCCCTTCCTCACCCCCATCTGCCAACTCAGCAGTGGAGGTTTGACTGCCACATTTTGCTTGGCGGTAAGGCACATCCAAATCTGTACAGCAGGAAGGGTGGCTAGGGTCCCGCCAGCATCCACCTTTCCCTCTCCCCCTTTCGACACAGGCAGTGTTTCTTGGTGGAGACATCAGTTTGAATTCGGGGTTTTGGCTATGGGACTTCCAGCATCTAAATATGATGGGGACCGTCACGGCATTGGATGGGTTTTTAGTTGAAAACTCGATGGCAGGACCCTTACCTTCAACATCAAATCAGGCCACAAGGGCCTGATTTATGTCTTGATGGATGGAATACGCTATCATAAATGTGGCAGATATCCCGCCACCTTATTACAATCTCTAAAGGATATCAAGGGATCGTAATAAGGCGGACAGAATATTCCCTTCTGCCAAGACCAAAATCAGGCCCTTAGTTACTAGTCTGTCCAATAAACATATAATATATATGGTAAAGTAATGCAAATATATAGTGTGGGTGTCTGTTTTGTGCTTCTCCCCTCTAAGTTCCACTGCAGTTTGCAAAAAACGTAGCCATTAAAAATGTGGTAGAATAGCCAATTAAAGCCGCTGTTTGATTGGTTGGAACTGGAAGTTGAAAAGTGGTCTATAACGAGCAGCTAGGGTTGCAGCGCAGAGAAAAGCAGCAAGATAGCTCATTACCGCGTTCTCACATCTGCTGTGAAAGGGATGCACGGGAGGCTCAGCCCACGGCCATCCACTTAACCCGGGCTTTTGAGTGAGGAACCCTCCTGGCTTCAGGGGCCGGCACCGCATCCACTAAGCACCCCCAACATGTTAGCGCTTCGTTCGGGTTCTATACGAAAAGCGCTAATTAAAAGTGAATACGCAAGGGCATGAAAAGACAAAGGTGGTGAGATTTAAGATCGGAAACAGAAGCAAGGAAGGAGGCGTTCAAGCAAGTCAACTTTCAGTCCCTGCGCAAGAAGTGAGGCGGGAAAGTAATTGAGCACTCCAGGCTGGGAGGGAGAGCTGCTGCACACCCTTCTCTGTCTGTAGCAAACTGCGATCTGCTAACGCTGCTCTAAGACTAGATGTTCGGGAAATACCGGAGGTGGACATAAGGTAGAGACGGGGCTGTGAACAGAGTATTCTAAGACTAGCTTTGATTCATCTCGAGAGTCTCCAGTAGACCGATCATTCTCCTCTTTTGCTCAATCAGTACTAATGGATATAAAGCACACAGACTAGCAACAGGTGCTTTTTGAGAAAAGTAGCCAGCAGTACAAACTGCAAAGGAACTGGCACAGCTTGCTCTTGAAATGAAGATGCTGGGCTAGATGAGACGCTTGTTTACCGCGTCTGCGTAACTTTTGGACGCCCAAGAGGCGCCCTGCTGCCTTTGGTCGGACCCCTTAGGCTCCGGGGGATGGTAATGGATGCGGATGGGAGCACCGTGCTGTCCACTCCGTGGAACTCATCGTCACATCTTCATGTGCTCGAGCCCTGCGACCCGGACTTCAACGCCTCGAGCGGCTGGTTGGAGGAGTTAGCGGATGAATCCGATAGGGGGCGGTCTACGTTGCCCCTCTCTTGCAGAGAAGGCATCCCCTCCTCGGCGGCAGCAGCGGCGCAGAGCCCCCCGCTGCTGGTGGACGCCTGGCTCGTCCCACTCTTCTTCGCGCTCATCATGCTGGTGGGGCTGGTGGGCAACTCCCTGGTGATATACGTGATCTCGAAGCATCGGCAGATGAGAACGGTCACCAACTTCTACATAGGTGAGAGAGCAGCTCATGCTTCCCTTCCACTCGACCAGAGCTTTCTGTCATGTTCTTAGACACCTGCCTGCAGCACCCCAATATCTCATTTATATAATCTGCAAAAATAAGTGTAAGATAGAGCTCCACGTGTGTGGGCAAAGGTGTCCCGCTTGGGTTCCATTTCTCTTTCACTCATTTCCTTCTTTACTTTTGATGCATACGTTACTTCCTCCATCATTTTTCTTTCCCCAGATGCCTAGCTCCACATGAGTGTTTCTTGGAATTTTTGTAATACGGCAACAGAGTCCAATTTACTCCAATAGTAGTAGCAAATTAGAGGAGTAAAGTTACAGTTTCTTTAGTGAATTGGATGTTTATGTGCGCAAAATCCAATCGCTGTCTGAAAATCTATGTCAGTGATTTAAAATGAGAACTTGGAGTAGTAGGTGGGCCGGATTCTCAAACATTAAAAATGTACTCTGATAGTTTTACCTCTCTTCTTGCAGCAAATATACCTAGCCCCCCTGGGAAGCTGCAAGGCTCTCAGCTTTCCCATAGCACCACATGCATAAGTACATCTGCAAATGCACCAGGGGCAGCTCCTAACTCCTACGTTAGGGTGGAGGAGCATCCCCCCCAACCTGCCAGTAGCAGAAGCTGCAAACCTTTCAAAATGAAAGAATAATAAACTATGTTTATTATCCTTTCGTTTTGAAAGGGGAGGGGTCATGGGGGTGACTAGCAGTGAGGGGGAGTGCACAGCACTCCCCCTCAGAGTGCATGCGTGTTTGGCCAGCTGTCTTGGGCCGGCCAAACACATATACGCAGTAGGCTCTCTACTGCACAGGCTCCCAGTCTGCCTGGGAGCACCCTGGCTGGGTGCTCCCAGCCAATCCTGATGTTCCTCTGAGCAACGTCAGGATTGGCCACAGGGCAGGCTGGGAGCCTGTGTCTGCAGCGACTATGAAAAGGAGAGCGGTGCGGCACAGGTTGGCGGATCAGGTACTTAAAAAAAATTATTTATTAAATATACCCCATTTCCCCACCCAAGCCGCACCCTCTCGCCACTTGTTAGCGTAGTGAGCCGTGACTGAAATGCAGCATGTGTATATTTACAGAAGAATAATTTTGAAAACGTCTTTTCTTCATAGTGAAACCATTTTTTAGTTTGCAATGTTTTACTGTTCCCTTAAGATTTTAGTGGACTTGCTCCATATCCAAAGTAAGAACATATTTGATATTACCCACAAGTTCTCAACCTTGCAATTGTTACTCTGTATTCTGAGCCATTTCAACATGGAAATTTCATTCCTGTGCCTTATCCAATTCTAAAAAAATGTAAATTAACCCCCATAGGCTTACCCCTAATTATATTTCAGACAGTGTTTGAATTTACAGACAGTTCATTGAATTTTCCTGGACAGCTATGACATGTATTATTTTCCAGTGCCTCTGAAATGCTATTTAATTGAAGCTATTAATTTTTATATGCATAAATGCAACACTTATATTTGAACATTTTTAAGGGTGGTGTACAAGTTCAATTGTATTTGCTAAGTTTATTTTGACCTTCTAGGGGAAAATTCTTTTTGCCATTGGAGAACCCCATTCTCATAGCTCTCAGCAATTACGACAATGGGGGTCATTACGACCCTGGCGGAACAAGTCCGCCAGGGCCGTGGGATGCGGTGGCACCGCCGACAGGCCGGCGGTGCCCCGCGGGGCATTCTGACCGCGGCGGCTCAGCCGCGGTCAGAGAAGGGAAACCGGCGGTCTCCCGCCGGTTTCCCGCTGCCCCAAAGGAATCCTCCAAGCCGGCGCAGCATGCTGCGCCGGCATGGGGATTCCGACTCCCCCTCCCACCATCCAGTTCCTGGCGGTTCTCCCGCCGGGAACCGGATGGCGGGAGGGGGAGTCGCGGGGCCCCTGGGGGCCCCTGCCGTGCCCATGCCTATGGCATGGGCAAGGCAGGGGCCCCCGTAAGAGGGCCCCTAAAAGTATTTCAGTGTCTGCAAAGCAGACACTGAAATACGCGACGGGTGCAACTGCACCCGTCGCACCTTCCCACTCCGCCGGCTCTATTACGAGCCGGCGTCATCGTGGGAAGGGAGTTTTCCCCTGGGCTGGCGGGCGGTCTTGTGAAGACCGCCCGCCAGCCCAGGGGAAAACTCGGAATACCCTCCGCGGTCTTACGACCGCGGAGCGGTATTTCGGAGGGGGGAAGCCTGGCGGGCGGCCTCCGCCGCCCGCCAGGCTCGGAATGAGGGCCAATGTGCCTTCCTTACTCTTACCCTGGATGTATTTACATTTACCCTTAATAATAGTGAATCTTCGACCCAGTGCTTTAAAGGGAAATAGAGAAGTGCAAGTACTCATTGTTTAGAGTCCCTGCCCACTTGCTCAGGAGAAGTGCCAGTACTCTCCCATTAAATGTATTGCAGTAGTGATGAGATGTGTAGATACTCTAACTTTCAAATTAAAGGAGTGTAGGTACTCCGTACCGGACAATACCTGTCCATATAAAGCACTGCATGAACCAGTCTGGGCTGTCTTTCCCAGGCAGCCTGCCCCGCCTCGCTTTGAAGCACGAGATGCAAGCCAGGCAGTAAATCAACTTTTTACTCTGTGAGGCATGATGCAGGGCTGACTCCTCTAAAGCCCTTAATTTCCATTGTGGTCTATGGCACTATTCACCACAGGCCAGTGACGCTTTTAGCATCATGATTTTGAGTGTTGAAGTCTTCATCCCTGCACGAGACAGCCATCTGTCATTAACAGGAATAGCTCCCAACCTTTCCCCATTTGTCATGGAGTAGGAGTGAATGCAAGCAAGTGATTATGGGCCACATGTACTAAACTTTTTGCACGTCGCAAACAGTGAATTTCGCTGTATGTGACGTGCGAAAAGCACATCGCAATGCACAAACCCAGTTTTGCGATTCGGTAACCTGGTTACCGAATCGCAAAACGGGTTTGCGACTCGCAAATTAAAGGGGTGTTCCCTTCCTAATTGCGACTCACAGTGCAATATAGGATTGTTTTGTGACCACGAACGCGGTCGCAAACCAATCGCAGTTTGCACCCATTTCTAATGGGTGCTAACACATTCGCAAAAGGGAAGGGGTCCCCAGGGGACACCTTCCCCGTTGTGAATGTCACTGTAAGCATTTTTCCTAGCAGGCAGTGGTCCATTTTTTGTTTTTGTAATGCATCTCGTTTTCCTTTAAGGAAAAAGGGCTGCATTACGAAAAAAAAAATACTTTTATTGAAAAACAGTCACAGACATGGTGGTCTGCTGTCCGCAGCAGGCCACCATCCCTGTGAGGGCCGCCATTCGCAAGGGGGTCGCAAATTGCGACCCACCTCATGATTATTCATGAGGTGGGCATTTGCGACCCCCTTGTGAATTGCAGATGGTGTCAGGGACACCATCCTACATTCAGATTTGCGACTCCCAAATTGTGAGTCGCTCTGACTCGCAATTTGTGGGTCGCAAATCCGAAATTTCGAACATGTGGCCCTTAGTGACTTGTCTCCCATAACAGTGAGTGTTATAATGCTAATCTTGTGTTATTTGTATTGTCACGCTAACACCCCCATGTAACATCCAGGCTCTGGCTGCAGATTGCTGGCTTCTTTAGAAGTGGAGCTGTATTTGTTCCTCATGCAGTTGTTCCAAAGGAAGAGCAGGGTTCTTGCTCCCTTGCGAAATGGATCCAAATATCTGAGTCAAGCACATACTTGCTCACAGTAAAGGCAATTATCTGTTGTATAGCATTAAACTGACCCTATCTTCATGCACTTAACGTTAATGCCACAAACATGGATTGAAATGCGAACAATGAATGTTACAATGTGTGTAATGTGTGTCACCCATTAAGCTCCTCTTATTCCATGTTTTACTTAATGTTGCTTTCCCCCAGAGAGTTAGCTGTTTAATCATGCTTGTTTCTGTGTATTGTATTACTCTTGCATAGTGCATACTTTGACCTGTGCCAGGGGTTTATGAGGGGCATAGATTGAGAGTGCTGGTGCTGAAGCTGAAGGCAAAGCAAAGTGCCTGACAGTGAGTTGGTATCTCTGCAGAGCACCCGGAACAATGGTCAGTTATTCCAGTTGCGAATTAAATTCAGTGTAAATATGTGTGAAGGGGTGCGTAGTGGTCAAAATATTTAAAAGGCAAAAGCAAAATGAAATAAAGTGCTTAAATGTGAATGAGTGCAGTGTTTGTTTGGGGTGGTAAAATGAGGGCGATGCGAGGGAGTGCATTCAGGGGAGAGGGAAAAGAGAGTGCTGCAGAGGAAAGAGACAAGGTTGAAAATGTGCAGATGGATGAGAACAAAGACAAATGGCATACCTATCTAACATAAAGCACACACAACTGATGGCCATACTCCTTCCATAGGCCTCAATAATGTTTAATTCACAGTCACACAATTTTAGAATTGCAACATTTCCAATGTTAATTATATATAACTAATCATTGCTGTTACTCATTTATCTTAAACAGCTAACAACCATTGACAAAGCCAATAGTACTGACAGGTTTTAGGTGTATTCCAGTTGTTGGGTTACATTTCTGGATGCAATAACATCTCAGAGAGAAACCAAAATACAGGCCAGGTGGCACACTGTGGTAATCACAGCAATGTATTGTACATGTTCCCTTTTAGAGAGCCCCTGCTTTTTTAATCCCACTTAAAGATCTGTCTGCACATATTTCTGTAAGGGTGATTGCAGCCAGCAGCTGTAGGAGCTTCCTGATACCTGATTAAAGCCTTTTCTTCTAAAGTTGATGCTGCATGCAGTGCAAGACACTGGGTAAGCACACACTTTGAAGGGCTCGAAGTTGTCTCACTGTATAATTTGCACATTAAAGCAACTGTTGATCTTATTAATGCAGTAAGATATGGGGCAGTTTTTGATGTGTTTAGTATTTCAAGACTATACATTCCAGCGGCTTTATAAACCTTGCTTTCTAACTAAATGCCTTTGCTTTCAAATGCACCATTTGTCAATCTTTTTTAAAAAAATTCTTGGGAGGACAACTCACCTCAGACCCCGTGTTTGTCCAATAAGCTTGCTTGCTTCACTTTCTACATAAAAGTCATACCTAACGGTTATGACCCACCACTTTCAAATGCCACCAGCTGCTACTGAACTTAACAAACAGTCAAAGAATAATCTTTTTGATTTGATTCCACAGCCTGATGACTGAATTTTGCATAAAAATGTATTTTGTTCAGGACTTGTCAAATAATTTAAGAAGTACTTCTTAGTAGCTGTGTCTTTCATGATATCACAGGGGTACCCACATGTGTATCTGTATCTTACCCACACTAACGTGTATGTGTGCATATTTCCTTGTTTGGGAACCCAACATATCAGTGCTGTTGCATGTAGACATTTTTGTTACTTCACCTGTAAGAATGATTTTTCTCTATGTAGAAACCACATTCTCTCAACCCCTCACAATGTTTTGATTAATCCCTCTACATTGCCAAATTAGATGAGTGCTTACCATTGAACTTGATAGGAGCAAATATCAGGAGAAAAGGTGGTGCCAGCAGTTCGCAAATATACACAAAATGGCATGTTTGTGGATGTTCACATACCTTGCTGGTAACCTGACCACGAAACAGCCTTAGACAGTCATTGCGAGCTCACACCAAATTCAGTTATACTAGCAAAATGTTAAGAGTGAGGGAATTAATTCATAGGTGCAAAAATGAAATTTCATAGCTGTTAGAAATGGGGTCTTTGGTTGGCAGTCAGGTTGCCCTCTGTCCAAGCAAGGACCCTCACTCTAGTCAGGGTAAGTCACACAAAATCCAAATTATCCTGTGCCCACCCTCTGGTAGCTTGGCACTGAGCAGTCAGGCTTAACTTAGAAGGCAATGTGTAAAGTATTTGTGCAATAAATCATACAATAACACCATATAGCACCACAAAAATACCCCACACAGTGTTTAGAAAAATATATAAAATTTATTGGGATATTTGTAGGTCAAAAATGATCAAAGATGCAATAAGAAAATGGAAAGATATCACTGAGAAGTGATATAAAGGGGGTCATTCTGACCCCGGCGGTCATGGACCGCCGGGGCCAGGGTTGGCGGGAGCACCGCCAACAGGCTGGTGGTGCCCCGCAGGGCATTCTGACCGCGGCGGTTTGGCCGCGGTCAGATGCGGAAAACCGGCGGTCTCCCGCCGGTTTTCCGCTGCCCATTAGAATCCTCCATGGCGGCGCAGCTCGCTGCGCCGCCATGGGGATTCTGACAGCCCATACCGCCATCCTGTTCCTGGCGGTTCTCCCGCCAGGAACAGGATGGCGGTATGGGTTGTCGTGGGGCCCCTGGGGGCCCCTGCAGTGCCCATGCCAATGGCATGGGCACTGCAGGGGCCCCAGTAAGAGGGCCCCACTTTGTATTTCAGTGTCTGCTTTGCAGACACTGAAATACGCGACGGGTGCCACTGCACCCGTCGCACCTTCCCACTCCGCCGGCTCAATTCTGAGCCGGCGTCCTTGTGGGAAGGGTCTTTTGCACTGGGCTGGCGGGCGGCCTTTTGGCGGTCGCCCGCCAGCCTAGTGCAAAAGCCAAAATACCCTCAGCGGTCTTTCGACCGCGGAGCGGTATTTTGGAGGGGGGAACTCTGGCGGGCGGCCTCCGCCGCCCGCCAGGGTGAGAATCACCCCCAAAGTGTCTTAAGTCTTTTAAAAGCAAACAAAGTCTCTTTCAAGCACAAAGTACCTGGTTTGAATGAAAAATCTCTGCAAAGGGCCGCAGAGGAGGAGATGTGTGGAAAACGGTGAGTGTGCGTCAGTTTCGCCCCTTCGCTCACGGACTTGCGCGCGGACGGTCCTCTTCTTCGGGATGCGGGGTTCTCAGACGCCCCGGGGTCTGTGCGTGTAATCCTGGGCTTGTTGACAAGCTCTGTGTCGTTCCGGTGGGCGGTGCGGGGAAATTTCTCCCTCACGGCAGGTGCTGCATCGATTTCCCCTCTGGAAGTCGGGCGTCATCGTCCCAGGTCGGCTCTGCGTCGATCCGGTGGGCCATGCGTCGAAGTTCCGGTCACACCGCAGGCGATGCGTCGATCTTTTCCTTGCAAAGTCGAGCGGCGTCGTCCCGGTTCGGCGTGCAGTGAATTTGTCACCACAGAACAGGCTGTGCGTCGTTTTTAGCAAGCTGTGCGTCGAATTTTCGCCACACAAGGAGTCCAGTTGCAAGAGAGAAGTCTTTTTGATCCTGAGACATCAGGGAACAGGAGGCAAGCTCTATCCAAGCCCTTGGAGAGCACTTCTTTACCACAGCCAGGGAACAGCAAGGCAGCAGGACAACAGCAAGGCTGCAGTCCTTCAGAGAAACCAGTCAGGTGAGTCCTTTGGGCAGCCAGGCAGTTCTTCTTGGCAGGATGCAGGTTCTGGTTACAAGTTTCTTCTCCAGGAAGTGTCTGAGGTGGTACGGCAGAGGCCCTGTTTTATACCCAAATCTGCCTTTGAAGTGGGGGAGACTTCAAAGAGTGGCTTAGAAGTGCACCAGGTCCCCTTTCAGTTCAATCCTGTCTGCCAGGGTCTCAGTAGGGGGTGTGGCAGTTCTTTGTGTGAGAGCAGGACCTCCATCCTCCCAGCCCAGGAAGACTCATTCAAAATGCAGATGTATGCAAGTGAGGCTGAGTACCCCATGTTTGGGGTGTGTCTGAGTGAATGCACAAGGAGCTGTCAACTAAACCCAACCATACGTGGATTGTAAGGCACAGAAAGATTTAAGTGCAGAGAAATGCTCACTTTCTAAAAGTGGCATTTCAAAAATAGTAATAATATTAAATCCAACTTCACCAGTCAGCAGCATTTTGTATTACCATTCTGGCTATACTAAATATGACCTTCCTACTCCTTTCATATCAGCAGCTACCAGTTCAATAATGTATGAGGGCAGCCCCAATGTTAGCCTATGAAGGGAGCAGGCCTCACAGTAGTGTAAAAACGAATTTAGGACTTTTACACTACCAGGACATGTAAACTACACAGGTTCATGTCCTGCCTTTTACTCACACAGCACCCTGCTCTAGGAGTTACCCAGGGCACACCTTAGGGGTGATTTACATGTAGGACAAGAGGAGTTTTAGGCTTGGCAAGTACTTTTAAATGTCAAGTCAAAGTGGCAGTGAAACTGCACACACAGGCCTTGCAATGGCAGGCCTGGGACAAGGTTAAGGGGCTACTTAAGTGGGTGGCACTAGTAGCATTTAATCTACAGGCCCTGGGCACATACAGTGCACATTACTAGGGACTTATAAGTAAATTAAATAGTCCAATTGGGTATGATCCCATGTTACCATGTTTAAAGGGAGAGAGCATATGCACTTTAGCACTGATTAGCAGTGGTAAAGTGCGCAGGGTCTAAAACCAGCAAAAACAGTGTCCAAAAAGTGGGGGGAGGCAGGCAAAAAGTTAGGGGTGACCACCCTAAGGCTGTCAGGGCTAACATGTGTCCCCCCCAGCTGAAAGTGGGGAGGGCTACCTGACCTCCTGGGAGCTCTCATCGCTAAGGCAGAAGTATCAGGAGAGACCATCAGTGTTGGAGTGGTCAATCCCCGGGCGATGCTCCACCGTAAAGTCCATCCCCTGTAGGGAAATGGACCACCTCAAGAGTTTCAGATTCTCACCCCTCATCTGAGGGGCCTCTGGTCTGTCTGAACCCAGAAGTGAGTCCCAAACAGGTAGGGTTTTAGCTTCTTCAGTGCCCAGACCACAGCAAATGCTTCTCTCTCACTAGCACTCCACCTCTGTTCCCGTGGTAATAGCCTTCTACTAATAAAGGCTACTGGTTGGTCTGATCCCTCCTCATTTAGCTGTGCTAGAACAGCCCCTATGCCATGCTCTGAAGCGTCTGTCTGCACAATAAATTCCTGGGAGTAGTCAGGGGCCTTGAGCACAGGGGCCGTGCACATGGCTTCCTTCAGAGAATCAAAGGCTTTCTGACAAGTCTCGGTCCAATTCACCAACCTAGGTTGTTTCTTGGAAGTGGGTTCTGTCAAGGGTGACACAATGGTACCATAGCCCTTGACAAATCTGCGGTAGTATCCAGTGAGACCTAAAAAGGCTCTCACCTCTGTCTGTGTTCTAGGTAGTTACCAGGCCTTGATAGTTTCAATCTTGGTCTGGAGGGGCTGCACCTTGCCACCACCTACTAGGTGTCCCAAGTACACTACGGAACCCTGCCAATCTGGCACTTACTAGCCTTGATGGTCAGGCCTGCCTGCCGCAGAGCCTGAAGCACCTCCATGAGGTGGAGCAGGTGTTCCTCCCAGCTTGAACTGTAGACAGCTATGTCATGTAGGTAGGCTGCACAGTAGGCATCCTTGCCAGTTAGGACCCCATTAACCAACCGTTGGAAGGTAGTGGGGCATTTTTCAATCCAAATGGCATCATCCGGAACTGGTAATGCCCATCAGGTGTGGAAAATGCTGATCTCTCTTTAGCCCCCTCAGCCAGGGTGATCTGCCAGTACCCTGAAGTAAGATCAAACGTACTCAGGAACTTGGCAGCGCCTAGTCTGTCAACAAGCTCATCAGCTTGGGGGATGGGGTGGGCATCAGTCCGTGTGACTGAGTTGAAACCCCGGTAGTCCATGCAGAACCGGAGTTCTGGCTTGACACCGGGGGCAGAAGCCTTAGGGACCAGCACCACAGGGCTGGCCCAGGGACTGCTGGATTTCTCAATAACCCCTAAAGTCAACATCTTGGAGACCTCCTCCTTTATGCTGGCCTTGACCTTATCCGATAACCTGTAAATTTTGTTCTTTACAGGGGGACTGTCTCCAGTGTCAATATCATGAACACATAAATGGGTAAGTCCAGGAGTGAGGGAGAACAGGGAAGTGAACTGTTCTAACAGCTCATAACAGTCTCCTTTCTGGTTTAGAGTCAGGGAGTCAGATAGAATGACACCCCCACGGACCCATCACCTTCTTTTGCAGAGAGGAGGTCGGGGAGAGGTTCGCTCTCCTCTTCCATGCCCTCATCTGTGACCAGGAGCATACTGACCTCAGACCTCTCAAAGTGAGGTTTGATTCGGTTGTGATGGAGAACCCTAAGGGGGTGCCTCGGGGTCTTGAGGTCCACTAGGTAAGTGGCCTCCTCCTTTCGCTCCTTAACTTCAAAGGGGCCAGTCCAGCGGTCCTGGAGAGCCCTAGGCTCCACTGGCTCCATCACCCAAACCTTGTCTCCAGGTGAGAACTCAACCAGAGTGGCCTTCCGGTCGTACCACTCCTTCATCACCTCTTGACTGGCCTCAAGGTTATCTTTGGCCTGCTTCCAGAAGCGTTGGGTTTGGTTGCGGAGGGCCAGCATGTAGCTGACCACATCCTGGGGAGGTGTCTTGGGAGCTTTCTCCCAGCCCTCCTTAACAATGCTTAGGGGTCCCCTGACAGGGTGACCATAGAGAAGCTCAAAGGGGCTGAACCCCACCCCTTTCTGGGGAACCTCTCTTTAAGCAAACAATAGGCACGGTAAGAGGACGTCCCACATACGCCTCATGGCTTCAGTCAGGCCACTAATCATGCCCTTCATGGTCTTGTTGAATCTCTCAACAAGCCCATTGGATTGAGGATGATAAGGGGTGGTAAACCGGTAGGTCACTCCACACTCATCCCACATGGACTTCATGTACGGTGACATGAAGTTTGTTCCCCTGTCAGACACAACCTCCTTAGGGAATCCCCCATGCGTAAATATTCCCAACAGGGCTCTGGTCACGACCGGTGCAGTCACTGTTCTCAGAGGGATTGCCTCTGGATAGCGGGTGGCATGGTTCACCAAAACCAGGATAAACCTGTTGCCCAAGGCAGTTTTGGGGTCCAAGGGACCAACAATGTCAATGCCCACCCTTTCAAAGGGGGTGCCAACAACCGGGAGTGGGAGCAGGGGAGCCTTAAGTTGTTTCCCTGTCTTCCCACTAGCCTGGCAGGTGGGGCAAGCTCTGCAGAAATTATCTGAGGCTATCCTCATTCTGGGCCAATGGAAGTGGGTGATAAGCCGGTTAAAGATCTTGTCTTGGCCCAGTTGTCCTGCCAGGGGGATGTCGTGAGCCAGTAGGAAGGCCCGGTAACACTGGGGGACCACCAGCACACGGGCTGCCCCAGGACCTGGAACCTTAGGCTCACTGTAAAGGAGATCATTCTCCCAGTAAATATGGTGATTGCAAGAGGCGTCACCTGCTGCTTGGGCTGTGGCCTGTTGCCTCAGACCCTCAAGGGTGGGGCATTCCTTCTGCGCCTTGCAGAACTCTGCCCTGGTTGGCCCACCCTCCATTTGCCAGCCAGCAAGTTCAGGTAGGTTACCCAGGTCAGCTATGTCCTCCCCAGTTGGCTCAGGGGCCTCCTCCTCCTCAGGGGCCCGTCCACCACCGTGGGAAGATTTGAGGCAGGTTTCCCGTGCCTCTTGCCTTTCCTCTTGGCAGCCATCTGGGCCATTGTTCCAGACTCCAGACGCCCTTGACTCCCTTCCCGGGCAGCCATGGACCGTGTGGTCATGCAGACCCACTCAGGCAACCCCAACATCTCCATGTGGGATCTGATCTCTACCTCCTTCCAGGCAGTATGCTCAAGATCATTGCCTAACAGACAATCTACAGGCATGGCAGGACTCACAGCTACTTTCAGAGTACCAGAGATTCCCCCCCCCCCACTCAAAGGGAACCAGAGCCACTGGTAGGTGACTCTCGCGATTGTCAGCGACTATGACCTGGTGGAATGTATTAGGGACTATCTGCTCTGTTGACACCAGCTGACTCTTGACAGTAGTCATACTGGCTCCTGTGTCACGCAGAGCCTCCACACTTTGCCCATCAATGGTGACCCACTGCCTATACTTGGAAGTATTTTGTGGCATGTGGGCTTTGGGCACCATTTCTCTTTCTCCCAGGGATACTAGGGAAACCTCTGCCTGCTCCCCAAAGCTATCTGGGTCTGTCTCCCCCCGAGCGCTACACTAGTCAACCCAGGTGTCTGTCCGGTAGTGGACGGTGCTCTCCTGGAACACTGGGAGTCGCCCTTAGAGTGACCATGCTGGTAGCACTCTAAGCATTTGGGGATTAATTTCCCTGATGATTTATCAAAGTACCCTGTCCTTTTCCCAAATCTGGAAGAGGAATAGTTGCCACCCCCTCCCTGGGAATTCTTTTGGGGGCCTTTTGAGAGTTCCTTATCTGTAAGTTTATCTCCCCCCTCTTTTTTCTGTTGGAAACCCTGACCACCTTTGGGGGTGTCCCCCCCAGATACCCTTTGGGATACTCTGGTGCTAACCCAGAGGTCCGCCTCCTCAGCAAGCTTCCTGGGATCAGTCAGCTTACTATCTACCAAGTGCTGGCGCAACTCTGTAAAAGAAATACTGCGCATATGCTCTCTCAGAATCAAGTCATATAACCCTTTGTAATCATCTACTTTGCTGCCCGCACCCAACCATTCAGTGCCTTATTGGAGAAATCAAAACATTCAACCCAGGTTTGTGTAGAAAGTTTGGTACTGTCCCTAAACCTCTGATGGTATCTCTCAGGGTTCAGTCCAAACTTGGCCAGTAAAGCGGTCTTCATGACAGGATAGTTATAGTGATCACGTGGGTCTAGTGTAAGAAGTGTATCCCTTCCCTCTGGGGGTACATAAAACCACAAGGCCGCCCCCCATTGCCCTTCAGGAACCCCATGAGCCCTTAGTGCAACTTCATAGGCAGCCAGCCACTTGTCAATATCATCTCCCACCACAAAACTGGGCACCACACTCTTGGGTATACAAACCTTTTTCTCTCCAACAGGTCTTGTATGTATGCTGCCACCATCACTGCTGGACTCAGACTGTCTTGCCTTGATCTCCAGCTCCTTGAGACTCAGTTCATGAGCCAACAATAATTTATTTTCAGCCAAGGCTCTCTCAGCTTCAACCTGTTTGGCTGCTCTTTCAGCCTCAGCTTGCTTGGCTTCTCTCTCTGCCCTCCTTTCCTCCTGTTGAGCCTCAATTTTTAGCCTTGCCATTTGCAACTGAAACTCTTTCTCCTCTCTCCTTTCCTCTGCGGTCAGGCTTTGATCAGAGTCACTGCTCCCTGGTTTGCAGGGGGAACAGTTGCAGTGGTAACATCCACTGATGGCAAAAATTCCTCTGGGGGGCCATCTTCTGGCTCCTCCTCCTCCTCAGCACCCTCCTCTGAATGGGCTTCTGCCCAGGCCCTCAGCGCCTTTTGAAATTCCTCCTTTCTGGAGGCACCTTGGGTGGGTACTCCCATATCCTTGCAGAATCCTTTCAGCTGTTTGACAGTGTATGTGTCCAGCAGGGCTAGGTCAAAATCTCCTGTTTGAGACCCAGCCTGAGACATGTTGAGTGAGGATTTTGGTAAAAAAATTGACAGGAAAAACGAAATTTCAGAAAGAATATAAAAATCAAGTTGACCTTCAACTGTGGGTAGGTAGTGAAATACTTAACTACTGTATGTCACTGCACAAATACAAGTCCTATCCTCACCGCTGATCACCAATGTTAGAAATGGGGCTTTTGGTTTGCAGTCAGGTTGCCCTCTGTCCAAGCAAGGACCCTAACTCTAGTCAGGGTAAGTCACACACAATCCAAATTATCCTGTGCCCACCCTCTGGTAGCTTGGCACTGAGCAGTCAGGCTTAACTTAGAAGGCAATGTGTAAAGTATTTGTGCAACAAATCATACAATAACACCATATAGCACCACAAAAATACACCACACAGTGTTTAGAAAAATATATAATATTTATCTGGATATTTGTAGGTCAAAAATGATAAAAGATGCAATAAGAAAATGGAAAGATATCACATGAGAAGTGATATAAAGTGTCTTAAGTCTTTTAAAAGCAAACAAAGTCTCTTTCAAGCACAAAGTACCTGGTTTGAAAGAAAAATCTCCGCAAAGGGCCGCAGAGGAGGAGATGCGTGGAAAACGGTGAGTGTGTGTCGGTTTCGCCCCTTCGCACACAGACTTGCGTCATTATTTTCCACGCGGGGAAGACGTTGCGTCGTTTTCTGGCGTGAGGACGGTCCTCTTCTTCAGGTTGAGGGGTTCTCAGACGCCCCAGGGTCTGTGTGTGGAATCCTGGGCTTGTTGACAAGCTCTGCGTCGTTGGGCGGTGCAGGGAAATTTCTCCCTCACGGCAGGCGCTGCGTCAATTTCCCCTCTGGAAGTTGGGTGTCGTCGTCCCAGGTCGGCCGTGCGTCGAAGTTCCGGTCGCACCGCAGGCGCGCGTCGATCTTTTCCTTGCGAAGTCGAGCGGCGGCTTCCCGGTTCAGCGTGCGGTGAATTTTTCACAGCGGAACAGGCTGTGCGTTGTCTTTAGCAAGCTGTGTGTCGAATTTTCGCCGCAGAAGGATTCCAGTTGCAAGAGAGAAGTCTTTTTGGTCCTGAGACTTCAGGGAACAGGAGGCAAGCTCTATCCAAGCCCTTGGAGAGCACTTTTTCACCACAGTCAGGGAACAGCAAGGCAGCAGTGCAACAGCAAGGCAGCAGTCCTTCAGAGAAAGCAGTTGGGTGAGTCCTTTGGGCAGCCAGGCAGTTCTTCTTGGCAGGATGCAGGTTCTGGTTATAAGTTTGTTCTCCATGAAGTGTCTGAGGTGGTAGGGCAGAGGCCCTGTTTTATACCCAAATGTGCCTTCGAAGTGGGGGAGATTTCAAAGAGTGTCTTAGAAGTGCACCAGGTCCCCTTTCAGTTCAATTCTGTCTGCCAGGGTCTCAGTAGGGTGTGTGGCAGTCCTTTGTGTGAGAGCAGGCCCTCCACCCTCCCAGCCCAGGAAGACTCATTCAAAATGCAGATGTATGCAAGTGAGGCTGAGTACCCTGTGTTTGGGGTGTGTCTGAGTGAATGCACAAGGAGCTTTCAACTAAACCCAGCCAGACGTGGATTGTAAGGCACAGAAAGATTTAAGGGCAGAGAAATGCTCACTTTCTAAAAGTGGCATTTCTAAAATAGTAATATTAAATCCAACTTCACCAGTCAGCAGGATTTTGTATTATCATTCTGGCCATACTAAATATGACCTTCCTACTCCTTTCATATCAGCAGCTACCACTTCAATAATGTATGAGGGCCGCCCTAATGTTAGCCTATGAAGGTAGCAGGCCTCACAGTAGTGTAAAAACGAATTTAGGTATTTTACACTACCAGGACATGTAAACTACACAGGTACATGTCCTGCCTTTTACTCACACAGCACCCTGCTCAAGGGGTTACCTAGGGCACACCTTAGGGGTGACTTACATGTAGGGAAATTGGAGTTTTAGGCTTGGGAAATACTTTTAAATGTCAAGTCAAAGTGGCAGTGAAACTGCACACACAGGCCTTGCAATGGCAGGCTTGAGACAAGGTTAAGGGGCTACTTAAGTGGGTGGCACAACCAGTGCTGCAGGCCCACTAGTAGCATTTAATCTACAGTCCCTGGGCACATACAGTGCACATTACTAGGGACTTATAAGTAAATTAAATAGTCCGATTAGGTATGATCCAATGTTACCATGTTTAAAGGGAGAGAGCATATGCACTTTAGCACTGGTTAGCAGTGGTAAAGTGCACAGAGTCTAAAAACCAGCAAAAACAGTGTCCAAAAAATGGAGGGAGGCAGGCAAAAAGTTAGGGGTGACCACCCTAAGGCTGTCAGGTCTAACAATAACTTTAACACAGAGGAAATATAAGAACTGATTAAAGACAAGGAATTGAGCATAATATGTAAATTCTCTTTATTACTAAAATTCTTTCCTGCAGCGATAACAAAGTAAATCATCATCACTGACATCAATGAAGTACATCCAATAAAACGTACCAACAAAATTGCACAAGCTGTCTTGTGAAAGTCTTTTTATTGCCCTGCTACATAAGACAAATCAATCTGAAATAGAAAAAAACAGGAGCAGCCATGCCTCAAGGAGCAACCAGTAAAGAGCAATCTCAAGAAAGACAAAAGTATAGGACAGTAAAAACTCAGAAGAACAGATGAACAAACACAGACACAAGAGAACAACTACAAGTAAACAACAGCATTGAGCATGCCGCTTGGAGGATGAGAAGTGTTTTATTGTTATCTCATTGTCTATAAAAAATCAATTTCTTCTGTGCTTACGCTAGGAAAATCCTCAATTTAATGGTTGATATTTTGTATTATTATTTCAAGGTCCCCTGCTTGGTAAACGGGCATGTACCCCTGCCCAGAATATCCAACTGCTTGTTAAACTGGTATCTTTACTTTTATTTTTAACCCTTTCTGCAATGATAGTTAAGCATGTACACACAAGCACAGACCTTTCCCTAATAATGTGAGGTCCAGAACCTGTTCTGTGACATGGAGGAGTGCACCAAGTATGCCCTCATAATACGAATAGGACTTCTGCCCATGTCCACTGCTTTATGCATCACATAAAGGGTTAGTCCAGTGTACCATGTTTTGTGAATCTTTAGTATGACCAGACCTTTTTCTCAGTCTAGAATTGGCACACTTACTGGCTACTCTTGTGTGTTATTCCACAGGTATACAAAACCCAGATCTAGGACCGTGTATGTTTATGAGAGTTTGAGTATTGGGATCAGTGGGATCCATTTTGGATGCCCATGGTGTAGCATGGCATAAGATGGAGGATGAGGACAGCATTTCTCATACAGTGAAAGTGTATTGATTGCATTCCTGTGCTTGGAGAGTACAGAACCAGATAATGAAGTGAGGAGGATTGAGACAGGCCTTCCTTTAAAGATTCAGTGAGGATCTTGGTGGCAAAGGGTTGATGATCAGTTCTTCTTCAGCACTGCCATTTGTTAGGTGGTAGGTGTGATAGGTAGGACTTCAATTTCTAATGTTCAAGGAGAGACAATCAGTAGGCAGGGCCTGGCCTTTTCTCCCTGATTACTGCTTCAGGAAGTCCGGTGACAGCCAACCGCAGAGATCTTGCAATTCATTGTGACCATGTTTTGGATACTCCTGCATGCACCCAGCCTTATTGCTATCTGCTGTAAGAGCCATCACCGTGCCCAGTGCTGTGCCTGAGGAACAGCATGTACAATAATGTTTAAATTTGTGGCACCACAACTTGGTTCTGAAACTTTGAGCAGAGGATCTGTGTTCTCTAGCTTGAAAATGTATATTAATGTGAGACCGAAGCCAACTCACTTTTTTCTAGCTCCAAGTACTTCATAATGAAGGAAGGAAGTGCTGTATAGACTACTCAAATTACTGCAGTTTCACCAGTGCTGGTGTCTGCATGACTGCCAGTCTCCCAGAGGTGAAGGGACATCACTTGCAGTCTTCACTTTCTGCTGGTCAAGCCAAAGGTCTACCTTGCACATAGGAGTGTGCCTGCCTGCCTGCTCAGACTCGGAAGGAGAGCGCCTGGAAAGACTGTTCAGGAGGAGAAACCAACTGTGTCCTCAGTGTGAGGAGCACCCAGACATTACTAACTGCCCTTGAGAGTACAGCCAAAGCTGACCTGATCTCAGATTGTGGCCTTCACTGTGGACTGTGTATGTGTATCACGCAAAGAAGCCATCCTGCTCTTGGTAGCCCTGTGACATCTGAAGACTAGATGCTTCTGTTGCTTGACCCCTCCACTGAATCCAGAGGAGGAGCTAATGCTGCCACAGTAGGAGTCAATCTGGGCATGGAGTCAAATTCTGTTGTGCCACAGACTCCTTTGACAAGAGTGCTATCTGGAATCTTCCATATAACAATCCAGCAATGTGGCCCATTTGTTTGAAAATATCTGCCCCATTTATGCACATTTAAGTGCTACTTTCTTCATCCCCACCATTTGCAAGAGTCTGTGGTACCAATCCAGTGCTACTGGGGAAAGGGAGTGGTTATGTGTTCCCCACCTTTGTCTGTTTGGTTGCATGAAAGAATAACAAAACAAGTTTCCTGGTACCCTTGGCATTCCCCACTTTAACTCTGGTATCCACCCCCGTAAAAAACTCACTGCTTGGGATGGGATCAGAATATCTTTTATTGTAAATATGTTGTCTAGGACTGTGACCTAGAATCAAATGTATGTTATCTGGGTGGCATATAATGCCACCTCTCGAGAATGTTTAGATTTGCTTCCATCCCTCCTATCATTATGGCTCCTTTATGTGAGTGACATATTTACAAAGCCCAGTCTCTGCCCATGGGTGAGATGTAGAACTGCTTTTCTCATGCACTCTTAATCTAACTTTCTGCCAATTGAGTGATAACTGTTGACATAGCTTTGATAAAAATGTTACTATCGGTGGTGATTTTTAACAGTTTTCAAAGAGGATCATAACCCTCATTGTCCAGAAAAGGCTGTCTTGTTGTGGCATTGAAAATAGTATAAATTGCATCCTCTGCCAAACAAAAGTCTTGTCTGATTTGCTTGAATGAGAATGATAGGTCCAATCTTCAGACATATATTCACTCCCTATATTTGAATGTTTTCATTTCAGTTCAGGCTGAAAGAGTTCCATGAAAGGTGAACTGGGATGGGATAACTCGTTAATCACTGCTCATTGTTAATTGTACCCCTGATCCTTAGGTTTGCTTTTACGACTCTGGATGCCTTTACAATTTCAGACTTGTTTCACAGGAGTTTCCATTAGGATGGCCTTGTGAGTTCATGATCGAAAAAAACACCACTGTTTCTCAATTACTGCAATTCCAACATATTTTATAGCAATGACAAGAGAAATTAGATATAAGATCCTCGGTCCCCTTGGTATAGGGCAAAGCAGCCTCTGTTTGAGGCTTACTCTCAATTTCCTCCCCAATTCAAAGTTAAGACAGGTTTTTTGAGTTTTGCATTTCCGCAACAGTAGTGACTTTCAAGGCAGTTTCCTGCCCACACACTGCCTTACCTGCATAAATTTGGTGGTTGACTGGGCTGGACTCCGTCCCCCAGCTGAGTCACATTGAGGAGGGGTGCGTCCAAAGTCCATTGCACTTTAAAGTGCTGCTTGCATCCCGCAGCATGGCTGACTTTCAAGGCAGGTCCCTGCCTATACTCTGCTTTACCTGCATGAACTTGGTGGTTGGCTGGGGTGGGACTTCAGCCCCCATCTGAGTCACATTGAAGAGGGGTGGGGCCAAAGTACATCACACTTGAAAGCACTGCTTGAATCCTGCGTCGCAGGTGAATATCAAGGAGGTTCCCTACCCGCATTCTGCCTTACCTGCACAAATTTGGTGGTTAGCTGGGGTGTGACTTCATCCCCCAGCTGAGTTAGATTGAAGAGGGGTAGGGCCACAGTACATCATGCTTTAAAGCGTTGTTTGCATCCCACAGCACGGGACATGCCTGGATGCTTGCCTGCATGAAAACCAGGCAAAGAGAGGGCCTGTCTATGCTTGTCTGCTGCTGACAGAGGTGGGCCGACTCTCTTGGTTTTGAAGAACTGGGTCCAAAGCAGAAAGCCGGTAGGAATACCCCTCTGGTTTACACTAACAGATGCTGATTGGATTTTAGCTTTGCTTTGTTAATGAGGTATAAACATGCACATGTGGAAACATGCACAAGACCATCCAGGGAAAGACGCGAAGGCAGTGGAAACTACCAATGGCATCACTAATTATCTCACTAATGCTATGGGTATACTAAACAGCGAAATTGTTAATCCTGAGGAAAGGCTGACTGCAACATGGTCTGCCTTACGTAGTGCTATAAATGATGTCAGCAATGAGATTGCCTTACTAGATAAGGGGCCTATGGCTTTATCTGATAACACAACAAAAATGTATCTAAATACGCCCAGACTGTGTGTCTCCAATGCTCCTTCTCAGCTAACCAAACTGTCTTGCAACAGTGAGCTGACCCTCCCCCCACAACCTCCCTGGTGAAGAAATGGTTCCAACCACTGGCTCTTAAGCCCCTTGATCAAAGAAATTGAGTATCGTTACCAGGGCCAGCGGGCATGGTAATGGCAATAAGGATTCTGATAATGAGAAGGACTCAGCTCTTTTTAAAAGTCTGGAAAGACACTGAAAAATATGTATGCCAAGTTGGAGAGCTTGGAAAAGTTGACTGAGATGAAAGGCTCTCCATAAAGGAGAAATTTGTGAATTAAGGCCCAGATTTATGGTGGCCTATCGCCATTTGAGTGCCACATTAGAGTCATTTGTTTACGATAATGTGGCGCTGGAAGGGCAAAAACACCATACCATATTTACAACGTGGCACAATGCTTGCATTGCTCCACTTTGTAACCCCTTGTGCCACATTATGCCTGCGCCAGGCATAATGTATGCAAGTGGGGCATTCCGGTGCTGGGGGGGCATAAAAATGGCTCTATGAGATTCCTTTGCACCATTTTTATCCGCATTTTGTAACGCCTGTTAAGTGCAGGTGTTAATAAGAGGCTCCCATTGTGTCCAGAGGGCCTCTGGGTGCTTTTCAGGATTAGCGCCAAAAGGTTTAACGCTAGTCCTGCAAAGCGCTGGACTAGCGTAAAAAATTATGACTCTAGTCCCCCTGACTACCGTCATGGTGCGCCATATTTTAAATACAGCGCACACATCGAGGTGTTAGGGGGGCACTAAGGGGAGAAAGACAAGTGGCACTGCACCTAGTACAGTGCCACCTTTCTTAAATCTGGGCCTAAATATAGCTTTATCTAATACCACAGAAGCACCTCAAGTCTTTTCTTTGACTACCTCATCGCTTAGTATTGTTCTCTCATGCTATGAAAGTAAAGCACAATCTGATGTTGGTGCATCTATCCTTAGGTTAGTTAGCACTTCCAGTTTAGATAACCTTTGAATGTCACATACCCCTTGCCCTACTTCCCAGGAAAACCTACCTGTGCTTTCTGAAAGGAGAGTCCACAGGATCTGCACCAGATATTTTGCACCTTCCACCAGAGGCAAACCCGTATGTTATTGTATTAGGAGATGTACATAAACTACACTCAAAAATACTCAAGTCGTGGAGAGTTCTCACAAATAAGGTGACACACTGGATGTCAAAACAGATTTGTGACACTAATTTCCTTTTCCATGAAGTATTAATTATGAGAAGGGTAAATTGGGTTGGCCCCTCTAGGAAAGTAAGCTAGGTAGATTGTATTGTAAATTTCCACTACCCTAAAGTGGTAAAATCTCTCCTTTTTTACCTTGGTCATAGGCAACACCTTATAGGCAATTTCATTGGGAAATCACAGCTGAACCACTTGGCTTCTTTTATAAATCGACTTTGATTAATAATACCAATAATGGTTCTGCACATACACTTCCTTCATCAGGTCCTAGTACATACATATCTGTTCCAACCTCTAATAGATTTGCACCTCTCACAAGTTGTGATGAACAGGATTGACTTCAGGAGTTTAACGAGCTTGAATCAACAGCCTCCTCGAACATAGCTTCAGAATATGTACTTGTGGAAAGTTCTGTGCCTCTAGATACCAGAAATATGAGTGTTAAACTAGTTATTAGGTCCTGGAACATTGTCAGTATTAAAAACAAATTGGGGAATATAAAACTGGTTGAACAAAAATAAACATGTCGTTTAGTTTACCTACTGGAAACATGGGTGGTGGGGGACCTCCATGTAGAAGGATATTCATCCACTATTACCCTGTCCATCCCCTCAAATAATGGAAGGGTTAAGTGGTGGGGTTTGCTTTATTATTATCCATTACTTCCTATCCCATATTAAGAAAGTCTTACTCCAGCTCGCCTTACTACGAGATTTCTCACCTTCAGACGGATGAGCAATTGAATATCATTCTGATGAATTTTTATAATAACATATTTGACAATACTAGAACCAGGGTCATTGTTGACCTTGAAAGGGAGCTGGAATCCTTTGTAAGTCATATTGAGGATGATTGCATCTTTACCTCAGTGGGGATTTTAACATCAGTAATGTGATGCTTCATTGGATAAAAGCTGTAGATATTTGAGAGAAAATGAAGATTATCAAATTTCCTACATAATTTATATTGGGAGGTTATGCTAAGCTGCGGCAGATGCTGTAAAAGTTGGGTGTCCCAATTGGGATCATCACATTCTTGTCAGAACTGCATGACTGCCTGACTGCTCGCATACAATATGGGCCGAGGGGAGAATGCACTTCAAATGTTAAGGTCACACCTGATATATGACAATGTTGTGTCCTTGCTATCCTCTTGTACTCGCTATACATTATTGGGCTCAATGAGACATTACAAAAAGTGAAGACCAGTGCCCCCAGGGTTGATATGCATCCAACCCCTGTTCTCCTATTCGCTCATGATGCAGTGTTGATCTCTAGAACTGCCAATGGGCTTCAGCTTCTGATCAACACCTTTGTCTAGTATATGGAGGACAAAGATATGAAAATTAATTGAAAGAAAACTTTTACTATGGTGTGTGGAAAGGGAGGGCCTAGAAGAGGATTCACCATATTAAAGACAAGGGCTTAGCAGAAACCCAAAATTTCACATAAATTGCATACAATTCTCTAGTAGTAGACCCTGGGTGTCACAGATGAAAGCTGGGAAACTGACATTTTTAGGATCCACAAAAGCTCTTTTCAGATGTTCTTCTGAAATTGGAAATAAACCTATTAGAGAATGTCTGACCCTATACAAAAGTAAATGATTACCCAGTGTTAGCTATAGGGCCCCACTGTGGGATTGGGCAAATTGTTCTTCCTTACAGATACAAGAGAATCTCTTCCTAGGCAGACTTTTGTCAGTATCCTGTTTAACCTCCACTTACATTGTTCACAAGGAATTAGCAGTATCCTTCCTAGAAGATAGCACCCAGATAAATCCTGTTTTATTATGGCATAGCACATGGAGTAAAGTTTGTGCAAAATTTACTAAAGAGCTCATTACAGATTGTTGAACACTTGAGCACAGAGAGAACATCCCATAGCTGGCCTATATAAAGAGCCTACTAAAGGCGGTGGATGAAAATATTAGCATTGAGGACCGTGCTGATATCTTGCGTTATAGAAAAGAGGAACTAAGGGCTACATGTACTAAAGTTTGGATTTGCAACTCACAAATTGCGAGTCAGAGCGACTCGCAATTTGCAAGTCGCAAATCTGAATGTAGTATAGTGTCATTGACACCCTTACTGATTTGCAAGTGGGTCGCAAATGCACACCTCATGATTATTCATGAGGTAGGTCGCAATTTTCGACCCCTTTGGGGATGACGGCCCTCACAGGGATGTTGGCCTACTGGAGACAGCAGACCACTATGTCTGTGACTGCTTTCAAATAAAGCATTTTTTTTTTAAATGCAGCCCGTTTTCCTTTAAGGAAAACGAGATGCATTACAAAAACAAAAAATTAAACGTTTTTGTTTAATTTTTTCAGTGACATTCACAAAGGGGAAGGGGGTCCCATTTGCGAATGGGTTAGCACCAGTGTGACACTGGTTCTAACTGTGATTGTTTTGCGACCGCATTCGTGGTCACAAAACAATCATACATGGGACTGCGAGCCGCAATTAGGAAGGGAACACCTCTTCCTAATTGCGAGTCGCAATCCAGTTTTGCGATTCGGTAAAAAGTTTACCGAATCGCAAAACTAGGTTTGTACATGGGGATGTGCATTTTTCACATCACAAACAGCCAGATTTGCTGTTTGCGATGTGCAAAATCCTTGGTAGATGTGGCCCTAAAAGCTGTTCTTATTGAGAAGAGAAGGGCAGATGGGGAAAAACGAGAGAGCAATAAGTCCTCCATGCGTAGTTATTGTTCAGGCCCCATACAAGAAAGAACTCAAAGTTATTTGCTAACTGTACGAAATATGCAACATAGATTTTATCTCACAAGATTGTGGTTGGGCGCTTTGCACTTCTTAATTGGCTTCCCCAAAATGGGGGTTTGGTCCCAGATGCTACCTAAACATCCATGTGATGGTAAAGCTAATCAGTCAGCTGTGCACTCTTTTCTCTCTTATAGGGATATAGGAAAGCAAATTTTACATCTTTCTTATATCTGGAAAACTCATGCATTATCAGGAAGCTTTTACCTATATTTGTAAATTTTGCAATGTGGATCAATGCTATACTGTTTCTATTTTTATCTCAACTGTCATCACTATAAGGAAACATCTTTCATACTTGGAAGCGTTAAAATATGAGGCTGAGTTATGATGATGGTTTGAATCAATGATTGTTTGGCCTTCATCTGTTTTGCATGGGACATAGTTTGAGGTCTCTTTGCACTATGGATGGTGTTGGATATTTTTATGGCGGAAATCATGTATATCCACTGTATTGTATATAGATGCTCACTTTTTTCGGAAATTATAACATGGCTGAATCTCTATGGAGAGGATGGAGGATTTTGAGCCCCATGTGCAGTTTAATGCTGTTTTAACCTTTTTTACCTTTTTAACTCTATAATGATTTATTGTGAAAGAAAGTGAACTGGACATTATTATATTACTGTATTTTATTCTATGATTTTCAGTGGATATTCTTATCCGAATAAAGACTTATATGATGACATGGTGAGTTTTATCAAGGTTCCCATGTGAAAGAGGTTGTTTTGATAGCCTGGGCAGCAGGTTCTAACTACAGAAGTCAAGCTACATAGGCAGCCCTGAAACCATGTTTTCATTGTCACATTAGTGGGTGGCACAATAAGTGCTGCAGCTGCAATCCACAGGTAACATTTAATTTACCATTCAATGTTTGAAGTTTTTACACCATATACTACAACCTTATAGGATAGTTACATATGTCAATCAGGGATTAGTCAATGTGTGCATGTTGTAGGGGCTAGAACACATATATTAGGCACTGGACAGCAGTGGCATAGTGTGCAGTATAAAACCAACAAAAAGTTAGCAAAGAAATGGATAGTAACCACCCAAAAGGGGTGTTTTCTCACAAAGTTCAGAACAGATTAAGTGGAGATATCTGCCTGCGCTATGTAGAACTACATTTGGCATAGTTCTCAATTCTCAAATAGCCCAAATCAACAAGTAATGTGTTCAACTTATTCACACTTAGGTGTGAAAATTCTTAATAATAATTCGGAAAACGTGAATTTTAAGGCAAGGCAAACATGGTGTACAACACACATTCATCTTAGTATTGTCTTTGCAGCAGTAGTAACGTCACTGGAACACATACCACAAAAGCTCTAATTTCCCAGTGACTGCCTCTTTGTAGTTGCACCTGGAAGTGATATCATTTAAGATTGTATACTGTGCAAGGATACCAGTCTTGTGCCTGGCATGTCCCTTCAATCACCCATTTTGCTTAGCTGATACTGTATGATGTGCTGTCTATCTTCTCCTCTTATCTTATTAGTCAGCCTTTCTATATCTGAACTTTACCTCTTGCCTCTGACATCCTTTTCCCATCACCCTTCTTCTTTCAAAAGTGCCCTCGTCCCACGTTTGTCCTGTGCATTTCTCAGTTTTCACCTTCCTGTTTATGTCTCACTGCTCTACTTTTTGTTGTGCCCAATCCAGTTCTCATTCTGGGCCACAAGCCTCGTACTATATTGTTCCCCTCCTTTGGCACAAGGCCTGGCATACCATGCAGTTCTCCCTGTTTTAGTGGACAGGCCACAGTGGTCCCCAAAATTGCCACCAGTGTTGCTGCACTTCATAACATGATTTCATTGATGATGTCCATTGCTGGCTTGCTTCTGACCTGGTAAAATTTACCCAGAGTTCCTTATTGTCAGTGACCTGGTCTCTCCATCCCCGGAATGGTGTATTCATCTGTGAGAAATGATATCCATATTCTTTCCTTTTTACAGCCTACTGATCTGGGCCCACATTGCAGTGTTAATCATGTACTGAAGCATTGGCATGACTGAATTCTGGATGTTTGTGGTTTCCTATTTACCATCTAGATGCCTTTGAGTAGGCTACATCAAGACCAGAGAAGAATGATCTTGACTTGTGCAGGGTATAGGCTCAACATTCCACATATTTCCTCTGTACTTTCTTCTAAAGCATTTCATGAGGTCTTCTATTCAGTCTAATGTAAGAGGGGGGAAGGATTCACGTCCCGGAGGGTAGGTCCTTAATTCGGACCGGCTTTTTTCGCACTGCTAGCTGAGTCTTTGGGACGTGCTTACCAAGGAGCCTGTTCCCGACTTGGGGGTGGGCGACCTGACTGTGACTTAGCCTATTATTCCTCAATGTAAGTGATCGGCTTATGGTCTTCTTGATTGTGACATAATATTTGTTTAATTGGAGTAGAGCTGATTAATATTTTGGTCCTGATGAAGCGTCACTGGATCCGTGGGGACCACACGACGCGAAACATGTTGACCCTAGTTGAGGAGGATTCCTAGTGGGTTATTCCTTCAAGTTTATTGCTCTTTGAAAGTAATTGAGCATTGACACTCGATTTATTACTTTCTCCTGATTTTTAATCTTGGCTTCATCCCTGACTATTGATTAAAATGATGATATATGTAGTGATGATTAACCAATTTTATCCTTAACTCTTCATGTTCTCTCCTTTATGTACTGGTGCTTGAATGTAGGCATGCTCGTTTAGATAGTTAATATTCACCAGTAACTATCAGAACAATACGGCTTAGTGCTCCTCCATGTGGGGAGCCCGTCAGGCGTTGCACTGCCGGCTTGGCGAGGAGCTTGACCCGATGATGATGCCAGTCATCCATTGCGATGCTTGAGGGTCCTTGCTCCTGATATCTCAGGTCCCCCTAGTTTCTTTATTTCTCATTTCTTGGAACAGTGTACTTTACTTGTTTTGGTCTTCTATTCAGTGACAAGTTAATCAAGTCCCTTTCAAAATATTTGTCAATCGTTACCTTTATGAACAAAGCTCATTAATCAATACAGGATAATGTCCTCAAGTATTGTGTTTATGTACTGCTGGTGAGCAACAGTAGCATTATAATTCAAGGAGGATACTTCCTTCTCTCTTTATTCTGTAGTCATGAAGACCACTTCTTAGTCTCCCAAAAGTCTGTGAAATCTCCAAATGCGACTGCAAGCAGCCAGCACTCTTGTCCAGCTCTCTAGGTAAGTGTGGTCAGCTCCACTCCCAACCCTTCTCCTGGGCTGGGAGATGAATGCCTATTCTTTCACATGACTTCAGATAGGATGTCTAATTGTCTGAGAATATTGGATAGACTTTTAGACCCTCCTGATAATTCTTTGGAAAAGAGCAACCAAGTTAACTGGGAATTCTATAATCAGGAAGGGTAACATTGTTCCAGCTCCCTTCCATGAAGATTTTCTATGTTCCATTTTTCTTGATGAGGAAAAAGGAAAGGGCCTCAAGCCTATTATAAATCTTGGGGACCTCACGAATTACAAGATGGAGAGTATCCATATTTTGAGGGGCATTCTTTTTCCAGTCAACTGGATGGTTAGGTTGGAATATAGGGCACTCTTTTTCAGTCCTATTTTCTAAGGTCATCTAACCTTTCTAAAGTTTCAATGGCATGACTACATGTGGAAATTTCCCTTTCTATTATTTGGAATTTCCTGTGTGCCTTAGTGCTTCACCAAGGCGTTACCAGTGGTGGATGCCCAACAGCAGTCTCTAAGTATTTGTCTGAATATTTATCAAGATAACATCCTTCTGATGCACTAGTTCCCAGTTCCTGACTGATCATTTGGACCTCACAATTTCTCCTGTTACCAACTTAGGTTACTCCTCTATTTTGAAACGTCTTCCTGCACTCAATTTTAGGCTGTGAATATTCTGGATATCACAGTGGACAACTTGAAACTACCCCCAAGAAACATATCACCCTGCTCAAGCAGGACCGGATGTCAGCCCTGTTATCCCTCTCTTTTCTATTGAAGAGCCTGGCATGTTTTAATCAACTCTTAGCATCCTCTATCCATACCACATTTTCAGATCTGCACCACTACTGGGATCCCTTATGATGGAAGCCCTGTATTCTCCACTGGGGTCTCCCCTACTCCCACTCATCTCCTAGGAGGAGGGGTCTTGCTCAGAACTTTAATGGTGGTTATACTGTAGTGAATCCATTTTAGTGATCTATGTGTGTACATTATTTTAGAAGCTAGGCCTGCTGTCTGTGCCCTTTAAACTAGTAACATTTCATTTTATTTCATTTTTTATTTTTTTAGAAACAATCACATTTGTAGTGATGTTTTATTTTTCTTTATCTTTCTGTCCTTTTGCTCAGGAAAGCATTTACATTTCTCAGCTCGACATTCTTTCACTCTGTGCTTTATTCAAGGCTGCAACAAGATAGGGTTGGTGGCACAAAGTGGTACACCACACCTCTAACATTTCATAGAAACACACGTATTTTTACATGGGGACACTTTTCTCAGAACACTTGCTGTTTTGTTATAAAGATATCTCTCTTTCACCTGCATGTTAGAGGGAGGTTCCAGCCACATGACCATTACTGCATGCTTTCTGGCTTTGCCACAGCTGCTTGCTGAAACAGGTGATGCTGCTGCCCAAATCCAGCAGTCTCATTGGTACAATGAAAGCCAATGTGACATGGCGCTGCCAACGTTTGGTCAGGCACTCTATTTTGGATCTTGCTGAGTATGCCGTCTCACTACATTCTAAAAGCACCTCAACACTATATATGGAGACGTCCGAGTTATTGAGGATTTCCTCCTCAGTTAGATAGGTAGTACCTATTTGATGCTTTAGGTTGTGAAGCTTGAACCTTAAAAGGATCAATTCCCATTTGGTGTCCTTATCTCTGAAAAGGTACATTTACCTTGACAAACCTGTAATGGGTGGTAATTGCAGTAAAATGCAACCTCCCCTTACTGCTCATTTATTATCTAATGGCCTTATAGCCTGGGGGGGGGTCCTGTTACATTTGTAGTTGAGGCTCATCCAGCCTATAGAACAGAAATGTTTTACTCTTGGGTCAATTTTCCAGCAGTTGATGGGAGCACTAATACATTTCATCATTATACACCTGCTAGTATACCTGCACAATACAGAGCAAATGTATATTTAGAGATACCTGTATCCTTTCAAGACCGCCATAACTGGCTTGATGGCACCCTACCCCACACCATACTTCATGTTAGGTTAGGTCTTCTGAGAAATGATGGCCCTACTTGGCCCTTATTGGCAACATACACACCACTTCCTGATGCAGGCATCTAGGCGGTTGCTGATGTTCACCGCTTATACATTGAGCTTATAGCAAAATATAGACTCTTAGTACAGTTTGTAATGCAAACATTAAATACTAACCCAATGCGTGCTGCTCCAGGGCAACTGCACACAGTCACACCAGCCATTAACCCAGCAATGATACATTCAATTATGGGTAAGGTACTTTCCAAATGGGAAGATATTCGGTTTTGTTTAGTTAAAAAAATAAACACGCTGCAGGCAGTATTGCCAATACGGGACTTCAAGATAAACACAGAATCCTCACTATGTGCTTGCCATACAGGATGGTTCCCGCAGTAGATAACTGCAGCACTTGGGGCACGGTATTTGCCACAGTGTATGCTACTGCACATGGTACACCAACCGTGCCAAACTTACGGAAGTCTTGAAACAAATTCAAGATGAATTTGGGGCTGCCCCAGCCCTAGATTTGGGGGCGCAATTAAAGGGCAATTTTGCCACTGTGTCTTCAATAATATTAAGTAATCTTAAAGGGGAAGCAGTAGCAATAGCAGTGCACATGCAGCTCCGGGATGCTCCTGTACAGGATCAAGAATGCGAGCTGCGAAGGATTATTGTCAAAACCTACTTCAGTATTGGCCAGTATAGTATGGGAGCCAAAGCAGGTAAACCATGATTACAGGGTAAATCAAATGAGGATCCTACCAAGCAAGCACCTGAGGGTTGTAAAAAATGCTGGGATAAACAAAAACAAACCCATAAAAAAGAAAAGGGAGACTCTCTGCATTCAGAGACCCATCAAAACCACTGTAATCTTAGAAACAGCAGTAATATAAAAACTCCTGATAGACATCAAAATAATGATACATGCCAATCTCATTACTTTCAGGACTCACTGGATAATTACAGTGAGAGAGGTGGGCGGTCAAAGCAGCAAAATATATGTGAAACTGAGAAGGGAGTCGCAAAGCTCATCAGAAGTTTCTGTTAAAAAAAAAAAGAGAAACCTTCCCAAACAAAAACCTCAATTAAAAAGGAACCAGGTGGCAGCGATTTCTATACGAAATGCCACTAAGGACAAGTGCTTTGCTGAAGAACAGGAAGTGGCCACTCGCCCTGCTAGACAGTGAGGCAGAAGTCACAATAGTTCACCTGAATCTTCAAGAGTATCAGGAGGTGAAACAACTAACAACTTTTTACAAGTTGAGACTGCTGACGTGCGTCTCCACACCTTATAGGGTGTATAAACTGAAAATACAATTAGGAGACATTGAGCGCACAATTAATACTATCTTTTGGATCACAACTACCATTTATGATTTTTTTGGGTCGAATACAAATACATAGTCGCTGTTGACTCAAGACCCAGATTTCTATAGGTATGGCCACAAAGCTCAGCCAATGCTCAAACTGTTATTAAAGATTTGCAAGTCTTTATTGGCACATATGCTGTTGAGGCTTTCTATTCAGACCAGGGCACTGCTTTCACCTCAAGGGCATTCAGGGACATCATGGCTTTGTTAGGGGTCCAGCTGTATTATTCGTCTCCGTATGATCCTGAGAAAAATAGTGTTGTGGAATGAAGAAACCAAGACTTTAAGCAATCTTTAACAGCAAGAGTATTAGGCATGGGTCAAAGTTGGCTTAATCACCTGTACGGAAACCAGAGAGCACTTAACAATCTGCCCAGAAGGGACGTCTTGCAAGACTTACAACAGTTCTGTGATGACAACGCATCTGCCAGTGCTGCCTCCTGGGGAATAAGGGATGCACCAGTAACACCTACTGGCTGGATTCCAAATGCTGGGGATCTAGTGTGTGAAAAGATTGCTGTGAAAAAGGAGTTTTGTCCTTCTTAATGTGCACCAGCTCCAGTCCTGGGAATACAGGGTACCAGAACTGTTATTCTACCACCGCTGCCTGGTTCTAAAGAAAACCACATTGTGTACATCGACAATGTCAAGTTACACCATATGGCCGCTCCTACACAGCAGACCTAGAGAACTCCTGGGTAGTCTCCGACTCCCTCTCACTGCAGACCAAAATTTTCCTCTATAGGTTTTGAGCACTTCACCAAGCTTGGGGAGGGTGGAAGGTGATCTTTCATAAGTTCCACTAACTTCTTCTGCAACAAGAACCTTCCACAACAATGAGCAATTGTTCTCCATTTCACCTCAAATGGATGGAATCATCCACTATGAACCATCTTGGGAGACTTCTGTCAGTTCTCCTAAACCAAACACGACCCCAGTTTTTGCACAAACTGCTTCTGGATATTTTTCTGATGTCAACAACTCTTTCACAGGCTCATCTGCCTTCTCTGCAGCAAGGCTGTCAAGTGCACCTAAGCTGATAAATTGGCTCACATTTAACTATTTCATTGGTCCATGGAACTATCTGTGGCTCTTACTAACTGTACTTGCTTTCCTTCTTTGGATAGTGTTTGTCATCATCTTTTTTCTTATTAATTTATTACACTGTCATTACCTTCTGAACGCTCTGCAGTTGAACTGGTGGATGAGGTCCTAAAACCACATTTTCCCTCTCATAAGGTCTGTAGAGATTTGTCCCTAGTGAACATTTCAGCTATACCAATCCCTGATAGGACTGTTTGGCATAAAGTATATTTTGATATATATGGCCTGACTGAGGGTATTTATTCAAATTCCATATGTATTTAAACTTTCAATGAATGATGTAATAAGGCCCGGAGTTGTTTCTGATGATTGGGCTGTACAAACAGATGTTTCTATGTTATCTGAACTAGAGTATTTTACTGTTTTTGAAAGTGAAGCTGTTTGTCAATCAGAGGAAAGTTATGGAGATATATTCTGTTACAATTATTATGGACATCATTTTATTCATGGAGCAAGTAGCCCAAAGAGTATTTTTAATTACACACAATAGGAACATTGTCCAACTCTGCCAGTGGGGAGTTCTAGAACATACTCTGAAAAGTTGACAAATTTTTCGGGACACAATGCTAAAAATGCTGAGTCATATTATTTTAAATTACCTATAATGGAAATGCACAAGGTTTTATTGACTGATACATAATTGATTTATTCGGATTCCTTTGTTTCCCAGTTGGCTATAGAAGGCTATGAACATTGGCTGAAGTCAATTGACTTGAAAAGTGAATGGGGAACTAAGAATTGGCAAATAAGGGGAAAGGAAGCATTATTTAGAGCATGCCTGCTACCTATACAAATGATATTTTTAAATGAAACTATACAACAGACAAGTTGTTTAGGCTTAGCAAAAATTAAGGAATTGAATGCACCCAGTATTCCTGCTCCTGCTTAATTCTATAAATGACAAAAATACATTAATGCAACTAAAGATCAGCTGAATGGGTGAATCCAAAATAGAACATTTAACACATCACTTTCATATCATGGTGGGTGGTTTTTGTGCCCAGTGGACACAAATGGTTGTAATGCACGTTTTGTAAGCTCCACAGGGGATTTTAGAACAAGTAGACCAGAACCTTGCTATGCGTCATCAGAACATTTGGGTATAGTAACAACATGCAGTGTAGTGAAATTATGCCATTGTAGATGACAGGATTTACACCTTGTCCGACCACATATACAATTTAAACAATATTGTTTCATCTATAATAGACATTTTATGAAGTGACATGTCATTTTTAGGGGTGTGTGGGGAGCTCCACTCTGCTGGTGGAGCTAATAGAGTTTTTGGAACTCCGGGCTCCGCTTGGAGCATGGAGTTAGTCCCAAAACTCCACTTGCCCCACCAGCAGAGTGGAGCTCACCCGGTGCGTACTGCAGCCCAGTTATGGAGACAGTCTGCACTTGCACTACGGCCTAAATTCCGGCCAGGGTCGTAGGCAGCTAAAGAAAGCTGCTGTTTCAGGCCTCTTGTGTACCGGCCTGCCCCGCGTACACTGCACACAGGACAGGCCGGTGCACAAGAGGCCTGAGATTGCAGCTTTCACTGCCTATTGCCCTCTCCTGAATGCACCCGATCTCGGAAGCGCAAAGCAGGGTCGGCCCTGCTTAGCGCTTCCAAGATCTGGCACGCTCAGGACTCTGCGGGTCACGGAACTCCACCTCTGTGAAATTTCACTGACTTTTTAATCATTTCTGCGGAATTCTGCAGAGTCGGACTCCATCAACTCCGCCTAGACCTAGTCATTTTACAACATGGATAGAGCCAGCTTAAGTCCATTATACAGTTGGGATGGACACCGCAAACTTTAAAATCTGGTCACGTTCCCTGGCAACACGTTAGAGCAAGAACATCTTTTCAGACTTTTAATTTGACGTGACAGCAACAGTTAATGGCTAAGAAGGAAGCAACTTATGTTATGCTAAACATCGAAAAGTTGCCTTTTACTGAGGCAGAAATACCAACTGCTGAATGGTTATTACATGGTGTTGTCAATCTGTCTATTTCAATACTACAATTCACATCTTGTTTAAAGCACATTCCAGTGGGCAGATATGACAGGCTTAGAGATAGTTCTATCCAGGAGGTGTGGGAGTTACCCTTTTCGCACAAATGTCTCAATGACATGAAAGAGGTCTTACTTGGCTGCAGTGAAAGTGAGACTTCTGCGAGCCATTCAATGGTTTGTAAGCAACTGTTTTTGCACGGGGTGCACAACGATTCGACAGCGAATATAGCTTGGCATCTGAAGGGAGTTCCAGTCCCCTTGATTAGACCAGCATTCCATGTGTTCTCTAATGGAATATACGTGCTTCTTAATAGTGAGAACTTTTGTGAAATGTGAGCCGGAATTGCATATGTAGTTTTGGTCTCCCAAATTGTCACCTGTTGCATAATGTTTTTTTTCCCCTCTCGCAATAGAAGAAAGTAGCAGACGTTTGGCCTCACAATGCCACTTCAAATGTGAAAATTGAGCAGACTAAAAGCTCTATTGTTCCAAAAATATGTGGCGCTGACATCTGCACATGAGAACTATGCGGCGACCCAAGTGGCGAGATCATGTGCAGAGGAGCAGTCCATTTTAAATACAAACTTTGCGAGACTCCTTGGTGAAATAGTGGGATGGATTTTTAACATGTACAGCACTACAGGACTGTACGTTTCTTCAAGAATGTTGGTTCTGGTTTCATCAGCACCTTCTCCTCTATATTTGGCACAATACCTTCAGCCCTACACTCATTATTTCAGGGGATTTCAAATTACTTTGGCAATAATAGATGGCATTTTGCTGTTTTTTATTCGCAATGGCTGTCCCATCGCAACAAGGAGGACTGATGGTGCTACCACCAATGCAATTGTGTTGTGAAAGCATGATGCAGTATTTCAGAGCACTACTCCTGGAAGAGATGGAGTGTAACTGATCTCTGTAATTTTGACTGGTTTTGGATTACGCGCAGCTTGTATTTTGGTGCCTCGCATGCCTTTTTGAATGTGCATTGAAGGTTTTTCTTTCTACGCAGTGCTTACTTTCAATCTTTTGATGTTCTCGCTGAGTGCTCATTGCCAGACATGTGCATTGAGGGTGTGTTTGCTATGGGAAGCCATTTATGAGCTGCCCTTTGTTGATCATTCAACTCTTGCCTCAAAATCTGGCACAATACAGAATGCTGCTGCCTTAGCTGGAGCATAGCCTTTGGAACATGAGAGCTCTCTGGTTTTCCGTGCCACCAATTTGATCACATTACCCCCTGTGAAGTAGAATATTTCCTTGATTCAATTGTCCTGGCTGTGATTGAAGATTTTCAAAATGATACTGACTTTTAAAATTCTCCCGTATTGGCGACACCACTGAAAATTGTAAATTGTGTGTTTCAATTTTTTTCCAATTTGCCTGCTTGAGTATTCTTTGACTTGTCTTAATTGCCATATGTATATATGTTTTAAAGCACTACGTTTAAGTTGTTTTTAAATTGGGGACTAGGCTGCTTTGCCACTTCTGATCCAACAAGGGGAAGGTGTAGTGAAGCCATTTCAGTGTTGTCTGTGGGCACATTATTTTAGCAACTAGGCCTACTGTCTGTGCCCTCTAGCCTAGTAACTTTTCATTTTATTTCAGTTTATTGTTCTAGAAACTATCAAATTTGTGGTGATGTTTTATTTTCCTTTATCTTGCTGTCCTTTTGCTTATGAAAGTATTTACGTTTCTTAGCACAACTTTCTTTCACTCAGTGCTTTATTTAAGGCTGCAACAAGACAGGGTTGCCGGCACAAAGTGGTATACCACATCTCTAACATTTCACAGAAACAAATATGGGTACACGTTTCTCAGAACACTAGCTCTTTTGTTACAAAGCCATATCTCTGTCCACTGCACATTACAGGAAGGTTCCAGCCAGATGAATGCTACTGCATACTATCTGACTTTGCCGTAGCTGCTTGCTGAGACTGCCGGTTCAATGCCCTATATGGGGATGGTCTCTCAATAAACAACAGGCTTCTGCACTACTGTCTTTCCCAGGTATGGGGGGTGATGTCTTCCCGGGGGGGTCCTAAAGGGCAGATTAGTGCTTATCTTGCTGTGCTCTAACATAAAACATTAGTGACATAGGTAGGAATCACATTTCTTGCATAGTGACATTATGGTGGGACTTTTCTTGTGTTTCACTTTTCTTGTCACCATAACTGTTTTTAGTATGTTTTATCATCCTAATTATTGCAGTTCATGTTTTTTTATCTAGGACACAGCTGATTCAATAAATCTTATTGAACTATTCCCTGGTTCTATTTGTCTTTGCATGTGTGAGATGAATGTAACTGAGAGAAAAGGATGAGATCTGATCTACCACGATTTCCCTGAAAAGTCACAATGTAATTTTCTGGTTGCCAAACATCACCCATGCATAGGTGAGGCACTGCTAGTTGGCTGAAAATGGATTAAGCCAACAATTGTCAAATGGTGTGGGATCGAACTCAGTTCCCCACAATTCAGGTAATGCTGCTGCCCAAATCAAGCAGCCTCATTAGTACAATGAGAGCCAATGCAACAATCTAACATAAAAGCCTGGAACTGCAAAGCTCTCTTTGGAGCTGATCTGGACCTCGTTAACAAGTCTGACATCAGCAAGTCAGGCTGATGACATAGCCATCAGAAGTTAATGGTCTTTGTTGAGTGAAGCCTCCAGTACTCCTCCAATGCACTAGAACATATTGCTAGCCCCTTTGCTGCTAATAGTCTAACCAAGAAAGAGATGCACTGAATTGTCCTTCTCTGGATGAATAATTTCTGTGCTATGAAATACATCAAAATGCTTGGGGTCACTAAATCAAAAGCTCTTTGAAATTTACTTAATGACCTCTGGGACCACTTCCTTCACAACAATCATGTTGTTAATGTGCAGTATCACTGGGCTTCAGAAGCAGATTTGCTGTCCTAGAATCTCTGGGACTCAAGCAAATGGAGGGTGAACACTCTGACCTTTCAGACGATTTCTGCCTTGTGAGACCCACTGGAAATAAACCTCTTTACATTATTCTTGAGCCACCTGTTTTCAATGAGCTTGAGCTAAAGTAAAGACCCAGACACATAGGATAAAGATACATTTCTTAAGGACTGGTCAGGACTTTGCTTTCTCACTTGGCTAATCTCTGAGGATGCTTGAGATGGCCAGGTCTTTTGGAGCTTGCTGCAGATTTGGATGAGTTTTTGACTTTGTCAACCAGATGCATCTTTAAGTCTTTCAGGTCTGCTTGGAATCACTGGTACATGGTCCTGAGTATGAATTCCTTTGTCTCCCCTCTTACCTTCCTTGTGAATTTACTTTAGAGTTATTTGCCAAAAGATTAGGGTACATGACAATAACTATTTTTATAATTATTGCCTACTTTATTTTCTAAGGAAGGGTGTAGCAGTATCAGCGGTTGGTCAAGTGTGCTGGGGCAGGGCTTATTAGTGTACCGTTTTGGCAGTAGTAACTTGCAGTCATTAATTTGACTCAGTCCCCAGTTTCAGGGGCAGAGACATGTAAGTCTACACCTTTGAGTAACATTGCACTTGTAAATGGTGAACAAACAACAATAGTAAAGTTACTCAAAAGTATAAGAGTAGACTTAATTGTAATGTACTCACAGGTTTGTTACCTTTGTGAGTAGCTTCATAAAGGTTTCAGCTCCAAGAGTGCATGAAACAGTGAAAACCTATCAGAGGGTCATCAATATAGTCTCCTAAGAGACTTAGGGACTGATTTAGATCTTGGCGGTGTTACCACCAAGCTTCATCGGCGGCGGGCCAGAGAAGACAGTTGTCAGTAGTATTCCGCCCACCATATTTAGATGTATTGTGGCTGAGCCGCCAAACGCCACGACAGAGTGCTCTTCCTAGCCATCAGCCAGGTGGATTACAGCCGCCAATATTTAAATGTTATAGTTGGACAGTTGGTGTGCTACCGGAAGTTTGCTGATGGAGTGAGGACATTGCTGGACCCAATGGATGTCAGACAATGCCAGTGGCTATGGAATAGAGATAAGTCACACACAGGCACACTCTACCCTTCACATGTGCTTCCCCCTGCATCACACATGACACAACCAACACAACTACATACTCATTTGCACAAAAACATGCACACACATGCACACTACACACATCATGGCAGTGACTGCCACACAACACCCACCTGAATTCTGCACGCAGAAACACAACACACAACACAAAATACACAACAACATCCATGACATATGCAAGTGGCACACTTACTGACACAACCACATCATCCCGTACACCTCCCTCCAACTCATCCAGCCAATTGCATCACGCACACACATACACAGACTGAGTCACACACACAACTCAAGCACAACATGACAGGTACAGGTCCCCTTGCAAAGTACACACATCAGCACAGTTGACAAGTGAGAATGTACCTTCATTGTGGTGCCAGTATTCAATTGTGAATGAATACTGACACCATAATAACAGTTGTGTTCAGTGATGAGCAGGTCGTGCTTTCTCCATGGTCCTGTGACAGCAGCGACGGAGGGCCCTGTCCAGTCGTGTCCAGCCGGAAATGGAATTTCGATCAAAAGAAAAAGTGAGTTTTCACCCCCTTCCCCTCCTCCACAATCCTCCAAGTCAGAAGTGGAGGTCAGACGGCCAAGTTTTGCTTGGCAGTAAGGCACATCCAAATCTGCACGGCGGTAAGTGTGGCTAGAGCCTTGCCGTCAGCCAGCCTTTCCTATGGCGCTGTCACAGCGGATGGCATTCCTTGGCAGAGTCGATGGGACTCGGGCATGTTATCGTCTTTGGGACTGCCAACATCTGAACTTGGCAGGTGGACCGTCATGGCAGCGGTGGATGGATTTTCAGTTGGAAAACCTATGGCAGAACTCTTACCGCCAACATCTAAATCAGGCCCTTAGGATGCCATCATCAAATTGATAAGGGGGAGCCTCTCTGGGGAACGGCTAAGCTCATAGCAACCTCCTAAAGCAATTGAAATTTTCCTGGTGTGGTTTCCTGACCTCGCTTAGGCACCATCAGGTGAATATGCCCATTCTCTGCCCTGATGCTTGTTGTGCTCTGCGGGCATGTCAATTTCATTTTCTTTTTTTAACAAACACAGTGGGTGCAAAACTGGTACCTGGCGCTAGGTGGGTAACTGGGGAAAGTTTCATTGAGTCATTGAGGAAGCTCCAGATCCATTGTGGCCCCAGCCACTTCTCTGTATCTTGCACACTGGGAGTGTAGGAGTCAGCTCTCTCATTTCCTTCTGCCCGTGATCATTTTAGGCAAGTACTGTTGTATTGGATGCCTTGCTTTGTCATCAGAGTTGGGTGGGGGTAGTGAGGATTGACACCCAACAGTGCTCCTTGGGCTCCCGCCTTTCCTGGGAGCTTCAGCTAATGAGGGAGTGGCAGTGCCCATGTGCTTTTTGGTATTTGGGACAATTGGTACCCCCAAGGGCACAACATTTCTTGAGAGTGGTGGCGCTTATGTGGTCTTTAGTCTATGAGGCACTGGGGCACTGGGGGCCCACAGGGATGCAGCAATTCACTAGTGAATTGATGCTCACACTTGCTTCACTGATCTCCATCTGATGAAGAGGATCTGAGGGCCTGCCCTTCTGCCTTGGTGTGCCTCACCAATGGCTTGTCCTATGTCTTTTTCCTGTTCTCTCTATGGCCCAGGATCTCCTCCATTCTATACCAATCTATACCCCTCAAGCAGAACACTCTCCCAATCAGGACTCCAGAGAAACCTCAGCCTCCTTCGGCTACTTAGGACCTGTGTGTCAGCAAGAATTGGGGGGTCACACACTGAGGATTATCCACCAACAGGCCCCCATCCTCAAAAGTTCCAGGAGAACCCTCTTGTTGGACCTGGCCCTTTTTTCAGGGTCATCCCCAATCTTTCCTTCTATTTATTCTTACCTGTTTTTGATGGCTTTAGGACTCTGGGCACTTTACCACTGCTAACCAGTGCTAAAGTGCATATGCTCTCTGTGCAAATTGTATTGTTGATTGGTTTATCCATGATTGGCATATTCACTTACTAGATTTAATAGTAAGTCCCTAGTAAAGTGTACTGGAGGTACCCAGGGTCTGTAAATCATATGCTACTAGTGGGCCTGCAGCACTGATTGTGCAACCCACATGGTTAGCCCTGTAAACATGTCTCCGACCTGCACTGCAGTATCTGTGTGTGCAGTTTTAAACTGACAATTTAACTTTGCAAGTGTACCCACCTGACAGGCCTAAACCTTCTTTTTTTATACATGTAAGGCATCCCTGAGGTAGGCCCTAGGTAGCCCCATGGACAGGGTGCAGTGTATGTTAAAGGTGGGGCATGTACTTATGTGTTTTACATGTCCTAACAGTGAAATACTGCAAATATCGGTTTTCATTGTTGCAAGGCCTATCTCTCTCATAGGTTAACATGTGGGCTGCCTTTAAATAACTTTAAAGTACAGATTCCCTTTGGGAGCAGACAGAAATTTGGAGTTTGGAGTCTCTGAATTCATAATTTAAAAATACATCTTTTAGAGAGGTTGGTTTTTAGATTGTTAGTTTGAAAATGTCACTTTTAGAAAGTGGGCATTTTCTTGCTTAAACTATTCTGTGACTCTGCCTATTTGTGGATTCCCTGTCTGGGTCAGTTTGACAGTTGAGCTGTTTGTGAATCACCTCCAGACAGTGACACAAAGGGAGCTGGGGTGTAGCCTGCATATTCCGATGAGCCATCCCTGCTAGAGTGGAGGGAAGAGTGGTCATTTACACCTGAATAGGCTGTCCCTGCCTTCCTACAATGCAGTCTCCAACCCCCTGGTGTGTGTCTGGGGCCTAGCTTGGGCAAGGCAGAATCCTGTAAACAACATAGCCTCTTCCTTGAAGTTGGGAAAGTTCAAAGTCAGAAAAGGGTATAAGTAGTGGACCCAAAACCCCAGACTTTAGATTTCGTCAAGATCACTTCTGGAACCAAGAGCAACCTCTGCAAAGGAGAAAAGCTGAAGAGCTGAGGTGGAGTGCTGACCGTGACTGTGCTTGGCTGGGCTATTCTGCAGTTGCTGCTGTTGCCTGTGAAATGGGACAAAGACTGGACTTTGTGGTATATTCCTGCTTTTGAAGAATCTCTAAGGGCTTGCCTCCTGTTTTGAAGTCTCAGGGCCATCAAAGACTTCCTCTGCCAGCACCTGGGCTCTCTGTTGAGACTCCTGCCCTACCAAGTGGTGCCCCATCCAGTCTGTGGGCCCTTGAAAGGTGAAGTTGGCAGGACAAGAGCTGAAAATCCATGCACTGAATGCCGTGCGGGGACATTTTTATTGCACCATCTGCAATGAGGCTGCTAAATGATGTGCGACCGGCCTTGCGGCTAAAATCGATGCTCCACCTGCATCGCAGCTGGGAGAATGATGCATTGCGGCTAGAAAAGTGATGCACAACACCCACTTGCAGCTGCTGATAATGATGCAAACCCCACGCTGTATGGTTTTCTAACACCGTGCAACCAGATTTTTCATGCATCATCATGGGCTTCAAAGTCAACCCGACTCTGCGCAGATTCGAGGTGCCTATCCGGAAAGAGACACATCGCTCTCTTGCGAAGGAGAAAAACACACATCATCGACCCGACGCATGGCCTCCCTTGCGAGGAAGGAATTAAAACATCGCTGACTGCTTTATTTTTTATGCTAATCAGGTACATTGTGCAAAATCATCTTTTCCATTGTTTTCTATGGAGTAAGACTCTTACTCTTTTGAAAATTCATATCTTGACTTGTGTATGTTGTATTCTTGTCGTTTTGGTCTTGTTTGATTTTGATAAATATTTCCTATTTTTATAACTTGGTGTGGTGTCCATTTTGAAGTGTTTTCACTGTATTACTGTGTGTGCTGGTACAAATACTTTACACATTGCTTCTGAGTTAAGCCTGCCTGCTCTTGCCAAGCTACCAAGGGGGAAAATGGGGGGTTAATCAGGTGTGTTTCTCCTTTGCCCTGACAAGAGTGAGGATCATTGCTTGGACAGGGGGTAGCCTGACTGCCAACCAAATACCCCATTTCTAACACCTCTCCTCCAGGGTCCTCTAATAGATTCACCCTTTCGATGTCCCCCATAGGATTTGGGAAGGCAAGGGATACTGACCCTGGAGAGCTAACACCACGGAGTCAAAGCCTGGATAAGTCTGTCCATCAGGGGGTCCAGCTTCACTGGTGTCTTTTGAAATCCAGGCTGCTCTCTCCTTCCCGTCCCTGCCTTGAGCAAAACATTTTTCCTCTGAAGTGAAAGAAGGTGAGCACCTCTGCAAATCCTAAAATAACACATCATTATTCCACCATTGTCCCGGCGTCCTGCACAGCATTTCTGGGCTTTCCAAAAATCCAACTTCCAGTGGTCCTTTGAAAGAGCTGTTTGAGACCCTTAAAGTACACTTCTAATGGACACAGCTGCCTAGTCCCTTGCCTCCAAAACATCAAAGATGAGCTCCTCCTGTGATTGGCTTCAAACGTTTCACTGCACTCCTTGGTTCTACTTGGGTTGAAGCTTTCCAGGAGAAGGCTGTGTGAAAATGTAATGATCATATGCAGAAGCCCTTTTCTTTACCAGAAACAGACCTAATCACTTCAAATGGCCCATTCTGTGGTGGATGTTTTCATATTCTAGCTGGCTAATAGGGTATTTAACTTGTCCTAGCAGGGTGATTCAAATCCAGAATTTAATTATGAGCTGACACAGATAATCATGAAAAATCTTGAAGCTCCAGAAGAAACGCAGATATTAGGAAACCTGCACGGATCTTCACTAGTTCTTGAATGATTCCCTATATGATAAGTGCCCTGAGCGCAGATACCTAGATGAATAGGATGTTAGTTCTACTCACTCAGCACACAGAGCCCACACACACAGCCCACAGCACCTTACTCCAGCTCTGCATCAGACAGGCGAACAATGGTGCTTAGCACTCAAACCCAAGTTGCAGAGCTTACAGAGATTAAAACTCAGTTAGTGCTTAAAAAACAGATAATCCACAAAACATTTAAAAAGGGAGGGGGGTTAAATGGGATGAAATCCCTCTTCTCATAGTTACTGGTTTTCGGTTTTATATCACTATGTGTTCTTTAATTTATGCTGTTCTCCAGTAATACGGTGAGGTACACACCCTTTTCTCTGATTCTTGCATCACTGCCCTTATATTTATAGCTGGTCTCAGAAGGCTATCACAAAACGCATTTAGGAAAAATCTTAAATCAATTTGACAAGAGGTGTCATCTCTGCGTCATTACCGTCGCTCTTAACTTTCGAATTGTAATATGCAAGCTCACTTAATACATGATTCTTGTTTACATGGTGGTGCAAATTGTATCCAGTTAACCGTGTCTAGGTTGTAAGAGTTTAGAGTGCCCTCCAGCAGTCACCATGAAAGGGTACAATCAGGATTGGGACAGGGACGAGCGTAAACAGCAGGAGAAAAATCAGACGCCGAAGCCTTCAGCAGAACTATAGTGGTAGCTGGAACTGAAATTGGGCCATATTCACTATAGTCACACACTGCTAATAATGTGATCCAGTATGCTGCAAATCAGAACAAGTATTTGCAGAGACGTAATTTCCAATGATTTTTTAGTTGCGAAACACTACAAACCCATTGGGCTGTGTCAATGTCACAAAAATATGGGTAAAATTAGGGTTCATGGACTTTATAATGGAATTCATGGATAATGACTCGTACATCAACACTTAATAAAGTCACACAAGATATTCGTAAGTAATTCTAGTGCTGTCTCAATAAATATTCACAGGAAAAGCAGAGCCAAACATATCACTCTAGCAAGGAAGTAGAACACTCCTATTGGATGGAAAACTGGAGATTCTCATTCACAAGTACAAACAGCATCTTAAGCAGAGAGCAATGGACAATACTAGCAGACTGCAGAAATAAAATATTTTTAACAGTAGGGTGGAACAAAATTAGCACCTGTATAGTTTTTTCATTTTTTACATGCTTTTACAATAAGGCCCTGATTATAACCACTGCTGGCGGCTCACATGTAATTCCTGTACACAATGTTTCAAAGAAAATGTACGCTGTCCGGAGTTTAAAGCAGGGTTGTGTACTTGCCCTTCATGGACAATTGTTTATTTCAGGAACTATTTTGTTAACCATTTGCAGGTTTCACAAATGACACAGAAGCTCTGTTTTGCAGGTAATAGGTATTTTAATCAGAGAAAGGTAAATCAGGAAACCACCAGCCACTTCACAGCTCCTCCCAACCCAGCTGTCAAACCTAGAAAAATAACCATCCAACTGTATGACCGCACAGGGTTCAGTGAGCAGTGACATGTACAATGACATAGTAATGTTCAAACTCCATTGTGTAAGCAATTATACATTGTGAGTGATTATAACAGTATAATTTTGTTTTCCTAGGATACTCACATTAATTAGACCACATGAGAGTAGATTGCTATAAAAAGACATAAATGAAACCAAGTACACCTTAAGTGAAAAATAGTATGTAATCTAGGCTCAGACTTTGTACAATGATGTAGAAAGATCAGTACGAATTTCATCTTTGAGTTAGTCAACTTTTACCAGGTTGCAAGTTTCATGAAAGATGCTCTTCATTTCAAATGCAAACTTAAAACCCCATAGCATGTCTCATTTTACACACTTTTGTATGCTCAGATAGCTGTCTTGTGAGATCATTGGTCACTAAGGATTGTCATTAGTTTCTTTTATAACTTTACGCATCAGGCTTTTTCTGTGACCATACATGTCACCAGGCCCATATTTCGTAACTACTATAATCTCTAATATCTCCTCACTCTAAGCTCTGACATAAGGAGCTGCCATATCTTCTTTCTCTTACCTGTACCCAAACCCATGTTTTATGCCCCTTTAGTCAAACCCTATCTCCTGTGAGATATGATTCAGGGTTTATCAGGAAAACAGCAAAAATTAAAACATCCAATATATGTGTCGAAATGCACACCTTCAGATGGCTCCCAAAACTGGTTATCTAGCATCTAAATTTGGCTTTTTGGCATTACCTCTAAACAATTTCCCCGTCCAGCCTCAAGAGAACCATTTACTATGACTCCAATGAGTTCTTCCAGTGGATGGGTTAAATCTAACAAAGACCTTGAACGTTCAGTTGGCTAACTAGAAAGCTAAGGCTGAGTAAAGAAGCCCAGGAAGTTTGAGAGGTAGGGGTTGAGATTAGCTTGCTAGAGACGAGAGGAAAGGAGGGGGAAGCACTTGGGCATAAGAAACACCTAGAATAGATGGTAACCTTTGTACTAGTGGCCACGGATCCACAGAGCTACAGAGAGGCTCTGTGGGTCCTATCCTACCTGCCAAGTGAGTAGTAAGTCAAGTCAGGAAGTAAGTAAGACTAAAGCACAATTTCCATATGTCTCTCACTCTTCAGTTGTTTTGCTGTATAGGTGTGGCTGTGTGGGTCTGTGAGTGGGTGTGTAAGTGGCTGTATGGTTGTGCACATGGCTGTGTGAAGTGTGTGTGAGTGCCTGTGTGTGTCTGTGACTGGGTCTGTTAGTATTTCGCTAGGTCTCTGAGTGGATGTATCAGTGACCTTATGAGTGGGTGGGAGGGTGAGTGTTGGTGGCTGTTTGGATGTGTGAGTGGTTGTGTGGGGGTGTGAGAAAACATGTCAGTGTGTGATGGGCGGGGGTCTGACTGGGTGTGTATGTAGCTGTGTTGATCTCCGAGTGGTGTGTGAGTGGCTATATGGGTGTCTTAGTGGGTGTGTAAGTAGCTGTGTGGGGCTGTGAGTGGGTGTGTAAGTGGCTCTATGGGTGTGTACTTGGCTGTGTGAGTGAATGAATGTGTGGGTCTGTAGGTGCATGTGTGAGTGGCTATTTGGGTATGTGAGTGGTTGTTTGGGTGTGTAAGTGAGTGTGTGAGTGAGTGTGTGAGTAGGTTTGTGAGTAGGTGTGTGGGTCTGTGAGTAGGTGTGAGAGTGTGTTTGTGGGTCTGTGAGTGGGCGTGTGAGTGGCAATATGGGTATGTGAGTGGGTGCCAGTGGTTATGTGGGTGTGTGAGTAGGTGTGTGGGTCTCTGAGTGGGTGTATGTATTTTTGTAATTGGGGTCCACCCAAATCCGTGAGGATCTGGAAGGAATCGGGTTGCACCACGGATCCTTGTGCGCTCAAAAAAACATTTTTGGACAATTTGTTGCTCATGAGGGGTACCTCATAGAACACTCCATCAGTACTATGGGGTCAGGGTACCTCTACCTTTACAACTTCTATCACTTTTAAACTTCATTTTCCCTGCTGGGATCCAATTCCTGATGAACAAAATGAAGGCAGCAACATTTCTTTCAGGTGGCGGCCAGACAGTTATGGCATTTCTGTTGGCGCTTGGATCCGCAAATCTGCCCAGGTCCATGGAGGATGCATGGCGAATCTGCATCTCTAGATATACATAAATCATTTCACTTCAATGACTCCAAAACTACTGTGCAAGTTTACAACAAATTACAAAAAGCAGTCTTTCTGTACCAAGATCTAGCTTTCTGCAAAATGTGGTGGAATTCCATTCAGCGGTTCAGGCTGTAGTGGTGTCTAAAATCCCTACGGGATATTGCATGGGGAAATCGTGTTTATTTTGGACTCCCTCCTTTTTCTCTGCCGCACTTGATGGATCACCCCGAAACTTGACAGACAGCAACTGAAGTGACTGGCAAACTAGTTTTTAAAATTGTGTGAAGATGCATCAAATGGTGCTTATTAGGAAAACAAAAAACACTTTTTTCCTATTGAAGCTAGGTCCTAACTGTAACTATATATATATATATATATATATATATATATATATATATACCCTGCTGTTATAGTTAGGACCATGTTTCCATAGAAAAAACAGTTTTGGAATTGCCTATATCTTTGGCACCATTTGACGAATCTTCACAAAATTTGCCCAAAAAGTGCCCAGTGATTCTTGTTGCGCATGGAAAATGTTGGGGTATTTCATCAAACTGAGGCCAAGAAAAAAGGGGGTGGTCAAAAAAGTTGCGCTTCTCATGTTAGTTACAATAGGCCCTGTGAACATGCCTACAGCCCAAACCAGTGGACAGAACCACAGCAAATTTGGCAGAAAGGTAGCTTTATGTATGAAAATTATGCTTTTGCTTATTGGGTGTGAATCTGTTCAGTAGTTATTGAGAACTTAAAGGAAATCCAAATTTGTATATCTCTGGCCGTGCCAACTTCGTGAATAATGACAAGCTCGTACAGGGAAATACAGAGCTCTGATTGGCTGCCAACACTTCAATCAGGAAGTGTTGGCAACCACTTGGGATGTGGCTTCAGCGAAGATCCAACAAAAAAAAAGAAAAAAAAAATGAAAAAGGGGCAAGGGTAGGGACACCCTGACCCTTTAGCTCTAGCCCGCCAGAGCAAAAAAGCTATTTCCAAAAAGGTTTACTTGGTGAATTGATGGCAAATCCACAAATTTGCACTGAAATAAAAAAAAAAAAACAAGCGTGGACTCCCACGCTTGTTTTCTAAAGCCCTTGGGTGGGCCAGGTCCCAGGCATATAAAAAAATAAGGAGGGGGACGCACACCTCCCCGTCGCTTATCATTAGTAACATGCGGGTGTCCTTGCGGCCCCTGCACCCCGGGAACCTCCACCTCTCTGGCGCTTTAATGAAATAGAAGGCGGGGGCCTGCACTGCCTCCCTGCAGCCTCGGGGACAGCCACCTCCGTGGGGCTCAAATTAAATCTAATGCGGGGGAGCACACAGCCCAAGGGCCGCCACCTCCCCAGGTTCTTAATGAAATTGATTGTGGAGGGACCTAGACCACCGTAGCCCCAGGACTAAATAGAAAATGTATGTAGCGGAACCCAACCCCCGAGCCCCAGTGAGACCACCTCCCCGGGGCAATAGTCATTGGATAGGGGCCATATGGCCCCCCTCGAGGAGCCAATGATATCCTTGGGGGCCGCAAACTCTCAGTGCCAGCTCCTACTATGTCCCAGGGTGCCCACCCACACAACATAGCTGTTTGCTTTTGCATGGTGGGAGATGACACCACCCACCAAACAAAAGCAAACAAAGTCCACTTTCTGCCAGCAGGAGCTGTCAAACAAATGAAAACATTGTTCCTGCATGCAGGGAGCTGCTATTTAAAGCAGCTCCCTGCTTGTGGGGGCAATGCCAGCTCCCACAGGACATTGGGAGCTGGCTAGGTCCGTGAGGGCCATGAGGCTCCCTGTGGTCCTGTCACTCTCTCTCACTCTCTTCCATCTCATAATGGGATGGAAGAAAGAGAGAGAGATTGTCCTTGTAATGGTCTCTTCATGCAATTACTTCACAGAATCCGACTAGTAAAATGTTTGGTACAAATGTTATAGTTACGTTTAGATGCAGACAGGAACATAGTCACTTCTGGTATAATGATCAAGGTCTTGTGCTGTCACTAAGTAGGCTGAAGTGTCAAATTCTAGTATCATTTGGCAATGTGCTTATTTACTAGTATTTTTATTGTTAAACCTTCCCATTGATGGAACAGTCATGTTTCTTTCCAATCACATGCGTGGGCTGACTGTCATAGGTATGTCTGGAAGTAGCACAGTAATTAGCCACCTATAGGTTAAGGTCAGAGACCCTCACACTGAAAGTTGAAGGTTCTACTCATGGTGTACCCGGGGTCATTTTCCTTCTTTGATTTCTTTTAAACATCAAAAGTTTAAGATTCATACTGAAAGGTGGTCTTACTCTTTTAATTAACGAATACATTTTCCTTTCAATTTGTCCAGAAATATCTCATTCTAAGTAATTATTATCAATGCCTAAAAACTCTGTCTTGCTCCCTCTTACTCGCTTTCTCTCTCTCTCAATCTCTTTGTCCCACTCACAAACCCACTCAGACCCTTACACACCCACTCACAGACCCACTCAAACAATCATGCACCCACTCACAGAACCACTCAGACCCTTGTGCACCCACTCACAGCCGCACTCAGACCCTCACGCACCCACTCATGGACCCACATAGACACTGATGCACCCACTCTCACACCTAGACAGATACTGTCATAGCCATATTCACACCTAGATACACCCTATCATACCTACTTCCATACCCAGAAAGACAGGCTGCAGCCAATTCCCAATATGCATGGCCAAAGTCCATACCCGTGTAAGGTTGGGTGGTTAGGGGGGTTGGCAGCATCATCTGGCCACAGGCCAGATCCTGTGTCCAACCCCGCTGCGCACAGCCAAAGGCTGTGCAAGGCTAAGGTTTGGGTGGTTATAGGGGATGCTGCAGGGCCTGGCTACAGGCCAGGTTCTGGAGCCAACCCCTGCTGCACCTGGCTGAAGGCTGTACGCAGATTGGTGTTGGGTTGGTATAGAGGTACAGGGTCATAACAGTTAGGAAATACAATTTAAAAAATATAGAAATTCACTGAAAAATCCAAGGGGTACAGGGGCATTATAGTCAGGCTTACATTTTAAATGTACAAAAACATAGAAATGCACCTGTTATAGTTAGAGTTTGCTCAAGTATCTATAACCCGTGCCCTAAGATAACTATAACTCAAGCCCTCGCCATGCACTGCTAATTACCTCACAAATTATGACACTCATGACATCTTTGATAACATCATTGATAATGTCAATGTAATATTTGCAGTAAAATATTTGACAAAAAAACTGTGCATGGCAGGGGTGTGAGTTATAGTTACCGTTGGGCACCAGTTATAGTCACTTAAGATAGCTCTAACTGTAACAGGTGAATTTCTATGATTTTATAAGTTTAAAATGTGGACCTAATTATAACATACCTCTAACATTTGTTTCTTTTAAGTGAACATATATTCAGCAGGGTTTTTTGACACAACAAGGAACAATGACCAAGAGATTCTTGCCCAGAGGGTATCCTGGGAAGGTTATTAAAGCAGCCTGTGAGAAGGCCACAAGAGTCAGCAGAGATAGTCTCCCCATACCTAAGGTAAAAACCAGAGAGGAAAATGCAATAAGGTTTATTACGACTTATAACAGTAAATCAGCTTCAATTAAAAGAGTTATGAATAAATATTGGCATTTAGTTACATCAGATAAAGTGATAGGCAGATTGCTCAATCCATATCCCTCTATTACATACAGGAAGTGCAGATCTTTGAGGGATATGTTGGTACACAGTGGCTCAATAAACCAAATAGGATCCTGACTGAAGGAACCATAAGGGTCTTACACATGTAAGAGATGCAGGGCATGTGGCCACAGTAGGAACAGGAAGATATATACACTACCCACGGGTCGAGAATTTAGGAGCGGGGTATATTATTTGTAATTCATACTATGTGATATATGTCTTGGTTTGTCTTTGTGGCCTTCACTATGTGGGAAGTATAGTGTTCCCTGTTAAGAAGAGGATACTTGAACACTTTCGTGCAATTAAGAACAATGACTTGAATTATGCATAGGGACAAGTGCACAAAGTGGACCATGACAAGCTATCTTTCTTTGGATTGACAGTGTGAGATTGAATGCAAAAAGAGGAGACAGGGAACTCATCTTGAGACAGTTGGAATCAGAATATATTTCCCAGAGGATTGAACCAAGATGAGGAACTCTATGTGCACATGGGTTAAATCATATGAACTCATGGCTCTCTTGAACTCTAATGGACAATTAACTCATAAAACTCAGAAGATCTGGATGAATGTGTTGTTGTCTCTGTTTTCATTTCCTACAGCAATGATGATTATGACTTGTAAATCTTACTCTTATCATTATGTTAGTGTTCTAAATGTGAATTACTTCACTGAGTTTGCATTGTTTATGGGTAATCAGGGGACTTAAATTGTTTTAGTAGAGTTATTTCGGGGTAGGTATATGTAGGGACTTGTGTTTTCCCCTTTTGTTTTCCCTTCTTGCCCTCTCTTTCTTCTCTCTGTGTTACTACATGTGTAGGATGGACTAAAATGGTGCCCGGGTTCTATAATTGTTTTGGAATAGGGTGCTATCTATGATTAGCCACTTGGCTTTTTTAATTGGACTTAATTATGTTTATATGATACACAAAGTATGGGGACCGATTAAGTCGCTGGGTTTGGAACAATAGTTATCATTTTGTTTATGTTATGATTTAATGAAATGATAGTATTATGGTTTTATAAGTATTGGTTTAGGTCCCCATTGCGTTGATACGTGATTTGCCCACATTAGTGAGAAAATGAGAAGAAAAATAATGTTTTTCCAAATGTATAATCCATTTATTATATTTGTGGGATGTTATTATTATTGTTTTTTCTTGTTACCTTTATTTTCTACCTTGTGAATGTTTAAAAGTGGATGTAATAATCAGTCTATTCATCACTTCTATTCAGGCCTTGGACTGTTTTTCACAGGAAATAGGGCACTATGTTTTGGTATTATGGCTTTGACAAGGACCGGTAGGTGGAAACGCGTCAGCCGCTTTTGGAATAAAATTTATGAATGTGAATCATGAACTGCGGGCTTCTCCTTGGTAGTGAAATGTGCTTGGTGACAAAGTACGTTTAGCTGGTCCTGCACCCACTGCTCGGCACTGACTCCGTGAAGCAGATGTGGTCAGAAGAACAGCAGCATCGTGTTGGTGATTCAGTGAAAAAAAGGATACAGGAATGCTATAATTACGAAATAGAATTTAAAAAAATATGGAAATTCATTGATAAAAACAAAGGGTACAGAGAGTTATAGTAAGGGACACATTTTAAACATACAAAAACTGAGAAATTCACAAGTTACAGTTAGATCCAGTAACTTTAACTCAAGCCCTCGCCATGCAGTTCTTTCGTCAAAAATGTTACTGCAAATATTACATTGATATTATCAAAGATGTTATCAAAGATGTCATGAGTGCCATCATTTGTGGGGTAATTAGCAGTGCATGGTGAGGGCAGAGGTGAAAGCTCCACTGTCTGACAGCAGGCCCTGCTTGAAAAGGTCCCGCTATCAGAAACTGGAGTGTTTGTTGTGACTTGACTGCAGCTTTAAAACTGCAGCCAAGCCACAGCACACAGTTATGTCATGTAGGGGGAGGGCACCCCAGGACATAGCAGGAGCCGGGTGTGGGTTGTGGTGGTCCCCAGGGCCATCAGTGGCTCCAACAACTATAGCCCCAGGGAAGGGGTGGTCCCGAGGACTACAGGGGATCCGAAATTGACCCCCTTCTTTTTTTAAAATCTTTGCCCTGGGGAGGTGGTGATCCTCAACTCAGCGGGGAGCACGCATCTCTTCTTGTTAATTACTTAAGGCCCCAGGCAAGTAGTGGTCCCGGGGGCAGAGGGGGGCATGCACCCCCGCTTGTTAATTACTTAAAGCCCCGGGAGGTGGTGGTCCCTGGGGCTGTTGTTGGGCTGGCAAGCCCCTGCTGCCAGCCCCCCTAACCACCCAACCCTGAGAGAGAGAGTGATTGAGAGAGAGAAAGCGATTTAGTCTTTGATGAAATACGTAGAGTGAGATATTCTAGAGACATTTTAGGACAAATTAAAAAGAAAAGTGTATTTGTCATTTACAATGAGTGAGATCACCTTTCAGTATGAACCTTTAACTTTAAAAGCTTAAAGTAAATTAAAGAAGGGAAAAGACTACCGACACACTGTCAAAGCTGCCACCAAGTCAGAGCAAACAGCTATGTCTCGGGGTGGGCACCCAACACATAAGAGGAGCAGGCTCTGAGGGATAGTGGTCCCTAGGGCCATCAGTGGCTCCTCGAGGCGGGGCATGCGGCCCCCCTCCAACAACTAAAGCCCCAGGGAGGTGGTGGTCAACTTAGAGTCAACTAGATACTGGTATAACCTTTCTTGCACACAATTAGTTAGATGGTACTCCTTCATAATCAAATTGTATAGCCCCTTACGAGTACTTACCTGGTTACCCTGTATCCAGCCCTCTAGTGCCTTCTGTGAGATGTCCACAAAGTCAACCAAGGACTGGGTAGTAAGCTTCTGGGTGTCCATGAACTTAATTCCATATTGCTTAGGGGTCAGACCAAACATCTGGGTGAGACACTTTTTATGTTGGTATAGAAGTCTGTCTCTTCTTCCCCTAGGGTCAGGAGCCTATCTCTCCCAGATACTGGAATCAACTCCCATAGGAGTGAACCCCAGTACTGAGGCTTAACGCTTCTCATTCTGAGAGCCCTTTCAAAGGCTTCCAGCCATTTAGCTATGTCATCCTCCTCTAGGTATACAATAACCACCCCTTGGGTAACCTGGGACAAAACCCACCACCCCTGGACATCTCAACGTCTTCTTCGCTGCCACCATGTCTTTGTTCTACTCTTGCCCACTTTTTCTTTTCTAGTGCTAACTGTTCTGCCTCTAAAGCTATATAGGCCAGTTGGGCTTCTAGCTCTCTCTCCCCGAGGGACAGGTTCTCTCCTTCTAAAGAGACCCCACTCCCCTAACTAGCTTTAGGCATGGCCCTGGTAACTGTATGAAGTGAATACCTTTCTTCCTCCTCATAATTGACCAGATCACACTACGTGATGTCCCTTAGGTTTTATGGCAAACAAAAAAAAACTTTGCAAAAATTGGATTAAAAAATGTAGAAAAATCACAAAAACGTAAAAAAAATAAAAATAGTCCAAATTAAAAATTAAAAAGTTTTTTGCACTAAGACAATTTAGAGGATTTTTAATTTGTTTCACTTAAAACTGTACTGTGATATCAATCACAAGTACTGGATCCAACCACTGCACACCAAAAATGTTGGAAAGTGGATTATTGGTATGGGCAGGTAAATTCCTACACTAAGCAATAGGCCACAAACCCCCACCTGGTCCAATCAGGTGTCAATAAATTAATCCCAGCTCAATCTAGCTTGGCAACACACAGTTAGACTTAATTTAGGAGATAGGTATGTAAAGCATTAAAAAAATGTAAACATGGATTATATTTCATCTCTAAAATGAAAAACATCCAATAAGGGAAACCGGAGATATGCATTTTTAAAGATTTTTTTTTTTAGCGCATAGAAACTAAAAGAGCCAATCTGAACATCTAGTCACACTCGACTGGGGCAAAGTAAAAATTTGAGGCCAACCGCAATAGAGTCCTGCTCGGCTATAGTGAGCTGGAGGCCTCTGTCAAAGTTTTACCTTCGGACGTAGGGCCTGGTAATGAGTTTGGCAGACAGAGGTTGCCGCAATACTGGCTACCTCCCTGCTGGGCCCATTACAACTTGCCCACTGGACTGATGGGCAGAAACCCATCAGCCCAGCAGGAAAGTGGCTGAAGCATTGTCGCCAGCTCATAATCAAGCCGGTGGCAATGCTGCCATCCACAGGGGGCACCAGCACCCTTGCAATGCTCACTGTCTGCACAGCAGTGTTTCCTTGCATGAGATAGTTGTGTTACATGATGGAAATTACTTTATGTGTACGGGGTGGAAATGTTGGCTAGTACCAATATTGCTTACATTGTGAGCCAGGGACCTGTATGCTAATCCTGGAGTCATATCGACCCCCAAGCCCGTGCTCCAGCTTCTGCAACACCATTGTAGACTTCATCTTGCCCTTTAGAATCCAAGTACTACATCTTCCTCTGCGACCTTAACTGCGACCTTAACTTCTACATCAACAACCCCAATAACAAAAACACTACACACCTCCTCAGTAGTATGAGCAGCCTCTGATTAACCCAGACAATCTATGACCCTACGCACACTGCAGGATATGTGCTGGACCCCATTTTTGCCTCTAGCAGCTGTGTTACATACAGCCATGTAACGGAACTCACATGGACTGACCACTGCACCAGCAGCCTACACTGACACATCCAAGAAATCCAGCGCCCCCCACCAGGCAATTTCAGAGACCAACTGGTTCCAGTCCGGCCACCACCACGGACCTTGAATAAGGATTAAAGAATTTAAGCACCTGGATCACCAACTACACTGACAGCATTGTCCCCTTCAAAAGCAGCATCCAGAGAAAACCCTCCTAAAAGGCCAGCTGGTACACCCCAGAACAGCTAGAACAGACAGCAAACAGCTGGAGAGGACATGGCATGCCAGCAAAGACATCTCTGGCAGGGCAGCTTTCCAGACCTTCCTCTACCACTGCCTGATGAGAGCAAGGAAGGCAGCACTGGCCATGCATATCAAAACCAGCAGCAACAACAACAAGAAACTCATTAATATTATGAAGTCAATCAATCAATCATTGTATTTATAAAGTGCTCTACTTGCCCGCGAGGGTCTCAAGGCGCGGGGGGGTGTTGCTATTGCACGAAGAGCAAGGTCTTGAGGCATCTTCTGAAGGTGAGCAGGTCTTGGGTTTGACGTAGGCTGGTTGGGAGGGTGTTCCAGGTCTTGGCGGCGAGGTAGGAGAAGGATCTGCCACCGGAGGTCTTACGTTGGATGCGGGGAATGGCGGCGAGGACGAGGTTTGCGGAGCGGAGCTATCGGGTGGGGGTGTAGAAGCTGAGTCTGTTGTTCAGGTAGGCTGGTCCGGCATTGTGGAGTGCTTTGTGTGCGTGGGTGAGGAGCTTGAAGGTGATCCTCTTGTCGACGGGGAGCCAGTGAAGGTCTCTCAGGTGGGGGGTGATGTGGCTGCGGAGGGGCACATTGAGGATTAGACGGGCGGAGGTGTTTTGGATGCGTTTTAGGCGTTGCAGGTGCTTGGCCGGGATGCCTGCGTAGAGTGCGTTGGCGTAGTCTAGCCTGCTGCTAACGAGGGCCTGTGTCACTGTTCTTCTATATCCACTTGTAGATCCTGCGGAGCATGCGGAGGGTGTTGTAGCAGGAGGAGGAGATAGCGTTGACCTGCTTAAACATGGAAAGGGAGGAGTCGAGGACGAATCCAAGGTTGAGTGTGTGGTTGGTCGGTGTCGGTGGGGTTCCCAGCGAGGTTGGCCACCATGAGTCGTCCCAGGCGGAGGGGGTGGGCCCGAGGATGAGGACCTTCGTCTTGTCCAAGTTCGGTTTCAGACGGCTGCTTCTCATCCAGTCAGCGACAGCCTTCATTCCCTCGGAATTCTCCAACATGGCGGCTACTGAAAACAATATCACACCCCACAGTAACTGTGCAATCTCCCTGCTCCCTTTCTGAGCTAAGTTACTGGAAAAAAAATTAACGAACAACTCATGACCTACCTGGAGCAGAACCAGCCACTCAACACCTCAGGATCTGGCTTCCGCAGCAATCATAGCACAGTGACGGCCCTGATCACAGCCATGAATGACATTCTTACCCTCCTTGACTAAGGAAAAACAGTGGCCCTGATCCTCCTCGACCCCTCTGCAGCATTCAATACCATATCCCACCACATGCTGATCAAAAGACTCCACCACATTGGCATCCAAGGGGCACCCGTTGAATCACCTCCTTCCTCACTGAGAAAACCCTAAGGATTTGCCTACCTCCTTTCACCTCTGAACCAAAAGACCTCACCTGTGGGGTACCCCAAGGATCATCCCTCAGCCCCACACTTTTTAACACATATGTGACCCCGCTACGCAACGTCAGATCCCATATTCTCAACATGATCTCCAATGCAGACAACACCCAGCACCCAACTCATCCTCTTTCTCACTGACGAACCCACCACCGCCGAAACCACCTTCCACAGATGTGTGACAAGAGTCACCGAGTGGCAGCAGCAACACATGGAATGACTCCTGGTGGCCTTCAGAACTAGGACCCACACCCACTCCCACTGAGCATGCCAGAAACCTTGGATCATCCTTGAAAACAGGCTCACCAAGGAATCACTCATTAACACCATCTCCTCTGCCTGCTTCTTCACTATGCAGTGCTAGGTGACATCTTCAAGTGGCTACCTCCATACATGAGACGAACTATGACACAGGCCTTTATCACTAGTCAACTAGACTGTAGCAATGCCCTCTGTGTAGAAATCACCTCACAACACTTACAAAGACTTCAGACCATACAGAACACAACAGCCAGACACATCATTGACCTTCCCTGGAGATCCAACATCACACTACACCTCAAGTAGCTCTACTGGCTCCCAGTGCAGGAGAGGTGTGGATTCAAGCTGCTGACCCATGCGCACAAAGGTCTACACAACCAATGACCCACCTACATTAACCATAACCTGAATTTCCACCGACGATCGAGAAGACTACTATCTGCCTCCCTATTGTTTTCCCACACTCCATGCAACCACTAAAACAGAAGTGGAGGATGTGCTGTCTCCCACATAACGGCAAAAATCTGGCACAGTCTTGCCACGCATCTCTGGATAATCACCCCCATCCAGAATTCTATAGCGCCCTCCAGACCTGGCTATTCGAATGAGCAGCTGAGACCTCCAAGCGCCTGGTTACCCTCGTGGGTGGTTAGTCATGCTTTACCATCCTGTATATATATATATATATATATATGTATATATATATATATATATACACATATATAAACACACACATATATATTCACTTAAAAACAAAAGATTGCAGGGGCGTTATAGTTAGGCTCACAGTTTAAACGTACAAAACCATAGAAATTCACCTGTTATACTTGGAGTTATCTCAAGTAACTATAACTTGTTCCCTAAGACAATTCTAACTGTTGAACCAGCTATGCACTACTAATTACCCTACAAATTATGGCACTCATGGAATCTTTGATAACATCATTGATAATGTCACTGTGACATCTACAGTAAAATTATTGATAATATAACTGTGCATGGCGAGGGGGCACCTTAGTTACCTTACCATAAAAAACACTGAATATCCCCGGGACATGTCCCACCCAGGCTGCAGTTAAACAAGCACAGGTGCCCACACTTTTTTTTTTCATTTCAGAGGATGCATGGATCTGCTGCAGCTCATGCCAAAAATGTTTTCTTTTGCTCTGGGGGGTCCCTCTGGACCCCAGCACCAGAGCTAAGGGGTCTGGCCCCTTTTGTTTTTATTTTTTATTTTCCGGGACTCAGCTGAAGCCAAGTCCAAAGGTAGCTGCCAACACTTTCTTGTTGAAGTTTCGGAAGTATCAGATCTCAGCACGAGATCAGGAGGGTTTGTGGAGCCTTCGCATCCCTATATATACAAATGTGTTTTTCTTAAACATTTCAAAAACTACTGAACAGATTTACACCAAATAACAAAAGGGTGCTTCCTGGACCAAGAGCAAACTTTCTGCCAAATTTGGTGTAATTCCGTCCAGTGGTTCGAGCGGTATTCCTATTCAAAATCCCTATGGGAATTAACATATTTAATATTTACTATTTTACTATTTAAAATGTTATATATATATATATATACATATATATATATATATAATTTTTTTCTTTTTTTGTATGTATTTTAATGCTTTTAGTGTAAAACAATATTTTTGTTTGATATTTTTGCAATCACCATTATAAGTATAGAAAGACAATATTGTTGCAATCAAAAATTTTTACACTGTTTTTTTCTTCCAGGATATTTTTGGTTCCGATATTATGTTATTGATCCCAGCAGGTTGGGGTGTGGGGTCCATTGGAAAAGGATTATTGAAACAAGCATGTGGTAAGGAGGCAAAGGAGGATGGAAAATGTATTTGCAACAATATTTGACAACCCTCAGCAGCCAGGAAAGATGCTGGATAAAAATGTACTTTTTCAGGCATAAAATATCTTTGGCAATTCTGACTCTGAAGTTGCAATGGTGTTGCAGAAGCTTGAGCACGGGCCTGGGAAACGATATGCTAGGGAACCCCCGATGGTAGTCTTGACATCTGTGTGGAGCTTAAAGTTGAGGTGCTCCATGGTGGTTTTAGTGTTGTCAGTAGAGGTTGTGCATTGCATGGTTTCTTTGTGGACCTTGGCTCTTCCTCATCTTGGCTTGTTGATACAGTCTTCATGAGTGATTTTATACCCATTGGGGAATGCTGTAGTAATGTCAGGGGTGCACGTGCATTTGAGCCAGGTTTCAGTGAGGTCTTTGGATGTGCATGGCAGGGAGTTGGCTGCAGGGCTTCACCTGTGGTCAGGCCCTGCAGCCAACTCTGCTCTGTAGGTCTGTGAGTTAGTGTGTGATTGGTTTTATGGGTTTGTGTGGTTGCGTGGGTGTGAGTCCATTAGTGGGTGTGTGAGTGCATGTGTGAGTGGCTGTGTGGGTCTGTGAGTGGGTGTGTGAGTACCTGTGTGGATCTGTGAGTGGGTGTGTGAGTAGTTCTCTGGTACTCTGAGTGGATGTGCTAGTGACTGTATGGGTGTATGACTAGGTGTTGTGGTGTTTTTGTGGATCTGTGGGTGAGTGTGTAAGTGGGTATATGAGAGGCTGTGTGGGTCAGTGTGTGGATATACAAGTGGTTTTGTTGGTGGGTGAGTGGGTATATGAGTGGTTTTGTGGGCGTGTAAGTGGGTGAGTAAGTGTGTGAGTGGGTTTGTCAGTGGTGAGTGAGTGGCTGTGTGGTCTGTGACTGGGTGTAGTAGTGGTTTTGTGGGTCTGTGAAGGATTTGTGAATTGGTGTATGAGTTGTTGTGTGGGTCGGAAAGCAAGTGTGCAAGTGAGTTTGTGGGTCTGTGAGTAGGCGTGTGAGTGGCTGGATGGATGTGTGAGTGGATGTGCGAGTGGTTGTGTGGGTGTGTGAGTGGGTGTGTGAGTGGTGGTATGGCTGTGTGAGTTAGTGTGTGCGTGTTTTTGTGGGTGTGTAAATAGGTGAGTGGGTGTGGGAGTGGGTTTGTGGATCTGTGAGTGGGTGTATTTTTTTAATTGGGGTTTGGATCTGCTGATCTGTTGCGGATTTACACGGGGCCATGCTGAGAACTGTGGTGGATCTGCGGATCCTCATTCACCTAAAAAACTATTTTTCCCAGAAGAGGGCCTTCAGAGACCCAGAAAACTTCTGGCACACCCACTCACACATCCATGCACCCACTCACACACCCAGTCACACATCCATACAGCCTCTTACACACCCACTCACACACACATTCACACACTTACATATCTACTCACAATCAATTAATCAATCAAACATTTGTAAAGCACGCTACTCACTCGCTAGGGTCTCAAGGTGCTGAGAGGAGGGGGAGGGAAGGACTGCTACTGCTCAAATAACCAGGTCTTGTGGCATTTCCTGAAGGTCAGGAGGTCCTGGGTCTGTCGTAGGTGGGCGGGGAGGGTGTTCCAGGTCTTGGCGGCGAGGTGGGAGAAGGATCTGCCGCTGACTGTAGTTCGATGGATGCGAGGGACGGCAGAGAGGGCAAGGTTGGCAGAGTGGAGTTGGCAGGTGGGAGTGTGGAAGGTGAGTCGCTTGTTGAGGTAGGCTGGGCCTGTTTTGTTAAGAGCTTTGTGAGCGTGGATGAGGAGCTTGAAGGTGATCCTCTCAGTGACAGGAAGCCAGTGGAGGTCTCTGAGGTGGGCTGAAAAGTGGTCGCGACGAGGGATATTAAGGATGAGGCATGCAGAGGTGTTTTGTATACTTTGTAGTTTCTTCTGGAGCTTGGCTGTGGTTCCTGCATAGAGCGTGTTGCCATAGTCCAGTCTGCTGCTGATGAGGGCGTGGGTGACCGTCCTTCTTGTTTTGGTGGAGATCCAGCTGAAGATCTTGTGAAACATGCGGAGGGTGTTGAAGAAGGAAGATGAGACGGCGTTGACTTGCTGGGTCATGGTGAGTGATGAGTCTAGGATGAAGCCTAGGTTGCATGCGTGGGTGGTGGGTGTTGGTGCAGTTCCTAGGGTGGCTGGCCACCAGGAGTCGTCCCATGGGGAGCAGTTGGAGCCAAGGATGAGGATCTCTGTCTTGTCCGAGTTAAGTTTGAGGCGGCTCTTCTCCATCAAGTTGTCGATAGCATACAGTCCATCGTGGAGGTTGGTTTTGGTGGTGGCAGGGTCCTTGGTGAGTGAGAGGATCAGCTGGGTATCATCGGCGTAAGAGACGATGTTGAGTTTGTGGGATTGGACAATGTTGGTGAGCGGTGCCATGTAGATGTTAAAAAGAGTTGGGCTGAGAGAAGATCCTTGGGGGACGCCGCAGATGGTTTTGGTGGCCCCCGACAGAAAGGGAGGGAGGCGGACTCTCTGAGTTCTGCGGGAGAGGAAGGAAGTGATCCAGTCCATAGCTTTGTGGCAGCTCCCGGCATCATAGAGGCGAGTGCAGAGGGTGTGGTGGCAGACGGTGTATAAAGCAGCCAAGAGGTTCAGGAGGATGAGGGCCACGGTTTCGCCTTTGTCGAGCATGGTCCTGTGTTTTCAGTTGCAGCGATGAGAGCAGTGTTGGTGCTGTGGTTCCTACGGAATCCTGATTGGGAGATGTACAGCGTGTTGTTGTCTTCCAGGAAGCGGGTCAGTTGGCCGTTGACGATCTTCTCGATGACGTTCCCCAGGAAGGGGAGGAGGGAGATGGGTCGGTAATTCTTGAGGTCTTCAGGGTCCGATTTGGGTTTCTTCAGTAGGGCGCTGACTTTGGCATGCTTCCAGCTCTCCGGGAAGGTGGGGTCTCGAAGGACCTATTGATGATCATACAAAGTTGGGGGGGTGATGATGGGGCTCGGTTTGTTTAAGACATGGTGGGGCAGAGGTCATAGGGAGATCTGGAGTGGATGGTGTTCATGGTTTTGATGGTGTCCTCGTCGTTGATGTGGGTCCAGGAGAGCAAGACGTTGGTGTGGCTGGGTGCGTCGGGTTGGTAGTGGCTGTGGTGGTAGTGGGGGGTTAGGAGTTGAAGCTGTAGTGGATTTCCATGAACCCATTCATTCACTCACTCAAAGGGCCAGATGTAGCAAAGGGTTTTTCCCATTCTGTGTCAATGGGAAAATGTGTTTGTACATATGGCCCAAAGACCCACAAAACTACTACTGCACCCACTGACAGACCCACACAGCCACTCACAAATCAACTCACACACCCATTCAGATAGTCACACATCCACTCTCTCACCCAATTACAAACACCTCGCAAACACACACACACACTACGACACCCATAAACCCGCCACACACACTCATAGACTCACAAACCCACTATTGCTCCCCCTCATAGACCCAGGCAGCCACTCACACACCCATTGACACCCTCACACACCCACTCACAGACCCACAAAACCCTACTACCCCACTTACAGACCCACATAGCTACTCACACATCCACTCACACACCCATTCATACAGTCACCCATCCACTCACCCACAAAACCACTGCCACACCACTCAGAGACCCACACAGCCACCCACACACCCCCTCATTCTGACACTCACAAACCCACTCACAGATCTACCAAACCACTACCACACACACCCACACAGCCACTAGCACACCCATTCACCTACTCATACACCCACTCACCTACTGAAATACCCAACAATCCACTCACACACACACTAAAACACCTGCTTACACACCTATATTCACACAACCACTCACACCTAGTAGTACAATGTCTGTACAACAAAGGTGAAATTCAATAAAAAACAAAGGTTGCAAGGACATTATAGTGAGGAAATATCATTAAAAAATTTAGATGTTCATTAAAAACAAAACAAATGTTATAGGGACATTGTACTTAGAAAACAGAGTTAAAAAAGCTTAGAAAAAAATTCCAACAGCCACAGCCAGCCAGCCAATCAGAGTGCTCACAAGACAACAGCATGAAGACTCACGGGAAAAATGGGCCTCTCTACCAATCACATGGCTCCATTTTTTATTTCGCTCGCTGGCCAAAATTATTAGCAAATCAAAAAACACTATCTATGGAAAAGCAGACCTAACTATAACTACTTATTAGCAACCGCCAGTAAGAAAACAATATATATATATATATATACATATATATATATATAACAGGCAAACAAGGTAAGTTTACTCCAAACTATGGATTTCCGCCGCCAGCAAGGCCTTGCTCACATACCAGGTGACAGAAAGAACTCTGTGTAGATGCAAAAAGAAACCTAAACAGTGACGAAGGACACAATACCAATAAGTGCACACAAACATATTGTTTTGGCCACCATCATGGAACGTACAAGTTCTGAATATCAAACCATAATAAAGGCTAAACCAATGTTCTGAAAAAGTACAAACAGTAATCAATTTGCGGAACTGCCAAGATGATATGTTTCATTGGGTACAAGATAATGATCCTAAATGTATCTCTGAACAAACTGAAATGCTTCTGTTTGGGAAGTTTAATTGTTTCTCTCCCTCACAGTGGTGGCCACGTATTGCTCTTCCTCCTCTTGTCACTGTAAGCATTGCAAAAAATCCAGGGATCGAATTTGATACCAATCTTTTCTTCTTGTCGCAAGCCTCAGCTGTTGCAAGGATGGGCTAAAGCCTCATAAAAGCTTTGAGAAAATTATTTTATCTCTTACCTTTAGCAGCCAGAAAAATGATGGCTTTTGCTATTTTTTCTCAAGACTAGATTATCATAAGAGCCTCTATGCTAGCAGTACTAAGGCCCATATTTATACTTTTTGACGCAAAACTGCGCTAACGCAGTTTTGCGCCCAAAAAATTAGCGCCTGCTAACGCCATTCTGAAGCGCCATGCGGGCGCCGTATTTATTGAATGGCGTTAGCCGACCGGCGCTGCCAGGTGTGCGTGAAAAAAAATGACTTACACCAGGCAGCGCCGGCGTAGGGAAAAATGGCGTTTGGGCGTCCCAAAATGGGGCAAGTCAGGCTGAGGCAAAAAAATCGACTTAACCCGATTTGCGCCATTTTTTTTGGGCGCCCATACGCCATTAACATGACTCCTGTCTTAGCAAAGACAGGAGTCATGCCCCCTTGCCCAATGGCCATGCCCAGGTGACTTCTGTCCCCTGGGCATGGTCATTGGGCATAGTGGCATGTAGGGGGGCGCAAATCAGGCCCCCCTATGCCACAAAAAAAAAAAAATACTTACCACAACTTACCTTTTCTTCCCTGGGATGGGTCCCTCCATCCTTGTGTGTCCTCCTGGGGTGGGCAAGGGTGGCAGGGGGTGTCCCTGGGGGCAGGGGAGGGCACCTCTGGGCTCATTCTGAGCCCACAGGTCCCTTAACGCCTGCCCTGACCCAGGCGTTAAAAAGAGGCGCAAATGCAGGTTTTTTTGCCCCGCCCACTCCCGGGCGTGATTTTTGCCCGGGAGTATAGATACCACGCACATGCCTGGGAGTCATTTTTTAAGACGGGAACGCCTACCTTGCATCTCATTAACGCAAGGAAGGTGTTCACGCAAAAAAATGACGCTAACTCCATGAACTTTGGCGCTAGACGCGTCTAACGCCAAAGTATAAATATGGAGTTAGTTTTGCGTCGAAAAAAACGACTCAAATTCGGCGCAAACGGAGTATAAATATGCCCCTAAATATTGTATCCATAATCTTCAGATGATACCGAATCCAGCAGCTAGACTGGTTCTAAAACTTCCCCGTAGGAGTTCTGCTTCAAGTGCTCTCCATACTTTGCACTGGCTTCCGATCCATAAAAGGATTCTGGTCAAATTACTTCTGCTCGTTTATAGAGTATAAACAAAAATAGACTCAAATACCATAGTGGGTGGTTTTGCCATTATTTACCTAAGCGTATCCTAAGGTCACCCTCTGGGTGTCTTACCTCCCTCTTTCAGACTAAAAGTTTGTGGCAGAAAGTCTTTTGCTGTCCTAGGGTCTAAAGCCTAGAACCTCCTGCATCATAGCAAGCCTTTCATTGAAGATTAAACTAATTTTAAAAGGAATTAAAAACTTGCTTATTTAAAGCCTCAGACTCTTTGTGCCATTTGCTCCTCTGTGTTTATCTCCTCTGTCACGCTGGTAACCATAAACTGGAGTCAGAACCAGTGGCTAATGGTCATACACACATTGGATTTAAAGCTTGCATTTCACAGAAAATATGTCTAACTGTGAATTATGTCCGATAATTCACAATGCGGAATTAATATACAGGGTGTTGAGTTTCTTTACACAAATAAAAAAGTGAATCATGTCATTTTGTCTTGCTTTGAGTACCGGTACTAAAAACATAGCTTCCTCAACGATAATGCTGTTCTTAAGCCATTAATCAGTCCGCCTGACAAGCTCTCCCTTACGGGTCCATTCTTGATACCAACGAATCATCTGCAGTATATGAAAATAAACTTTGTGAACACAGAACCCTGTCAGCAAAAAGTTACATCCACCCTCATTTCAATTTATTTTCTTTCTTTTGATATTTTTTTTAGTAAACCCATTACATAGGTTTGGTGTACTGGAAGAGAAAATCACATTTTAGAATGTGTGTTTTTAAATACCTTACAGTGCCTTTTGTATTTAAAATTTGATTTATATGAATACACATTGTTGAATAAAAGCCATTTTAAAAAATAGCACATTATCCCCAATAAAAACAAATGTCTCAGAACTTGTCAGACATATGTGCAGTTTCAGGGAAACTATAAATATTAAACAGATGATCTTTCTAAATTGTACTAAAATCAACTAATAAATCATGTAATAGAAAAAATACATAGCAAGTAACACGTATTATGGTACTATATTTCCACTTCATGGTTCGAGTGACATTTATAAATGACACCAGAACCCCTCAATGGCAATATAGGCCCATATTGCAGTTACCCAGTCACCCTTTATGTAATGTCTCTCTCTGATAAATGTATATACACATTAACCCTTGGAAACAGCTGGCACGCACACCAGTTGGCATTGTTCAGTAAAGCTGGTTTATTGTGTACAAATCATCTATAAAACCTTTTTCTGAATATAATTCTTACTAACAGTACAGCCTTTTTAAGTAAAGCCAGAGCCAACCTAGAGAAAGCCTCAAATATATCTTATCACACATCCCTATTCCTATTAGTATGAAAGCTCTATCATTCAAAAGACAGCCATTTCATTAACTGGGCTCTATCACCTGACTAAATTACACCATGCAAAGTCATGCTTATTTTCCCCACATACCTGACTTCACTGCTGGTCTTGCAGTGAAAACATGATCTGTCAGCATGCTCCCTTCAGCAACTGGTCTGTGGGTCTAACCCCTTCTTTTTCTGGCTTTTCTTTAAACCTTAGCTTCCATATATTTCCTAAGAAGAGAGGGGTGGGCACTCCTGCTGAACACATTTGTTGCTTTTTTTGTTTTGGAACAATGATATCTTGTCGAAGTGCAGAGAAGACATTGACCAAACAACTTTACTTCCTTCCAAAATAATTCTGTACAAGGTAAGATGGCCATGTGGCCATTGCACACAGCTCAGAGAGACGAAAAAAAAATTCGCTGCCTTGTTTACATGAACACTGTCAAAATAGTGTTTAAAAAATAAAATCTTATTGATTGTGCACATAGTACCTTTCAAAAAGATAACCTTCAAAATTGTTTTCTAGGCCCTACACCTAATGCACACATACTCTAGTGTGCTCATGTTGTCATACAAACTAGTCTGACTTATACGTAAGATATGTACATCACTAGAAAAGTCCTGCCAGACACAACAGGCCTATTTGAGTGGGCTGGGATTGACACTGTTGGCCCATTTGAACCCCACCACTCAGCTTCAGGAAATGAGTACATCTTGGTTGTGGTGGACCATGCCATCTGGTATGCAATGCTAGCACCTCTAGGTAGCTTGACTGTAAAGGTTGTAGCTAGGGTACTCCACAGTATCTTTTCAAGGGTTCGATTTGCTGAGACAGTGATTTCTGACCTGGGAACACATTTTTTCTCCTCATACATGAGAGAGATGTAGGATCAATCTGCTGTGCTGTGACCTACCGCTTCTCAACGACTGACCACGCACAAATTATTGGGTAGGTGGAAAGATTAAATATGATCCTTAAGAGCATGATGGATTCTCTACTCGAGAACCTTAGGAGGAAGTGGGATCTTATCACACCATGTCTTTTATTCGCCTAAAGACATATTCTATAGATGAGGTCATGATTTAGTCCCTTTGAACTTTTGCTTAGGAACACAGTGTGTGTCCTACTCAAACAAAGGTGGGAAGGAACCTCTTAGACATCTCAAAATAATATGATGGACTATGTGATTGGCTTCAGGAGGTTGATGATGCTATATATGAGTACAGTAAAAAAAACCTTCATATAGGCCAAGAACTGATGAAGAAATGCTACTACCAGAAAGCAGCACTGACAGAGTAAGACCTATAGGAGGTGGTGGTGCTGAAGCCTACTTGTCTAAGGACCTTGGAGGAAAATTAGAGTGGGCCATACCAGGTAGTGCAGAATATTTCTGAGATCAACTACTTAGTGGACAGGTGCCTTGAAAGAAGCCAAAAGTGTGGTCCATGTGAACTAGTTAAAGTTATACCTCTGCAGGGACTTTACACTGAACATTATGGCTATGAAAAGGAAGTTGAGCAAGACACTGAGCCTCTTCATGACCTACTGAATGGTATTATCAAGGATGGTTCTGTGTAAATGGCACAAGCTGTTCCTGAACTTACTCCTGAGCAGCAGAGGCAGCAGACAGAGGTACTAGAATTATATTGTCACTGCTTCCTGCTGACTCCAGGAATGACAGCATTCTGTATCTATGACATAAATACATGGGATAGCTTGCACATGCAGAGCAAGACTTACTGGATGTCTGAATGAATCCAAGAGTGAATCAGGGCAAAGCTTGCTAAAAGGCAATGCTCTGGGGTGATTGAAAATTCCAATAGTCCTTGGGCCAGGCCAGTAATGCTGGTGGCCAAGTCAGGATCCACATGCTTGCCATTTTGTGTGAACTAAAATGTGAATAAAGTGACAAAACATATGTACACCCAGTCCTCAGAGCTGATGAGCTCATGGACAAGTTGGAAGCTGTTTGCTACTTCAACACTTTTGATTTCACCAGTGCCTACTGGTAGATCACTTTAGCACCTAAAGCCAAGAATGCTAAAGTCTCCACAACAGAGGGATTGTACCGACTCCTGGTATTGGCCTTTGGGCTAAACAATGCCTCTGCCACTTTCTAGCATATGTTGATCCATGTAACGTTAGTAAAGCACTATTTGGCCTACCTGAATGATTATTACTGTCCTTAGCAATTCAAGAAAGCACCACCTTAAACACCTTAAATTGATTTAGGTGAGGATTCAGGGAGTGAAACTGACCATAAAGGCAACTAAGACCCAAGTGGGGGCAGTCCTCTGTAGCCTATTTTGGGCATCATGTGGGCAATAAGACAATTAGCCCATTGGATGCCACTTTCCAGTATGTGTTGGAGTGGGAGGTTCCCACCACCCAGACTCAAGTGAGTACTTTTTACGACACACTGGCAACTATGTGACCTTGCCAGTCAATTATAGGACCACAGTTGTACCATTCAAAGCCCGATCAGCCAAGAAACAGTCCAAAAAGGAGATAAGGATGGAAGAGTGTCAGGAAACATTTGATGACCTGAAATGCCCACAATATAATGTGCCTGTACTGAAGATACCTGACTGCAATCAGTCCTTCTTTATACAGACTGACACTTCAGATAAAGAAGTTGGACGAGTGTTAGCTGAAATTTAAGACAAGGCTAGAGTGTCTAGATCAGTGTTTCCCAAACTGTGTGGGTGTGACCAACTAGTTTGTCAAAATTCAGGGGGTCATTCTTACCTCGGCGGTAAAAGCCGTTTACCGCCGGTCAGAAGGCCGACACAATACCGCCGCGGCCGCGGTTAGCCGCTACGGACATTCTGACCCACAACTGCAAAACCTCCAAAAATCCGACCTCCACTGCAGTCCGCCACATCAGCGGGCAGTGGTAAACTGGAGATGACCAAACCTCCACCGCCACGCCAACAGAAATACGCCCATGCCATTACGACCCGCAAATCCACGTGGCGGTCTTTCAAACGCGGTAGTCCATTGGCGGTACACACCGCCGCGCTCAAAATACACACACCTTTACAAAACTCTACCACATTGGACAATGTGAAAGGCACACACCTGAAACACATACACACACCACACCCACACACCCAATACAATATAAAACACACACCCACATCACCCACAAACCCCTACTAACAAAAATCAGAGACGAAGGAGAGAGAGAAACATCACAGAATAGAGAGCTACATCACACCGAGGCACACTACACCATCACACACACCACATAGAAGCACAAAGCACCACACACCAACACACACATCACCACATACAACACCCCACACCTCATACACACCACCCCATGGCACCCCAAAGGCACCCACGCTTTTTGGACCAAGAACTCCGGGTCATGGTGGAGGAAATTATAAGAGTTGAACCGCAGCTCTTCGGCTCACAGGTGCAGCACACCACCATAGCCAGGTAGGCGGAGCTATGGCAGCGGATCGTGAACAGGGTCAACGCGGTGGGACAGCATCCCAGAAATAGGGACGACATCCGCAAACGCTGGAACGACCTACGGGGGAAGGTGCGCTCGATGGTCTCGCGACACAACATCGCAGTGCAGAAGACTGGCGGAGGACCACCACCCACACCACCCGAATTCACAGCATGGGAGCAAGAGGTACTAAACATCCTGCATCCTGATGGCCTCGCTGGAGTATCCGGAGGAATGGACTCTGGTAAGTACAAGCTCAACTACTTCACCCCCCCCAGCAAGCTAACCACCACCCCCACCCTCACCCCCAACCCCCCATCACACATCCTCCCTGAGAATGTCTCTCCAGTACAACCCACCCAACGCCAACCCCTGCATGCCACCACAAACTATGAACACCCATCACCTAAGCATGACCACTGCACATACCTATCCCCCCCCCCCAAAAACACCCTCACAACACCTCCCCCAAGGGAATGCCAGCACTGGGGGACAAGGGCACCCATAAATCGCACGCAATTGCACACACAGAAACAATAACCATACTCTCTTACCCCATGCAGGACCCGAACGACAACACACCGGTCAGGAGGGACCAGAAATGTCCATCCCACCCCCGGAAGAGGCCCCTAGTGATGACAGCAGCTCTGTCGACCTGGACCCTGATGACCAGCCCGGACCATCGGGGACCTCTGGACAGTCGGTTCCCCTCAGGCAGCCACAGGCCACTGCAGACCCAACCCCCTCTGGGAACAACAGCACAGCTCCCACCCAGCGGGCCCATGCCTCTGTCTCTAGGACAGGTCAATCAGCGGTGTGTCTGCCACTACAGGGCACCCAGGGTAACCCACCACCCCAACAACAACAGGGACCTGGGGGCAGTGGTAGTGGGCACACCGTCCAGGGGACAGAGGCCGGGGGAAACCGGGCAACTCGGAGGGCTGCTGTGCGACAGGGGGGGGAGGAGAGGCCCAGGGAACCCACTCTCCAAGAGGCCCTCACCACCATCATGGCAGCCTACCACCACTCACAAGAGACGATGGCGACGGTACTGGCCAGGTTCCAGGAAATCCAGGCACAGCAGGAGGAACGCTACATGGGGTTCAGCGACCAACTAACCAACATCTCTACCGCTATGGGGAGCATAGTCCAGGCCCTCAACCGTATAGAGGACACGTTTCGGGACCATGTGGCATCACACAGGGCCCCTGTCACTAGCCCGGAACAGGAACAGCCTACCACCTCCGCCGGCGCTAGTGGACAGGAGGCCCCATCACACCGACAGGCCACCAGAACCCCACCTCCTGCTGAACAACAACCACCCCGCAAGAGGAGCCTGAGATCAAAAAAATCGACAGAGTAGGATGTCAAGAACCCCGCCAGCATCAGATACCCCCTGAAGTCCTCCCACTGTCCCACATTGCCACCCTGTCAAACCTTGAACTGCCCCTGCTCCATCCTTCCACAGGCATATGGACAATGCACCTGTGAGACTGAGAACTGGACTCCGCCATGGACATTACTCCACCCCCACCCATCACCATTTGACTAGAATGTACCATCATCTTGCACTAAAAATAAATCACTCATTGCACTGTAATCAATCAGGACTCAGCCTGTATTATTTACAAATGTATAACACATTACATATCAATTACGTTCTGTTAACTTTGTGCTGAACACATACCGAGGTCACTTAGCATTAGTCCATGGGCTAACCAAGCAGAAGTCACGCAGTGGGTCATACAGCACTGAAAAGGGAACGGAAAATCAAACATCAGTTTTAAAGTCCTGGGGGGAAATAGACAAAGTTGAGATGCAGGAGGCTTTCAGGAAATGTAAAATGGCATGGGTGATTCTTACCTGTGTGCTACTGAAAATACTGTTCTATTACTCTGTCCCTGTTGTCTGTGTCGTCTTCTGAGTCTTCCTCCTCTTCACTCTCCGCAGGCTCCACAGCTTCAACACCACCATCTGCACCATCCTCCTGCAGGAAAGGAACCTGATGTCGCAATGCCAGATTGTGAAGCATACAGCAGGCCACGATGATATGGCACACCTTCTTTGGTGAGTACATCAGGGATCCCCCTGTCATATGCAGGCACCTAAACCTGGCCTTCAGGACCATGGGCCTCATTGTACCGTTCCTCTGCCCTTGTCCGGGGATTCCTCACTGGGGTCAGTAGCCAAGGCAGGTTGGGGTAACCAGAGTCACCTATTAGCCACACACGTTGTCTCTGTAGCTGCTCCATCACATAGGGGATGCTGCTATTTCGCATAACATACGCGTCATGGACTGACCCAGGGAACTTGGCATTTACATGGGATATGTACTGGTCAGCCAAACAGACCACCTGGACATTCATTGAATGGTAACTTTTCCTGTTTCTGTACACCTGCTCATCGTCTTTTGGGGGCACCAAAGCCACATGGGTCCCATCAATGGCACCAATGATGTTGGGGATATGTCCAAGGGCATAGAAATCACCCTTCACTGTAGGCAAATCACCCTCCTCTGGGAAAATGATGTAGCTCCGCATGAGTTTCATCAGGGCAGACAACACTCTGGACAAAATCTTGGAAAACATAGGCTGAGACATTCCAGATGACATGGCCACTGTTGTCTGGAATGACCCACTTGCCAAAAAATGGAGGACTGACAGAACCTGCACCAGAGGGGGAATGCCTGTGGGTTGGCGGATGGGGGACATCAGGGCTGGCTCCAGCTGGGCACACAGTTCATGTATAGTGGCACGGTCAAGTCTGTAGCGTAGTATTATATGGCGTTCTTCCATTGTCGACAGGTCCACCAGCGGACGGTACACGCGAGGATTCATCCTTCTCCTCGGAAGTCCCAGCGGACGGTGCCTAGGAAGGACAACATGGAGCACCGAGTCAGGCAAACCACAGGTACGTTCACACAGCTTGCACAGTTAAAGAATCGCAATGCATTGAAAGGCGTGTATGTGTGGCAATGCAAGGCCTAGGCCTGTGTGACGCAGTCAAATTTAAGCCATGTGGGCCCTTGAAATGGCGGCTGCCTGACCTATGAAGTGGGACAATGGGATGTGAGGTCAATGCGCTGGCGTGGCACACCGTGGCGGTAGGCGGTCGAAGACCGCTGTACAGAGTCGTATTGGTTAACATTGAACCCTATGGGATTCAGGAGCCAATGACGATGTGCGCCGGCGGTCGCGGTACGCACCGCCGCGGGCGTGACCGCCATTTTCTATCTGATTAATCACTCGAGACCTGATCATCCACAGGAGAGGACCTATACTGCAAGTGCTGCTGTGAACTCGGTCTGGAAGTGACAATGGCTGCTGCGACTGGGGAAAGGGCCCCTGCCTTCATGTCTGAAGAGTTGGAGAAACTTGTGGATGGGGTCCTCCCCCAGTATGCGCTACTCTACGGTCCTCCAGACCAACAGGTGAGTACACTGAGTGCTCCTTGAATGGTCTATGCCTGTGTGGAGTGGGGTGGCTGTCAGTTGGTGGGGTGGGGAGAAAATGAGGAGTGCAACGCACAACAGATGTGAGAATGGGCCACATGGCAAGGTTGGGGAGGGGGGGGCATTTACTCCATACATGCAGAAATGTGACGTTTTCTCTTTCCCACCCTGTACATGTCAAACAGGTGAGCGCCCATCAGAAAATCGATATTTGGCGTGCCATCGCCAAGGAAGTCCGGGCCCTGGGGGTCTACACCAGACGGGGCACCCACTGTCGGAAGAGGTGGGAGGACATCCGCCGCGGAACCCGTAAGACCGCAGAGACACTGCTGGGGATGGCCTCCCGACCTAGGAGGGGTGCCAGTCGTACCCTGACCCCCCTGATGTCCCGGGTCCTGGCGGTGGCCTACCCTGAGTTGGATGGGCGCTTGAGGACAGCACAGCAGACACAAGGGGGTGAGTATCAGCACATTCTGCTATCCTTACGCGCAGTTGAGGCGTCTGGGTGGGGGAGGAGGCCTGTGTGTGACAGTAGGCCAGGGCGCTTTCCGTAGTGTAGTCCCCTCCCTTAGACATGGCCCTGTGCCCCCGCCCCCCACCTCTGTAGGGTGCCAAGTGCAGCTTCCATGGTCCTCCATCACCCATGTGCGCGTCTGTTGTCCCTAGACCTGTTGGCCTAGTCAGAAGTACTGAGTAGTATACCCCAAGTTCGCAGCTTAGTGCACGAGGCACCTGTGTTTGTCCTCTCCGCCAAGGGTATTGACAAGGCATAAACTCAACGTTGTTTTATTTCTCCCCCCACCCTTATTCTTTGTTTTCTTGTGCATTAGCATCATCAGGCGGAGGAGAATTGGCGTCGGAGCACGAGGGAGCTGCAGGTCACCAGGCCCCGGTGGGCACTGACACAGACACCGAGGGCACCAGTGATCCGGAGGGCGAGGGGAGCACCACAACGGGGGCCGGTGGAGACACCAGCGACACGGACACGTCCTCGTTTGGGAGCTCCCTAGCGGGGGCGGCAACATCTGTGCCCCCCGCAACAACAGGTACAGCCGCCACCCAGCGCACCAGCACCGCCCTCCCAGCAGCCCCTCAGTCTTCGCTCCGTGCCCGTTCGCCCAGGAAGGCGCGGCTCTCCTTCGCCCCAGGCACCTCAGCCCCTGCCTCTGTTACCCCTGCTGCCCTCAGTGCGGAGCTCATTGACCTGGTGAGGACGCTCCTTGTTGGGCAGACTACCCTTTTGAATGCCATCCAGGGGGTGCAAAGGGAGGTGCAACAGAGCAATGCCTACCTGGAGGGCATTCATTCGGGTCAGGCTGCCCATCAACGAGCGTTCACTTCTTTGGCCTCAGCACTGACGGCAGCCATTGTCCCTGTCTCCAGTCTCCCTCTTCTAACTGCCTCCACCCTTTCTCTGTCTCCTGTTCCTCAGCCTATCCCATCCACACCATCAGACCAGCCTGCACACACCTCAACACCCAAGGCCAGCTCATCCAAACATAAGCACCACAGAACACACAAGCATTCACCCAAGCAACACCCAGATGCAGACATACCAACATTCACTACCACCTCTGTGTCCCCCACCTCCTCGTCTCCCTCCTCCCTCCCTGTGACGTCTACACTCACACCTGCGTGCAAACCAACATCAGACAGTTCTTCCATCACCAGCACACCCTCCACTACAGTCCTCACACGTGCAGTCACCACCCCCACTGCCATCTACACGTCCCCTGTGTCCTCTCCCACTGTGTCTGTCACCCCCTCTTCCAAGACACATAAACGCAGGCAGCCACCCAAGCAACAGCCAACCACCTCACGACAGCCTACGTCCCAGTCACCTGCACCCAAAGACAGCACACCTGACTCTCCTACAACCACATCCTCTTCCTCCACTTCTATCACCACTACTCCTACCCTTTACCTTGGTCCAAAGAAATATTACCTTTCCAATCTTAACCTCTTTCCATCCCCTGACCCACCCCCTCCATCTGGGAAAAGTCCCAAAGGCACCTCAGCCACCACCAGCCCAGCTGCTAAGGTACAAGTGGTGCATGGATTATGGAGCCCACCCTTTGGCGGCAGTGACACTTCACTGAGCAGCAAGGGGACTGCCAGCCCCCCCCAGGCAAGAGAACCCGGAAAGTGAAGGGCCGCCGTGAGCGGACTGAGACGGCTGCCCCCAAGGAGGTAACTCCGGCCACTTCACCTGCCACAACAGCCAGGGGAGGCAAGGGCCCGAGAGCCCCATCTAAGGAGCGGAAGGGCAGCAGGGCGGAGAGGCCAGCCAGCAGGAGCGCGGAGCAGGAGGGCCCCACACGCCCCATCCCACCTGCAAGGGATGACACCAAAGGTCCCAGGACTCCGTCTCCGAAGGGGCCTGACACTGCACGTTCGGAGGGCGAGTGAGCAGGTTGTCAAGGCCAGGTCTGACTCCCTACACTGACTGAAAGAGCACCGCTGAACAGGGCCCCGCCATGAAGACAAGCACCGCTGAACAGGGCCCCGCCGTGCAGAAGAGCACCGCTGAACAGGGCCCCGCCGTGCAGAAGAGCACCGCTGAACAGGGCCCCGCCATGAAGACAAGCACCGCTGAACAGGGCCCCGCCATGAAGACAAGCACCGCTGAACAGGGCCCCGCCGTGCAGAAGAGCACCGCTGAACAGGGCCCCGCCATGAAGACAAGCACCGCTGAACAGGGCCCCACCGTGCAGAAGAGCACCGCTGAACAGGGCCCCGCCATGAAGACAAGCACCGCTGAACAGGGCCCCGCCGTAAAGAAGAGCACCGCTGAACAGGGCCCCGCCGTGCAGAAGAGAACCGCTGAACAGGGCACCGCCATGAAGACAAGCACCGCTGAACAGGGCCCCGCCGTGCAGAAGAGCACCGCTGAACAGGGCCCCGCCGTGCAGAAGAGCACCGCTGAACAGGGCCCGCCATGAAGACAAGCACCGCTGAACAGGGCCCCGCCATGAAGACAAGCACCGCTGAACAGGGCCCCGCCGTGCAGAAGAGCACCGCTGAACAGGGCCCCGCCGTGCAGAAGAGCACCGCTGAACAGGGCCCCGCCGTGCAGAAGAGCACCGCTGAACAGGGCCCCGCCGTCTCACGCACCGCTCCGCTGGGCCCTTCCTGTCAAGCACCGCTCTGCTGGGCCCATCCTGTCAAGCACCGCTCCGCTGGGCCCGCCGTCTCAAGCACCGCTCCGCTGGGCCCTTCCTGTCAAGCACCGCTCCGCTGGGCCCCGCCGTCTCAAGCACCGCTCCGCTGGGCCCTTCCTGTCAAGCACCGCTCCGCTGGGCCCCGCCGTATCAAGCACCCCTCCGCTGGGCCCTTCCTGTCAAGCACCGCTCAGCTGGGCCCCGCCGTCTCACGCACCGCTCCGCTGGGCCCTTCCTGTCAAGCACCGCTCCGCTGGGCCCTTCCTGTCAGGCACCGCTCCGCTGGGCCCCGCCGTCTCAAGCACCGCTCCGCTGGGCCCTTCCTGTCAAGCACCGCTCCGCTGGGCCCCGCCGTCTCAAGCACCGCTCCGCTGGGCCCTTCCTGTCAAGCACCGCTCCGCTGGGCCCTTCCTGTCAAGCACCGCTCCGCTGGGCCCCGCTGTCTCAAGCACCACTCCGCTGGGCCCTTCCTGTCAAGCACCGCTCCGCTGGGCCCTTCCTGTCAAGCACCGCTCCGCTGGGCCCCGCCGTCTCAAGCACCGCTCCGCTGGGCCCTTCCTGTCAAGCACCGCTCCGCTGGGCCCCGCCGTCTCAAGCACCGCTCCGCTGGGCCCCGCCGTCTCAAGCACCGCTCCGCTGGGCCCTTCCTGTCAAGCACCGCTCCGCTGGGCCCCGCCGTCTCAAGCACCGCTCCGCTGGGCCCTTCCTGTCAAGCACTGTTCACGGTTCACTGTGCCCACCATGCATCCTCCATGACCAGTGGACTCTGTTATCCACCTGATGGACTGTGGCTTTGCACTCCCCAGGATGGCACAGTGGGCAAGCCACCCACTGTAGAGACTTTGAGAGACTGTGGCTTTGCACTCCCCAGGATATGTCAGTGGGCATGGTGGGCCCTTCGTGGATCTGGCGTCGTGGACTCATGTGGCTGTGGTGCCCCCCCCTTCCCTTCCCCCTGAGGTGCCTGTAGTTTTGTCACCAGATGCCCCTGCAGTGTTCTCTCCAAAGGACTCAGGTCTCCTGTGTGGGCTTTGCCCTTGTTTCGCTACACTTTGGCCCACGGACATGATGAATTCGTAAGATGTGCAGGACTACTTGCTTCAGTTATCCACTGCTGTGTAAATACTTTTTTTTAATGAAATATTTTTTGATGGTTAAATAAGACTTTTCTGAAGCTATTTTGTACATAAATATTTGTTCTCAATTTGGTTATGTCATTGTATTTTTTACGGGTGTTTGGGTGGTGTCACTGTGAGTTGTTGCTCTGCATTGGTGTGTACATCTTGGGGGTGGGGGGGTCGCATATGTGTGTGCCCGTAACCTTTCCTCCTCCCCCCTCCCGTGTGTCGTAGGTGCAGTACTCACCGTTGTCGTCTGCGCCGGACTTCGTACTCGTGGTAGATGAGAAGGTAGACGAGAGCAGGTAGGATGTTTAATTCGGGTTCCATGCTGTCCTCCGTACTCGTGGAGTGCGTAGAGGTGAGCGTTTTCCCGTTCGTAGTCTGTTTCCGCCGTGTTTTTATCGGCGGTGCTCCCGCACCGGAAAAGGTGGCGGATTGGTGAGTTGTGATAGTGTGGGCGGTACATTGTCTGCCGCCTGGCTGTTGGCGGTGACCGCCGCGCTGTTTGTCGGTCCCGCCGTGGCGGTCGGAGTGTTAAAGTGGCGGGCTGTGTTGGCGGTTCCCGCCAGGGTCAGAATTCCATTTTTTGGACCACCGGCCTGTTGGCGGTTTGGCCGCCGCTTTATCACCGACCGCCAGGGTTAGAATCACCCCCTCAATGTTTTGTGAGTCACCAATGTCCAGGCAATATACAAGGATTCCTTTAATTCTGGATTTATGATGATGTCATATTCACTGCATTTTAAAGACATATGTCAAATGTCAGCCTATATCTTCTGCTGCTTATTTTTAACAGAGAATATTTTGTAAACAATTGGGCAACCCAGCACCCTGGGACCTGGGTAAATGAATAATGTACAGAAAAATGTTTTGGTCCTTCCGGAAAAAGGATATGAATTAACCTCCACGACAGTGGTTGTACCATAAAGAACTTTCTGTACTGATGGAGTTTATGAGTAATATATCACATTTATAAGAAACTTAAATTCCACAATTTAAAGTAAAGTAATCGAGGTGCTCCTGTATAATGGTGCAGTGTGAGTGAATTATGTGTTAGTATAAGTGTTGCAGTGCTATTTACATGAAAACTGAAACGAAACTGTGGTTAAAAGCATGAAGTCTCAAATAAGCACCTATTACCATAGATGCTGTGAGCCTGCTGAATTTTTCAAAAGCCAATCCACATTTTCTAATACAATGTCGACGTTTCGACCCCAATCAAAGAAATTAATTCAGGCGGGTCATCATCAGGACAGAATATTGAAATAGGATGCTCCTAGAATACAACACAGAAATTATGTATCAGTACTTTGCTCCCCATCTGTTCAGCATCTATTAATTCAACAGTAAAACATATTGGGGGTCATTCTGACCCCGGCGGTCAAGGACCGCCGGGGCCGGGGTTGGCGGGAGCACCGCCAACAGGCTGGCGGTGCCCCGCAGGGCATTCTGACCGCGGCGGTTTGGCCGCGGTCAGAACAGGAAAACCGGCGGTCTCCCGCCGGTTTTCCGATGCCCTGAGGAATCCCCCATGGCGGCGCAGCTTGCTGCGCCGCCATGGGGGATTCCGACCCCCTCACCGCCATCCTGTTCCTGGCGGTTCCGACCGCCAGGAACAGGATGGCGGTGAGGGGTGTCGTGGGGCCCCTGGGGGCCCCTGCAGTGCCCATGCCAATAGCATGGGCTATGCTCATACCCGTAAGCGGGCCCCACATAGAATTTCAGTGTCTGCATTGCAGACACTGAAATTTGCGACGGGTGCAACTGCACCCGTCGCACCCTTCCCACTACGCCGGCTCCATTTGGCGGTGGGGTTTCCCGCTGGGCTGGCGGGCGGCCTTCTGGCGTCGCCCGCCAGCCCAGCGGGAAACACAGAATGGCTCCCGCCGCCCGCCGGGGTCTGAATGACCCCCATTGTATGGTTACATTATCAAATCCATATTTACCATGAGATCACTACTTCTTTATGTGATAGTTAGTCGACCTCTTAAGAGATAGAAACAAAATGTACCTAATTCATTTAGAAAATAAACCCATTTGAAGATGTACTCACCGCTATTTGATTGAACTCAGACACATCCTAGTCGTGTTAACAATAAAACTATACCAATTCGCCTTCCATTTCATGTAGCCCTTGTGTTTTGTTAACAATACCACTTTTTTACTTTGCTATCTAGAGAAAAATTATATATATATAATTAATTGTCTTATTGTTGTTTTCAAGGTCGAGGCTAATGTATAGGGTTTGAAAATGAACCTGAAAATTGCTTTATAGTTACCTAATGGCATCAGGAAGGTCTTAGATCGTTCCATGAAAATGAGCCAATTGTTTAAAGTCCTTTTTATGGGTGAGCGCAAAGCACTCCTCCATTCTGTAATCACTCTTTGGGCTACAAACCACACCCATGGCACGTCAGTCTCTCACATTGGTTTGTAGGCTTGCCTTTTAAAATCTGCTTGCTTTCATTTGTGAAAGGCATGCATACGTCATGCCTTTTCCGGTGTTTAGCCCACCTACATAGCACCGGTAAACTACTAAAAACATCTGAGGCTCGATGTTTTCAGCCTGGGGTCTGGACTACTTTATCTGTTTATTTTCCACGCAGCGCAATAGCACTGCATTTTACATATGGTAAAGCTTTATATTGGCTTGTGTGTCTGTTGTTGGGGATGTTTCGTAATTTTTGAATTTATTTTTTTATTAATTTGCTTAGAAAGCATTCCTGTGTTGTTCGAGTTTGTTTTTTGCGGAGTTTGCCCAGCCTTATCAGCCGAGTCTACTCCACCTTATCGGCCCCACAATTAGGTGAGTTTGCTCTGTTTTACCAGCCCTTCCAAGACGCTGCATGTCTCACATGTGATTAACTCTGCCCCAGCATTCTCACCCTCTCTGAAGCATTAGTCTCTATCAGATGTTCTGCGTATTTGAAGTTACAGCTGACTGCTTCATTCACAGCCTTACAGGCTGATCAGAAGCATCGTTTTATTATATATGACTGCATTACAATTGCATTCTTCGTCCCCAGAGACACCGGTTTGCCCGTGTTTCAGGAAAGTTTTTGGTTTTTTTCTGATGTGTCATTGCTAGTTTTTTATGTTTTACATATGGTAAAGCTTTTTATTGGTTTGTGTGTCTGTTGTTGGGGATGATTTTTGATTTGTAAATTTTTTTGTAAAATGTTTATTTTTTGCTTAGAAAGCATTCCTGTGTTGTTCGAGTTTGTTTTTTGCGGAGTTCGCCCCGCCTTATCGGCCGAGTCTACTCCACCTTATCGGCCCCACAATTATGTGAGTTTGCTCTGTTTTACTAGCCCTTCCAAGACGCTGCACGTATCACATGTGATTCACTCTGCCCCAGCATTATCACCCTCTTGGAAGCATTAGTCTCTATCAGATGTTCTGCGTATTTGAAGTTACAGCTGACTCCTTCATTCACAGCCCTACTGGCCAATCAGAAACATCGTTTTATTATATATGACAGCCTTACAACTGCATTCTTTGTCCCCAGAGACACCAGTTTGCCCGTGTTTCAGGAAAGTTTTTTTTTTTTTTCTGATGTGTTGTTGCTAATTTTTTATGTTTGTGAGTTGTTGGTGATGCTTTCTAAGCTTTTCTTTAAAAAAAAAAATCTTTATTTGTATGCATTGCATTCCCCTGTTGTAGATGTTTGTGTCTTTCTGAGTCTTTCTAGCCTTATCAGCCCATCAGAAGCATTATTTCCCTTAAAATTATCTGAATGTGCCACACTTTACATACCCTCACGAGACCTGCATGTCTGACATGTAATTCACTCTGCCCGAGCATTATCGCCCGCTCAGAAGCATTAGTCTTTCTCTCAACTGATCTGCTTATTGGAAATTACAGATTACTGATTCATCCCCAGCCTGTTCAGAAGCACCGGTTTGTTACATGTGAGTGTTGCTTTGTCACCAGCTCTACCAGCTGGACAGAGGCACTGGTTTATTTCACATGAAAACTGTGCTGTTCCCCCATACAGTTGAAAAACTCTCCTTTTACATATGCAACGAAAGTGTCTAGTAGGCTCAGATTATACTTTCTAAAGCACAGGCCTTTTGTAATTGCAGTAGGTGAAGAGGGGTGGAGTAGGAGGTTTCAGTCAACCACTGTGTGGCATCAAGCCTTTTGTCTAGGTTAAGGACACTTTACTGTAAAGCATTCATACCTCTTTGTACATGTTTTGTGTGGCTACGGGATGGAGACAGCCCTACTGTGATGAGGCTGGGTAGTCAAAGTCCGTGTGTGGTTAGCAGGCTGGTTTGGTTTCCCATATGTACCAGTAATTGGGCTTCTATCAAGTGAAATGTTGAAATGGAAGAAAGTAACCAAAAATAATCTGTAAACTACTTTTATATATGTTATTTTTAAACAGAATGTAAAGTAACTGGTCACAGAATAGATTTGTTTGCTATTCAACCCGGCTACTAATTAAAAAAACAATTTGTTGTTACATTTTATCTTGCGTGACTAAGGGGGTCATTCCAACCCTGGCGGTCGGTGATAAAGCGGCGGCCAAACCGGCAACAGGCTGGCGGTCAAAAAAATGGAATTCTGACCCTGGCGGGAACCGCCAACACAGCCCGCCACTTTAACACTCCGACCGCCACGGCGGGACAGACAAACAGCGCAGCGGTCACCGCCAACAGGCAGGCGGCAGACAATGTACCGCCCACAGTATCACAACTCACCAATCCGCCACCTTTTCCGGGGCGGGAGCCCCGCCGATAAAAACACGGCGGAAACAGACTACGAACGGGAAAACGCTCACCTCTATACACTCCACGAGGACGGAGGACAGCATGGAACCCGAATTAAACATCCTACCAGCTCTTGTCTACCTGCTCATCTACCACGAGTACGAACCCCGGCACAGAAGACAACGGTGAGTACTGCACCTACGACACAAGGGAGGGGGGAGGACGAAAGGTTACGGGCACACACATAGGCCCCCCCCCCAACTATCAACATACCAATGCAGAGCAACAACTGAGTGACACCCCCCAAACCCCCCTGAAAAATGCAAAGACATAATACAATTTTAAATTAAATTTATGTATAAATTAGGTTCATTGAAGTCATGGAAAATTATCGTTATGAAATATCAAAGCAAAAATCATGAACAGTGCGAAAACTATGTACAAAGTCAATAAGTCCTGCTCAGTGTGTCAAATATCCACAGTCCGTGGGCCAATGTCTACCAAACACATGGGCAAAGCCCACACAGGAGACCTGAGTCCGTTGGAGAGAACACTGCTGGGGCATCAGATGACAAAACTACAGGCACCTCAGGGGGAAGGGAAGGGGGGACACCTCAGCCACAGGAGTCCACGACGCCAGAACCACGAAGGGGCCACCATGCCCACTGTGCCATCCTGGGGAGTGCAAAGCCACAGTCCATCAGGTGGATTTCAGACTCCACTGGTCATGGAGGAGGCAGGGTGCCCAGAGTGCAGCGTGAACACTAGCTCGACACAGAACCGGCACTGTCAATGGGCCAGCGGAGCTTGACAGGAAGGGCCCAGCAGAGCGGTGCTTGACAGGAAGGGCCCAGCGGAGCGGTGCTTGAGACGGCGGGGCCCAGCGGAGCGGTGCTTGAGATGAAGGGCCCAGCCGAGCGGTGCTTGACAGGAAGGGCCCAGCGGAGCGGTGCTTGAGACGGCGGGGCCCAGCGGAGCGGTGCTTGAGATGAAGGGCCCAGCGGAGCGGTGCTTGACAGGAAGGGCCCAGCGGAGCGGTGCTTGAGATGAAGGGCCCAGCGGAGCGGTGCTTGACAGGAAGGGCCCAGCTGAGCGGTGCTTGACAGAAAGGGCCCAGCGGAGCAGTGCTTGAGACGGCGGGGCCCAGCGGAGCGGTGCTTGAGATGAACGGCCCAGCGGTGCGGTGCTTGACAGGAAGGGCCCAGCGGAGCGGTGCTTGAGACGGCGGGGCCCAGCGGAGCGGTGCTTGAGATGAAGGGACCTGCGGAGCGGTGCTTGACAGGAAGGGCCCAGCGGAGCGTTGCTTGAGACGGCGGGGCCCAGCGGAGCGGTGCTTGAGATGAAGGGCCCAGCGGAGCGGTGCTTGACAGGAAGGGCCCAGCGGAGCGGTGCTTGAGATGAAGGGCCCAGCGGAGCGGTGCTTGACAGGAAGGGCCCAGCGGAGCGGTGCTTGAGACGGCGGGGCCCTGTTCAGCGGTGCCTTTCTTCACGGCGGGGCCCTGTTCAGCGGTGCCTTTCTTCACGGTGGGGCCCTGTTCAGCGGTGCCTTTCTTCACGGCGGGGCCCTGTTCAGCGGTGCCTGTCTTCACGGCGGGGCCCTGTTCAGCGGTGCCTGTCTTCACGGCGGGGCCCTGTTCAGCGGTGCCTGTCTTCACGGCGGGGCCCTGTTCAGCGGTGCCTTTCTTCACGACGGGGCCCTGTTCAGCGGTGCCTTTCTTCACGGCGGGGCCCTGTTCAGCGGTGCCTTTCTTCACGGCGGGGCCCTGTTCAGCGGTGCCTTTCTTCACGGCGGGCCCTGTTCAGCTGTGCCTTTCTTCACGGCGGGGCCCTGTTAAGCGGTGCCTTTCTTCACGGCGGGGCCCTGTTCAGCGGTGCCTGTCTTCACGGCGGGGCCCTGTTCAGCGGTGCCTGTCTTCACGGCGGGGCCCTGTTCAGCGGTGCCTGTCTTCACGGCGGGGCCCTGTTCAGCGGTGCCTTTCTTCACGGCGGGGCCCTGTTCAGCGGTGCCTTTCTTCACGGCGGGGCCCTGTTCAGCGGTGCCTTTCTTCACGGCGGGGCCCTGTTCAGCGGTGCCTTTCTTCACGGCGGGGCCCTGTTCAGCGGTGCCTGTCTTCACGGCGGGGCCCTGTTCAGCGGTGCCTGTCTTCACGGCGGGGCCCTGTTCAGCGGTGCCTTTCTTCACGGCGGGGCCCTGTTCAGCGGTGCCTTTCTTCACGGCGGGGCCCTGTTCAGCGGTGCCTTTCTTCACGGCGGGGCCCTGTTCAGCGGTGCCTGTCTTTACGGCGGGGCCCTGTTCAGCGGTGCCTGTCTTCACGGCGGGGCCCTGTTCAGTGGTGCCTGTCTTCACGGCGGGGCCCTGTTCAGCGGTGCCTTTCTTCACGGCGGGCCCTGTTCAGCGGTGCCTGTCTTCACAGCGGGGCCCTGTTCAGCGGTGCCTTTCTTGTCAATCAGGGGAGCCAGACCTGGCCAGGACTCTCTGCTCATTCGCCCTCCGACCGTGCAGTTGCTGGTCCCTCCTGTGACGGAGTCCTGGGCCCGTGGGTGTCCTCCGTCACACCCGGGATGGGGCTTGTGGGGCCCTCCTGGTCCGCTCCCCTGCTGGCTGACTTCTCCGCCCTGCTGCCCTTGCCCTCCTTCGATGAGGCTCTCTGGCCCTTGCCTGCCCTTGATGTTGTGGCAGGTGACGGGCCACGACTTTGCTCCTTGGGGGCAGCCGTGTCAGCCTTCTCACGGCGGGCCTTGGTTTTACGGGTTCTCTTTCCAGGGGGGGGGGGCTGGCTGTTCCCTTGCTGCTGGCCGACGTATCTGTGCTGGGAAAGGGTGGACTCCAAAACCCGTGCACAATGGTCAGACTTGATGCAGGGCTGGAGGTGGCTGAGGTGCTCTTAGGACTCTTACCAGATGGAGGGGGTGGGTCAGTGACTGGAACGAGCTCAAGGTTGGAAAGGAACTGCACTTGGGAAGGACAGGGACGGGTAGGTGTAGTGGGTATGGGAGTGGAGGAAGAGGATGTGGTTGTAGGAGAGTCAAGTGTGCTGTCTTTGGGTGCAGGTGCTTGTGACGGAGGCTGTGGTGAGGTGGATGGCTGTTGGGTGCGTGGCTGCCTGCGTTTGTGTGTTTTGGAAGAGGGGGTGACAGACACAGTGGGAGAGGACACAGGGGACGTGTAAATGGCAGTGGGGGTGGTGACTGCACGTGTGTGGACTGTACTGGAGGGTGTGGTGGTGATGGAAGTACTGGCTGATGGTGGTGTGCATGCAGGTGTGAGTGGAGACGTCACAGGGAGGGGGGAGGGAGACGAGGAGGAGGGGGACACAGAGGTGGTAGTGACTGTTGCCATGGCTGCATCTGGATGTTGCTTGGGTGAATGCTTGTGGGATCTGTGGTGCTTATGTCTGGATGAGCTGCCCTTGGGTGTTGAGGTGTGTGCAGGCTGGTCTGATGGTGTGGATGGGATAGGCTGAGGAACAGGAGACTGGGAGACGGTGGAGGCAGTTAGAAGAGGGAGGCTGGAAACAGGGACAATGGCTGCCGTCAGTGCTGAGGCCAGAGCATTGAACGATCGTTGATGGGCAGCCTGACCCGAATGAATGCCCTCCAGGTATGCATTGCTCCGATGCACCTCCCTCTCTACCCCCTGGATGGCATTCAAAAGGGTAGACTGCCCAACAATGAGCGTCCTGAGGAGGTCAATGACCTCCTCACTGAGGGCAGCAGGGGTAACTGGGGCAGGGCCTGAGGTGCCTGGGGCGAAGGAGATGCCCGCCTTCCTGGGCGAGCGGGCACGGAGCGAAGGCTGAGGGGCTGCTGGGAGGGCGGGGCTGGTGCGCTGGGTGGCGGCTGTACCTGTTGAGGCGGGGGGCACGGATGTTGCCGCCACCGCTAGGGAGTTCCCTTCCGAGGACGTGTCAGTGTCGCTGGTGTCACCACGGGTCCCCGTTGTGGAGCTCCCCTCGCCCTCCGTATCACTGGTGACCTCGGTGTCTGTAGCGTGGCCCACCGGGGCCTTGTGAGTTGCAGCTCCCTCGTGCTCCGATGCCAATTCTCCTCCGCCTGATGATGCTAATGCACACATGCACAAGAAGATGAAGAAAAAGGGTGGGGGGAGAAATAAAGACAGGTTGAGTGCATGCATTGTCAACACTGTTGTCGGAGAGGACAGACACAGGAGACTCCAGCAGTACGCCGCGCAATCGGGGTACACTACTCAGTACTTGTGACTAGGCCTACAGGTCTATGGACAACAAATGCACACATGGGTGATGCTGGACCATGGATTGCTGTACTTGGCACCCTACAGAGGTGGGGGGCGGGGGCACAGGGCCATGCCTAAAGGAGGGGACTACACTACAGAAAGCGCCCTGGCCTAATGTCACCCACAGCCCTCCTCCCCCACCCAGGCACCTCCACTGCACGTAAAGATAGCAGAATGTGCTGGTACTCACCCCCTTGTGTCTGCTGTGATGTCCTCACGCGCCCATCCAAATCGGGGTAGGCCACCGCCAGGATCCGGGACATCAGGGGGGTCAAGGTACGACTGGCACCCCTCCTACGTTGGGAGGCCATCCCCAGCATTGACTCGGCGGTCTTCCTGGTCCCGCGGCGGATGTCCTCCCACCCCTTTCGGCAGTGGGTGCCCCGTCTGTTGTGGACCCCCAGGGCCCGGACTTCCTTGGCGATGGCACGCCAAATGTCGACTTTCTGATGGGCGCTGACCTATTTGACATGTACAGGGTGGGAAAGGAATTTTCAACATTTTTCTGCATGTTAGATGTGATTGCCCCTCCCTCCCCAACCCTGCCATGTGGCACATGCTCTCATCTGTCGTGCCTTGCACTCCTCATTCGCTCCCCACCCCACCATCTTACATCCACCATACACAACCCAGGCATAGCCCATTCAACGTGCACCCAGTGTACTTACCTGTTGGTCTGGAGGACCGTAGAGTAGCGCATACTGGGGCAGGACCCCATCCACAAGTTTCTCCAACTCTTCTGAAGTGAAGGCAGGGGCCCTTTCCCCAGTCGCAGCAGCCATTGTCTCTTCCAGACCGAGGTCACAGCAGCACTTGCAGTATAGGTCCTCTCCTGTGGATGGTCAGGTCTCGAGTGGTTAAGCAGATAGAAAATGGCGGTCACGCCCGCGGCGGTGCGTACCGCCGCGGTGCGTACCGCGACTGCCGGCGCACATCGTCATTGGCTCCTGAGACCCATAGGGTGCAATGTTAACCAATGCGCTTTCGCACTGCGGTCTTCGACCGCCTACCGCCACGGTGTGCCACGCCAGCGCGGTGACCTCATATCCCACTGTCACACTTCTCAGGTCAGGCAGCCGCCATTACAAGGGCCCACATGGCTTAATTGCTACTGCGTCACACAGGCCTAGGCCTTGCATTGCCACTCATACAAGCCTTTCAATGCATAGCGATTCGTGTACTGTGCAAGCTGGGTGAACGTACCTGTGGGTTGCTTGACTCTGTGCTCCATGTTGTCCTTCCTAGGCACCGTCCGCTGGGACTTGCGAGGAGAAGGATGAATCCTCCTGTGTACCGACCGCTGGTGGACCTGTCGACAATGGAAGAACGACATATTATACTTCAATACCGACTTGACCGAGCCACTATACATGAACTGTGTGCCCAGCTGGAGCCTGACCTGATGTCCCCCATCCGCCAACCCACAGGGATTCCCCCTCTGGTGCAGGTTCTGTCAGTACTCCATTTTTTGCCAAGTGGGTCTTTTCAGACAACAGTGGCCATGTCATCAGGGATGTCTCAGCCTATGTTTTCTAAGGTTTTGTCCAGAGTGTTGTCTGCCCTGATGAAATACATGCGGAGATACATTGTTTTCCCTGAGGAGGGTGATTTGGCCACCGTGAAGGGTGATTTCTATGCCCTTGGACATATCCCCAACATCATTGGTGCCATTGATGGGACCCATGTGGCTTTAGTACCCACAAAAGACAATGAGCAGGTGTACAGAAATAGAAAAAATTACCATTCGATGAATGTCCAGGTGGTTGTTTGGCTGACCAGTACATCTCCCATCTAAATGCCAAGTTCCCTGGGTCAGTGCATGACGCGTATGTCATGCGAAATTGCAGCATCCCTTATGTGATGGAACAGCTACAGAGACACACTGTGTGGCTAATAGATGACTCTGGTTACCCCAACCTGCCTTGGCTATTGACCCCAGTGAGGAATCCCCGGACCAGGGCAGAGGAACGCTACAATGAAGCACATGGGCGAACTAGGAGGATTATAGAACGGACCTTCGGGGTCCTGAAGGCCAGGTTTAGGTGCCTGCATATGACAGGTGGATCCCTAATGTACTCACCAAAGAAGGTGTGTCATATCATCGTGGCCTGCTGTATGCTTCACAATCTTGCATTGCGACGCCAGGTGCCTTTCCTGCAGGAGGATGGTCCAGATGGTGGTGTTGTAGCAGCTGTGGAGCCTGTGGAGAGTGAAGAGGAGGAAGACAACGGGGACGACACGGACAACAGGGACACAGTTATACAACAGTATTTTCAGTAGCACACAGGTAAGAATCACCCACGCCATTTTACATTTACTTCTGCCCTCCTGCATCTCTACTTTCTGTGTTTCCCCCCAGTTCCTTTTAACTGATTTTTGACTTTCCCTTCCCTTTTCAGAGCTGTATGACCCACAGCGTGACTGCTGCTTTGTTTGCCCATGGACTAATGCTTATAGACATTGGTATGTTGTCATCACAATGTGACTGAACATTATTGCACCTTTATGTGTAATACATTTGTAAAGAATACAAGCAGACTCCTGATTTTTGAAGTGCAATTGGTGATTTATTTTAAGTGCTGCATATGGGTCCATGATAGTAAAACGGTGATGGGTGGGGGTGGAGTAATGTCCATGGCAGAGTCCAGTTCTCAGTCGCACAGGTGCATTGTCCATATGCCTGTGGAAGGATGGAGCAGGGGCAGTTCAAGGTTGGACAGGGTGACAATGTGGGACAGTGGGATGACATCAGGGGGTATCTTATGCTGGCGGGGGTCTTGGCATCCTACTCTGTCTTCTTGTGTGATCTCAGGTTCCGCTTGCGGGGTGGTTGATCTTCAGCAGGAGGTGGGGTTCTGGTGGCCTGTCGTTGTGTGGGGGCCTCCTGTCTACTAGCGCCGGCGAAGGTGGTAGGCTGCTCGTGATCCGGGCTAGTGACAGGGGCCCTTTGGGGTGCCACATGGTCCCGCAATGTGGTGACTATCTGGTTGAGGGCCAGGATGATAGTCCCCATTGCGGAACCTATGTTCCTGAGTTCGTCTCTGAACCCCATGTACCGTTCCTCCTGCTGTGCCTGGATCTCCTGGAACCTGGCCAGTACCGTCGCCATGGTCTCCTGGGAGTGGTGGTATGCTCCCATGATGGTGGTGAGGGCCTCTTGGAGAGTGGGTTCCCTGGGCCGGTCCACCCCCTCTCGCACTGCAGCCCTCCCAGTTCCCCTGTTTCCCCGGGCCTCTGTCCACTGGACGGTGTGCCCACTACCACTGCCCCCAGGTCCCTGTTGTTGTTGGGGTGGTGGGATAGGGCCTGGGTGCCCTGTAGTGGCGGACACACCGCTGATTGACGCGTCCTGAGACAGAGGCATGGGCCCGCTGGGTGGGAGCTGTGCTGGTATTCCCAGAGGGGGTTGGGTCTGCTGTGGCCTGTGTCTGTGTGTGGGGAACCGACTGTCCAGAGGTCCCCGATGGTCCGGGCTGGTCATCAGGTTCTAGGTCGACAGAGCTGCTGTCATCACTGGGGGCCTGTTCTGGGGGCGGGATGGACAAATCTGGACCCTCCTGGACGGTGTGTTGGCGTTCGGGCCCTGCAGGGGTAAAAGAGTATGGTTATTGCTTCTGTGTGTGCCATGGCGTGCGATTTGTGGGTGCCCTTGTCCCCCAGTGCTGGCATTCCCTTGTGGGAGGAGTTGTGAGGGTGGTTTGTGGGGGGGGATGGGTATGTGCAGTGGTCATGCTTAGGTGATGGGTGTCATGGTTTGTGTTGGCATTCAGGGATTGGTGTTGTGTTGGGTGGGTTGTGCTGGTGAGACATTGGCAGGGAGGATGTGTGCTGGGGGGTTGGGGGTGAGGGTGGGGGTGTGGGTTGGCATGCTGGTGGTTGGGGGGGTAAGGTAGTTGAGATTAGACTTACCAGAGTCCATTCCTCCGCCTACTCCAGCGTGGCCCTCAGGATGCAGGATGTTCAAGACCTCTTGCTCCCATGCTGTGAATTCGGGTGGAGTGGGTGGGGGTCCGCCGCCAGTCTTCTGCACAGCGATGTTGTGTCTTGACACCATCGACCGCACCTTCCCCCGTAGGTCGTTCCAGCGCTTTCAGATGTCTTCCCGGTTTCTGGGATGCTGTCCCACAGCGTTGACCCTGTCGACGATCCTTTGCCATAGCTCCGCCTTCCTGGCTATTGTGGTGTGCTGCACCTGTGTGCCGAATAGATGGGGCTCTACCCTAATTATTTCCTCCACCATGACCCTAAGTTCTTGGTCCGAGAACCTGGGGTGTCTTTGGGGTGCCATGGGGTGGTGTGGGGTGGTGTTTGTGGTGATGAGTGTGGTGTGTGTGGTGGTGTGTGGTGTTTTGTGCGTGGATGTAGTGTGGGTGATGATGTTTTGTTCCTGTGTGTTTTGGGGTTTTCGATAGCTGTGCTCTCTCTCTCTCTCTCGCCTTCTCTCCGAATTTCTAGTAGTGGGGGTTTGTGGGTGATGTGGGTGTGTGTTTTATAGTTGATTGGATGTGTGGGAGTGGTGTTTGTATGTGTATCAGGTGTGTGTATTTCAAATTGTCCAATGTGGCTGTGTTTTGGAGCTGGGTGTGTATTTTGACCGCGGCGGTGTGTACCGCCAATGGAATACCGCGGTTAAAAGACCGTCGCGTGGATTCGTGGGTCGTAATGGCATGGGCGTGTTTGTGTTGGCGTGACGGTGGAGGTTTGGTCATCTCCAGTTTATCGCTGACCGCTGATGAGGCGGCCTTCCGTGGATGTCGGGTTTTTGGCGGCTTGGCAGTTGTGGGTCAGAATGACCGTGGAGGTTTACCGCGGCCGCGGTGGTAGAATGGCGGTCTTCTGACCGGCGGTAAGAGCCTTTTACCGCCGAGGTCAGAATGACCCCCTAAGTAATATAGAGTGCTAATCTCATAGTGTGGCAGTGATAACTTAAATTTAAAGAAACTTTGTAATCTGTTCCATACCAATTTGTTCTTTTTTGTATGTGGGCCTAATTATTTTTTTGGAATTTGGTACAGTGTCTGTGAATGAATTGTAGATACCTTTGTTTATGCAGGCAACATATGACAGATTTTTGCCAATATAAACAAAGCTTGCTTCGTGGCAAATGAATATGGAATAGATTGCAACGTTTCTTTAAATTGAAATTATCCCTGACATAGTATGTAATTGGCACCCTCTATTACTTAGCTACATAAAATAAACTGTAACAACAGAATATTTTGCATCTCCCACCTTGATATTATTATTCAAGCAACCTCTTGGAATAAACAAGTGGCAGCAACACTAATGTATTTTCGTCTTTCTCATTTCCCGTGGGCCGGCAGGAGACAGAATATAACAGCTTCTAAGAGCAGATTGAGTTTTTTAATTTTGCTTAGAGTTTGTACAACATAAAATAAACAGTAATAGCAGATTAGTTTGCACCTACCACTTTATGTGCTTCCTTTAATTTATGTGATTTTTAAGGCTGAGCTCGCAAAACGCTCTGTCCATGGTACAATCTCTCTATGGGCTTTTAACCACACCCATGTCAGGCCCATCAATTTGGTTGGTTCCTGGCCATGCCTTTTAAAATTTGCTTGATTTAATTAGTGAAGGCATGCACCCGTCATGCCTTTTCCGGTGTTTAGCCCTCTTTGAGCACAGCGGGCAACTACTGAAAACATACGAAGCTCGATGTTTTTCTTATGGTTTCTGGACTACTTTTTGTTTTTATTAAGTAGGCAGTGCAATCTTGCTGGGCAGTAATCAAGGTCTTTGCAGGACATTGACCCTGTTACATGGATAATTGCACTTTTGCTGGTTACATGAAAAATTGCTCTTTTGCCGATACGTTTCACTGCAAGTGAACTTCTCTTTCCTTTTGTGTGTCTGCTTCGCGCTCATGGCAGCCGTCGGCTTGCTTATGTGAAACTGTTTTACTTTTCAGTTTACGTGGCAAGAAAAGCCCGGTTAGGAGTTTAAAATGCTTATAGCTCCAACTCGAGAAAACGCAAAACCCATTGCATTGCAAATGCTTGTTAAAACATGTTGGCGTGGTCCTCTTTAATCAGGTTAAATGATATAGTTTTGGAAGAAAGTGAACAAAATATAATGAAGTCAGATAAATGAGTCTCTGGCAGCTAAAAATTGCAGCAATCCTGTTGATTCGATCTACTTACTTGGCTGGGAGTCCAGCAGCACAGTGAATCCATTAGAGCAGGGATACTCAAAGTACGGCCCGGGGGCTGCATGCTGCCCTCCTGATGTTTAATTGCAGCCCCCTAGTGAACAGTAGCACTCAGCTGCTGTTCACTTGCAGAGCAGGAAAAAACAGAAAGCTGTGACACAAACCGCTATACTTTATTTACATGTTAATTATAGTAACACCATAGAAGAAAAGGTGTCCTAGAAACCTCTCTTTAGAAACACCTTTAGTTTTTAAAGACATCTTGCACCTAACATGCCGAAACTTGATCAACTCTGCAAACTTTTAAAAAGTGTATTTTATCAACATGCATGACCATTTTACCTTATAAGACCAGATTATATCACTGCATTAGAAGCACTAGCAGTGACAGTTTTCAAACATGATCTTGGAAACATTCATGCTGCCCCCATTTGGAAAACAATGCCATTATCGCCAGGTGCACCCTGTGCTAAGTCTTCTTATATAATTGGAACAATATTCTAGTTTTGTACAGCACCCATCCTGAATTCATAAGTGTCAAGGGTCTCTTTTATGTGGTAGTGAAGAAAAGGGAGGCAAAGTGAAATTAACCAATTGCCTAGTATAGCACAGTTTGATTAAGTGGGGATGCAAGGACTGATAACAGAAAACCTGGTTTTCACATTTTGTAATTCACCCACCAGATGAGTGTCTCTTTCCCTCCCATGTTTAACAGTAGATGTTAATGCTTTGACTTTAATTCTAGGGGCATGAGAATAGAGCATTGATGGCAGACAGAAACCATGGGTAGTCTCATTTTGCTGTCCATGCCATGGAACTGCTTCGCGTCCCCCTACGCCAGCCTTTCATCACCCCCAACCCTCTCAGTACTGGCATCTGTGCGGCCCTCGGGCATGCCACAGACAGAACTTTGCAGCCCCCGGGGAAATGTTCATGAGTACCCTTGCATTAGAGCCTGCTGCCTACCTCATTCCATTTATAGATGAGAACGCCAGCCTTACGTAACATGCACGAGGTTAGCCTCTGCTGCCATCTAGTTGACAAAAAATAGATTGTTCCTCTATTAAATAAGGAAAGTCTACTGTTATAAAGGCTATTCTTTTGAACTACCAGCCATGGTGGTAGCATGCCATGTTTTTAGAGGTAATCAATAGTGTGACCAGACATTTTTGCCGGTGTCAGTGGGGTTATAGTCCTATTGGCCAACCTGTGTAAAGTTCCGCTATCATGTGTATGGCACTACCCTTACACTGACATCATGTGTGTGTGAAGTGCTTGATCATGTGTAGTGTGTGTAATATATATGTGATGTGTATGAGTGAGTCTGAGTAATGGAGGCCAGAGTGATCCATTTTGTTTGCCCTGACTTGACCTAGCATGCACAAGATGAATGCTGAGTATTGTGCTACTAGACTGTGGAAGTTCATTGACTACATAATCACAGCTGGAGGGAGGAGATTGAGACACTGAAGTTGGAATAATGAAGAGAGTGCTATATTTAAGAATTTGAAGAGGCTTTTTGTTAGCAAGGAGCTACTGAATAGTCTTCCTGAGCACTGCTATTTGGTGGAAGGGAGGAATGAGGGATGGGGCTGTAGGGCTTGATGTGACAGGTGAGGTAGTTTCAAGATGAGGAATCTTTGTTCCTGATTTCTCCTTCAGTTGGGCTGATTACAGCAAGGTGTGAAAACCTAACACAGTTTTGTGCCTCTGTTGTCGGTGCTCCAAGTGGTAGACAGCCTTAGTACTACCCCTTGTGAGAAGCATCACGCTACACAAAAACTGTGTTTCAAGAGTGGCTTAAGGAAAACATTTAAAAGCAGAACTGTCACAAACTGGTTCTACCATTTCAGAAGTTCTGTGTAAAAGTGGACACAAAATGACTACACTTGGTTGCGTTTCTCATTTCTGTATGACCAAGGCAGGGAGTTCTATGCAGATTATTCAAAGGAATGCTATCCCACCATGGCTGGTGTCTGCCTGACAGTCAGCACCCCAGAGTTGAAGGGAACATCAACCAATGTCTGTAATTCATACTCAGGGTGCTGTGGCTGTACCCTGAAGCACCTAGAATCATGCCTGCCTGCTGAGACAGGTAAAGATTCTGCCTTGCCCTGCAGGGAAAAAGACTATCCAGAAGAAGAATGACTGTGGTACATTTGGTGAGGTTTACTGCTAGACCTGGCCCTTTCTGCAGGATGGATCATCTCTAGATTTTTTGCTTTTTCCCTCCATTTTCTGCTGACTTTAGGACTCTTGGCACTTTACTACTGCTGACCAGTGCTAAAGTGCATGTGCTATTTTCCTTAAACATAACACCATCAGTCTTTCCACAATGACATACTTAGTTTACGTATAGGTCCCTAGTACAGTGCACTACATGAGCCCAAGGTCTACATATTAAATGCTACTGGAGAGCCTGCAGCACTGATTGTGCCATCCACTTCAGAAGCCCTTTTAACCATGACCTAAGCCTGCCATTTCAAAGTCTGTGTGTGCAGTCGTACCCTGTCATGTCAACCTGTTAACCCACTTTCCAGGCCCAAACCTTCCCTTTTAATATATATAAGTCACCCCTAACATGGGCCCAGGATAAGCCCAATAGTAGGGTGCAGTGTATTTAAAAAGTTGGTTATGTACTTTCAAGTTTTACATGCCCAGATAGTGAAAAAGTACTGCAAGACCCATCTCTCCTATAGGTTAACATTGGGATTGCCGTATTATTACATTTTATAAGTGTAATTTCCAATTGGGAAGAGATGGAAACATTGAGTTTGATGTTTCTAGAATGACAATTTAAAATCACAACTTAAAGTTAAGTCATATTTTAAAATCTAATTCTATAAATGCAACTTGTAGAAAGTTGGCATTTTCTTAAATAAGGCACTTGGGGCCAGATGTCCCAAAGGATTTTACCCATTCTGTGTCTATGGGAAACATCTTTCGTACATATGGCCCTTGGTGCCTTCTGCCTGTCTCCAATACACATATGGGTGGATGACAGCTGGACTCTTATGCATTCCCTTCAGACAGCCACACACAGAGGGAGCTTAGGTGTGAGTGAGTGGGCATCCGCATGCTGATGATCCATCTGGGGCAGGATGGGAGGGAGGAGCTGGCACTTACATCTGAATGGGTTGGGTCCTGAGCCTTCACAAAGGGCTACCCCCTATAGTGTGTCTGAAGTCAGGGCAAGAGGGGCAGGGACTGTGTGTACTTTGAAGGACTCTGTTTGAAGTCTCCCTCAATTAAAAAGTACCACTCAGAATAAGAACTGGACTTCTGACCCAACAAAATCAGTACACTTCAGGACCTGAGGACATTCTGCCAGGAAGAAGGACAGCTGTGCTGCTAAAGGGACTATCACTCTATTGGAAACTCTGCTTGACTTTGCTGGAGTCCTGCTTTGCTGTACCTGCCCTGCTGCCCGCTTTGCCTGGGAGTGAGATTCACTGGACCTGCAGGTCTACATCCCCAGAACCAAAGTGACTCCAAGGCCTTGCTGGGTTGCCTCCTGTTCAGAAGTCTCAGGGACATCAATGACTTCACTCACTTTGCTACAGCTTATAGACTCTGCCACTGCAAGTCCTGCCCTGCCAAACAGTGCCACTCCAGTCCTGGGCCCTTGGAAGTAGATTCTGCAGCTGTAAATCCATGCATCACTGTCACTGTGCCAATTGGAGCCAATGCATCTCTCCTTGATGTCAACGCATCACCACTAAGGACAAAGACATTGCAGCACTAACATCATGGCACGGAACTGGTGCATAACCCTCAGTACCAAAGTATCGCCTTTGCATTGATAGCTGCATGAGTTGAAGACAATGCATCACCTTCATCACAAAGGGTTCAATGCCGCACTGCTGCTCGAGGATATTCTGCTTGGCGTCTGCTTGGCGTCTGACAATGAGGCATCCCTGACTGCACGGGTCAGAACCGATGCATCACCCTCGCAATGTCACCTCTGCTCCTTGTATTGGACCTTCAACATCAAGGCAACCCTCCACACAAGGTATTGTCACAGCAGAACAAGATTGGTCGCTTTAGCCAGCCCGTGCTTGGCTTAAACATTTGACTTTACTCCTATCTAGTCCAACTCGATTGCCCAGGTTGCCAATTTAGATTTCTAAGCAGAATATATATGCAGCTATTCTTTAGAAATTCCCTTCTACTGATTGGATTTTTGTTGTTTTGGTCTTGTTTTGCTCATTAAATTAAGCTAAATTATTCTAACCTGGTGAGGATCATTTTTGCCTCCTACGTTAAGCCTGTCTGCTCTGTGCCAAGTTACCAGAGGGTGAGCACAGGTTAATTTATTTTGTGTAACTGACTTTCTGTGACTAGGATTGTGGTTCCAACTTGGACATGGTGCATATCTCTGTCAACTAGAGACCCAATTCTAACACTTACCTACTCCAGACTGAACATGAAGGAACTGTGTGTCATGTGGGCCCCAGTAATCTATCATCACGAATCCCGACGAGAGCCACAACATTGTGCTCATCATCGGCTCAGGAGGGGGTAGATACTCAGGAGGCCCTGTGCAGATAACATCACACAAATGAGGACTCTAGACATACCATCTATCTTGAGAAAGGTGTAAGCCTAAAAAGACTGAGCAAACCTTTGACTATGACATCATACTGCACCTGAGCTTGGTTAATGCTGACTCCTGACTTCTACAAGATGGCACTGGGGGGCAGCATAGCAGAAAGAGAGCACAGGTGTAGCACCTGGAGAGAATCACACTCAGTGACAATGACTTTTATGACCATTGGATTTGTTATGTATTTAGTGCAACTGTGGGAGTAATTGCTCTCTTTCTTGACAAGTGCTGGGCTAAACATTGAGATTATTGTGTCTCTTGGTTGATTGTTGAGTGCTGTGCTCAAGCACCCCACACTTCTTCCCTGAGGCACCTGAAACTGTTTGCTCTCACTTCCCTGAGAGCAAAGTGCAGAAGGGGATGTACTTGGTCCAGATTACAGAGCTATAGTATGACGGATCCCAGGACAGCAGTGATGAACTACCTAAGACCCCTGCCTGCTCCTGGGCCCTTTGAACAGGGGCTGATAGCATACATCTTACAAGTAAGTCTCACTTGCATTTAGAATATTATTTCAAAAATATGTTATAAAGTAGTGTATATATCAACTACCACAATAATACAAAGGTAGGTAGTTAAGTATTGATTTACTACTTGAGCTCCACATCTGTGTGCCTATATTTAGCCTGAAATAAGTATTTGCTAAAGTTTGGCAGCTGGTCTGAAAGTTTTATTGTATTATTGTACAACTTCCTACAATGTATTTTATTTAAATGCAAAATAGGAAAGGAAATGTACTGTTACTGCTTTTAAGGGGGCAACCTTGAGCATGATGATTATTTGGAACTGAGTCAGAAGTCCAAACCATGGCACATCTATTAATAACCACCTAATTGAAAGATTAGCACTCTAGGGAAGCTGCTTCCCTCATTTGAAGCTGAAATGCCATTTATATTTTTATCACATGATTATAAAGAGCTGAAAAATAAAAACACCTATTCTCATCATAAGCAGCTAGGCACTAGGGAGCATTGATTATAGGTTTGTAGTTTAGGATTACTCAGTAGTTTTGGTCATATACATTCAGGATATATAATGCTTCCCTAGTTTATTATTTTACTTCTAAAATATTATGACCCAAGACGTTATAATAAATATTTCGCTGAAAGAAGCAGCAATATTTCTGCTGTGTAAGTACATAGTCGTACTAGTCGCAAAGGTAACTTATATTTTGGAGTAAGTTGCATGTGTTAGTTTAAACATACTTTCTTGAGTAGCTTTACTGCTTTTGGCTATTCACTATTTACGAGTGTAAAGTTATATAAGAGTGCGGTTAACGCTGCAATAAAAGGAACAGTAATGTGTCTAGCACCACACATAACCAAACGTAACCAACATGGATATTGCAACACTCTTCCACAGAAATGGATGGAAGTAGGGATTTAAAATAGAAGCCCATAGGAAATAATGTTAAAATAAATGTATTTAATTCAGTATTTTGAAATATATGTATTAATTTATTGTTAATAGAGACAAATATAATTAAAATTAATTATTTTATGACAACATATCATAATGACCTTATTTAATATAAAAAGAAAATACAAATTGATTGTTTTAAACAATAAAGTAATTATTTTAATTTCATTCTATACATAACTGTATTTAATATTTTATTCATTATAAATGAATATGAAGATTTTACTTTAGGTAAGATTATTTTTAATACATTTTAAAAAACGTGTTGTAATTTTTTTTTATTTTGGTCTACATTTTAAATAAATAAATACAGTGAATTTACAATATATAACATGAAAATATTTCTACTATTTTTTTCTTATCTAATACATGATTTTTACTTTTCCCTATACTTTATCATAGACAGATTTCTGATGTAATATTTTTCATTATTACTTTATATTTTTATTAAACACTTATTAACAGTTAAGTATAGTATTAATTCAAGTAATTTTTTTATCTTTCATTACAAAATACATTCATTTTATATTCTGAAAAGGTGATTTAAAGGTTTTAATATAAAATCATGAATGTGCTTCATTTTTAGATACGTTGTTAACATTAAATGAATGTATTTTTTTGCAAGTTCAAATAATATAATCGTATTCAACATTATTTCATCTGGGGGTTCATTTTAAGCTCCTACCTCTATTTTGCCTGTAGGAGGCTGTTGCAGTACCAGTGGCAGGTCATGTGGTGTGATGAACTTACTCCAGAACTGAGCTGGAGTATGTTTGCTACTGTTTGGGCTTTTTTGACTGTATTAACTTTGGAAGAGCAGTTCATGACTAGTAAAGGCCTTACTCTTTGGGTGGGGGGATGTGGCTCCCTAAACTCCTCCCTAAAACCCTCAGTTCTCCTCCCCAATCCCTTCCAGTTTAATAGTAAGTATGCCCTTTTTCAAGGCATTCATTCCAGTCCCTCCCACATTTACTACTAAGTACACGTGTTAGGATGTCTCCATGTAAAAGATAGGAAAGGTGGAGGTAGAGATTCACATTTGTAGATTTGTGAATTGCATTTTGTAATAAGTAGTGTTACTGTACTACTAGTTTATTAACTTCAAAATGGGCCCATAGTGTTTTGAGGATTTACAAATACAGCTCAGCATAACATAAAGTTTTCAGCAAAAATTGCTTTGAAGTATAACTGTTGTGCAATCATTGGGCCTTGTGGATGTTTGTTGGTTAGGGCATCCTGCAATGTCAAAGCTAAAGGAAATTATGTTGTCACCTGACAACAGTCAGGCATGATTATAAAATCACTAAGTTACTGCATGAAGCTTTATGGATGCCATGCTATTTATAATTTTTATTTACAGAGTTCTATAGCACTTGGTCCCCCATGTTATCGTTGCGATTTACAGGTTAACATTGAAATCTACACCAGGCCTTACATGATAAAGATAAATGTGAATGAATATTAATGTTTGTTATAGGTAGAAGAGAAGATCAGGGCAGAGTTACAAAGGAGAACTGTTAGGGCAAGGTTCTCGGAAAGATTATTCACTAGAGTAGAGTAGACAGGGAGAGGACGGAGAAAAGAGCAAGGTAGAGGAAGGTGTGAGGATTACACAAGTTTAATATCCAGCAGTTCTAAAATTGAGATAAATGAGATGATTACTGAGTCAGGTATAGTCAGATTTTTTGTTACATGGGATCTCACAGATTACTTTAGAAGCCAAGTGCTGTAGTGTAATTTGGCCCGAGACACTCCTTGAGAGCAGAAAACTACCACTGTGATAATACATGTTAGGCATTCTTAGAAAGAGTTTTTTATTGTTATGCAAACTGTAATTTTGTATACAGTAATATTTCCTGTGACTATACGCCTGATGGCTGATAGCAGGTATAAGTTGATTATGCTGACAAGCCAGTGATAAAGGTTATGAGCCTGATTGAGTCATTGGGAAAAGTTGTATCTTAGGCCATGGGTCTGATCTCTTCATTATGTAAATTTACAACAAAAGCAGAATGCCTGACCTATTTAATATTAAAAGAATATGTTAAAGCCAAATGGTCTTTTCAGGCTGGATTGTGATTACACTGTGTTAAAGCCTGTGAATAGGTATTTTGTTACATTAAATCTTGCAAGTTTCCTTAGGTTTTTGGTGTTGAATATTCACTTTGACACCCACTTGGGGCTAGTTTTACAGTGTTGTAATACTTCTTAAACCCTCTTTGGATGGCCTGACTGGTTTAGTTGCCTGGTCTGTCAGTATCTTGTAATCAAATAAATTCATAAGCAAATGTACACAGATGCAGACACACAAACACACACATAATATATATCATATACATACACAGGGTGTTTCTAAGTCAGGCTTTTTCTGTCATTGGTCTATTTGTGTATCATCACATTCTGTTTCAGCATATGATCTCTTACAGTATGCCACATTTAGTGATCTCAGTTCAGCCATTGACTCTATTGCCCTGTGAGTGACATCCTTTTTCATGATCACATGTGTGCATCCACCTGAAATTGAGCATGCTTCAGTGCCACGGCTCCTGGAACAGAACTTTAGTTTTCCATTTTCTCCTTTTATATTTCCCATTTTATTTCTATTCTTTTCCATTTTTGGGGGTTTATTTTTGTCTTGTAGCTCCCCAGACAGTGCATCAGACTGTTTGCCACTCATGTCATCTGCAATGTACCACATCTCGATCAGCAGCTTGGAACGGTATTGCCAATAGAGTATCATAGTTTTACTGTTACAAGATGGCTGCCTGTTACATGTGTGACAAGATCTTTTACGAGAATTTTACTATGAGCTTATCAGAAACTGATTTCACTCAGGGGAAGAAGCAGCAGTTCATGTTCTGCCCATCAGCCCATTGACAGATGCTGTGCTCAGCTCATGACGTGTCCTCAGCACCTTAATTGTTCAGGTGTCACCACAGTTGTGATTACCCAGGTATGTTTTCAGTGAGCCATGTTAAGTGCAGATAAGGAAGAGCAACAGCAGTTCTACAGAAGTCAACACTGAATGAAGAATGTCAAACTTGGGCTACTTCTTCCTTTGTTCCATGAACACCAAGAATTTCTAGAAAGAGGTGAGGGAAAAGCTAATATGCTGCCTTTTTCAAGATGATAATTTGTCCATAGGTGAATTTCTGAAGTTCCCAATCCCAATGGTAGAGTCTTTTTCAGTGAATTCAGTTCCTGTTTGGGGCATATGTGAAGGAGGCTATTATGAGAAGAAAATTCACTTAAAAGCATTTGTTTGCTAATTTATTGCTGCAACCTTCAACTCATGCTTGTATTATTTTCTCTATTTTTTTCTTCTATCAGTTTGCATTATTCTTCTGGAATTTACTCCTGGATAATTTGCCTGTCTCTTTTTTCCCTCCTGATCTCAGGAGGACTAGGGTGCTTGATGATATTCCAATGTTATCTTCACCTCTTTTCAAGAGTTACAAGATTTGAAAAAGAGGTTTTTCTGTCTTTGTTGATTTTCCACCAGCTAGGAGGCTCTTAAGGAGACACTTGAAATCTTCACATATATTATTCTGCGCAGGGTTGAAAAAGTGGCGGCTACAAGAAAGAGTTACTCTTTCCTCAGACAATCAAGAAGGGTAATCATCAGACATTCTTGTCCGTGATACTGCCATGTTTAGTAGCAGTTAGACCTGGCTCAGAGAGCCTTGGCAAGAGAGAGACTCGCCATGGAGGAGAAGAGAATAGCCCATGAGCTCAGTCTCAGAGAGCTAGACATGAAAGCCATACAAATTGAGTCCAGCAACATTGGTGGCAGTGTACCAGCAGTGTCCACTGGAGTGGTGAGGGTCCGCATACCCAAGGATCTGGTGCCCAATCATGCGGGAGGAGATAATATTGATAAATGGTTTTCTGTGTATGAGGCATCCTTGATGGTGCACAAGGGCTCAGAGATGTACCGGGGGTAGTTTGTGGAAGTACATGCCCACAGTGGGGATGGACATACTTCTCAGACTTGAGGTAGAGGCCCAGATCAAGTATACCCCACTGAAAGTCAACTTTGTTCCTAAATGTAGGCTGACCCCAGAGAAATACCATCAGATGTTCAAGGATGGTCGCAAACTCTGAAACCAGTCCTGGGTGGATGTCTTAGATTATTCCAGCAAGGCACTGAGGGGCTGGATAAAGGGCAGCACATTGGATTATTTTGCTGGGCTGTTCAACTGTCTTACCTACTCAATACCTGTTTTACAGAGGTGCTCCAACATTTGGTAGATAGCAAGTTGACTGACCCCAGGAAGCTTGCTGAGGAGGTGGACCTCTGGGGCAGCATTAGAATGTCCAAGAAGGCATCTGAGAAGGAACTCCCAAAACATTGGTCAGGATTACCTCTAGAAGAAAGAGGTGGGAAGATAAAAACAAGAAAGAGTTCTCTCAAGGCCTCCAAACTAGTTCTGAGGGGAAAGGGTCCCATTTCCAATCTGACCACCTGAAGAAAGACTTTGTTGACAAGATCATTGGTATGTTCACCCCCAAGTGCTATGAATGTTAGCAGTATGGGCACACCAAAGGTGATGCCAAGTGTTTCAAGGGGGCACAGCCCCCAGTGGTGGGCAGACTCTGGGTTTGGCTAGCGTAGTGCTTGGGGAAGAGATACCTCCAGTTAATATGAGGGAGACAGCTAAGGCTACCCTAGTGCCCCTTGGTGACAAGAAAGTGGTGCCCAAAGCCCACACATCTTTAAATAATTCTAAGTACAGGCAGTGGGACATCATCAATGTGTAGAGAGTGGAGTCCCTGAGGGACACAAGAGCCAGTATGACTATTGTCAGGTACTATCTGGTGTCCTCAGAGCAATTAATACCAATACATTCCTCCAGGTTGTAGTAATAGACAACTGGGAGAGCCACTACTCTGTGACTCTGATTCCCTTTCAATGGGGGCGGAGGGGTTCAGGTCTTTAGAAAGTTGCTGTGAACCTTGTCATGCCTATGGACTGTCTGTTAAGGAACCTTCTGGAGCACACTATGCAAAAGAAAGCACAGCTCAAGTCACACCTGGAAATGTTGGAGGTGCTTGATTGGGTCTGTGCTACCCCCAGGTCCATGGCTGCCCAGGAGGAGAGTGATGAAGGTCTGAACTGTAGAAGAATGGTCCAGACAGCTGCCAAGAGAGGAAAGGGCAAGGGGTGTGGGAAACCAGTCCCTGAATGACCCACAGTAGAAGTGGATGGAGCTGGAGGAGGCGTTCCTGGAGCCTACCAGGGAGGATATTGCATCCCTTGGTAACCAGTCTGAGCTTGCTGGATGTCAAACAGAAGGGGGACCCACCTGAGGGGAGCCCTGTAATGCACAGAAGGAGTGTCAAACCCTACAAGGCATGAGGCACCAATCTGAAGCCTAGGCAGTCAGGGATACCTCTGGAGATCACTTCATATATTGGGAGCATTATCTCTTGTATAGTGAATCTAAGGCACCTGTGCATAGGGCAAACTGTGTGTTGGAGTACCCCAATGCAACAAGGCCTTCCTAATGGGCTGGCTCAAGAAATTCCCCTGGCAGGACATCAGTGGCAGGATATGACCTTTGTCAGGCTTGTCACCCACTTGTATTGGCCCCAGGATGTAGATATCCTCATATGCATTATGCACGCCTTGTATCACCTGCCAGGCCAGTGGGAATACAGGGAAAAAGCTGAAGGCTCCCAGGAATCCCTTGCCTGTTGTTGGCACTCCCTTTGAAAGGCTCAGCATCAACATTGTAGAACCCTTAGACCCCAAGACAGCCTTAGGCAACAGGTTCATCCTAGTCTTGGTGGGCCATGTCACAAGATACCCAGAGGCCATAACTCTGTGGACAGTTAATGCACCTGCTGTGGCTAGGGCTTCGATGGGGAGTTTCACCCAAGTTAGGTTCAATGTGGAAGGAGTGTGGGATAAATTACAAGTTCTCCAAACCCTAACATCCACAAGCCAATGGGCTTGTTGAAAGATTTAACAAGACCCTAAAAGTCATGATTATGGACCTACCTGAGCCCATGAGGTAGAAGTGGGACATCCTCTTAACAGTTTTATACCTACAGAAAGGGACCACAGGAGGGAGTGGGGTTTAATCCATTTACGTTTCTGTATGGTCAACCTGTTAGGGGACCTCTCATTCTGGTCAAGGAGGTGTGTGAGCTGGCTCCCAAGAAAACTCCCAGGAATAGTTAGCTACATGCTAGTTTAAATTTTAATCACATCCATTATGAGCTTGGTTACATCTTGGCTATTCTTGTAAACCTCAGGGATCACAACAAAGCGTAGATTGGATCAACAACATCTGTTTTTCCATCTCCTCCAATTTAAATTCCAGCTCTACTGCATTTGATTTGAATTTTCCAGATATTTGTAATGGTCTTACATGTCTGAGTTTTTTTGCTCTGTTTGCTCAATTCAAAGATTGAATTGTGATAGGCATTGTTTAGCTGTTTACATAGACGTTTACTGATCTACATATATGCATTATTTTGAGAGGCTTTTATTTTCGGAATTTTCCCCAAGATCTGCTGCTGGGCCTGGGCTATGATGAAAATAAGCAATAGATGGATCAGCGACAATGTGCATTGGCGACAAGGACGGTTATGCAATAACTTCAAAGGAGCTGATTTAATTACCAGAGCAGCATTCACAGTGGTTAAAGATATAGTGTCACAATTGTGCATGTTCATTGAGTGCCTATCCACCAGATTCCCAGTGCAAAATAGACCCATGCTATTGTTGTCAACTTTGGAGACTTTCATCTGAAGGGGCAGGTATTGCCAAAAGCAATGCAAGCCAAATCTTTTGAAACTTCTGCCAATTATTAATTTAGAATTTTCTCTGATATTCTCTGATATGTCCTTGATATAGGCATGCCACCATAAAGATTTAAAAACCATGATAAATTCAATCAAGAAGGTGGGTGCCCAAGTGGGCTAGTTCGATAGCTGAAGTTGAAAGTCATTTTCATTGGACAATTCCAGATTTTCTCCTTAGCTAGACAGGCTAATGAATTTATGGAAAAATATATACCAGGATAGGGATAGGAAATTAATATTATAGTGTCAAGGTGATATAAGCTGTCCTTTCATTTCTCTACTCTGTTCTTGCGTATTAGCTACTTCTGTTTTATTCACTTTATTGGGCTTTCATTTTTCTGTTGGGCCCTCTCTCACTGTATTATGTCCATTCTGCATTGTATTGTTTTGACCAGCTGTAGAGGGAACTAGAGGGAGACAGATTATATATGCCATGTCTCTGCCACTCAAGAAGGCAGCTATGAGTGCACTTCAAAAGGTTTCCGATGGTGGGTCAGGTAGTGTTACCTAATGGACCCAGGATGGGTGGGGCTCTGAAGGCACTTATCCGAGATGGGGGAAAGTATTAGGTTCATACAGGGGGTTGCACTTTTGCAAAGAATAAGTAGAAGAGAGCTATAAGACCTCTAGAATTAACAATACAAATGGAAGTTAGCTCTGTCTTAAAATCCATGTCGAAATCCAGCTTTTTCTTGCATAGGTGTCAAGGTAGCAGTTCATGGACCAGCCCTCCCCAAATAAGCTTTTATGGTGTGGCCATGCTTGTGGTTAAAGTGTGACTTTGAGGTTTAAAAAGAAGAAACATAGCCCCTAACCCCATAAAGGTAGTTTCTTTAATGTAATGTCAATTGCCTCAAGAATGAGATCAAGTTTTGATCAATTATGGCCTGGCTAAGAGCTTTCAGGGCAGGTGTTTTTCTTTTTTCAACAAACTCATATTTAAATCATCCTCCCTCAATCAAGAATTCCAAGTTATGTTTCCCATGCCTTTTTGCATCTGCAAACACAGCAGGTGGAGGCATGGCTATACTAATTTCAAAAGAACTGTGTTGGGAAATAAAGGTTATGCAAGACCCTGGTGCACAAATGATTTGGGTTAAAACCTTGGTGCAAAACCAGGTGATTCTCTTTCTAAGTGGTTATAGCCTCATTGATTATTCTACATTAGCTCTGCAGGAAATATATATATATATTATCACAATAGGGGAAATGGGTTTATTTATAATGGGTGGTGATTTTAATCTCCTTTAAAATGTCATAATGAATCCTTCATGAATACATAACTAACAAATACACCAAAATCCATTAAGCTTCTGAGAAGGTTAATACAAGAGTTGGCCTTGATAAACCTCTGGTGCGCCGTCCATCCACATGATAAAAAATATACATCCTTTTCCAAACGTTTTAATTCAGCCTTCCGAATTGACTTTTTCTTAATATCACACTTACTTTGTCATGAAAAGGCAGAGATTCTAACTAGTGTTTTTTCCAACCATTCAGCAATAACAATTGAAATAATCATAGAAGAGTTGGATCCACTTTACTGTAGATGGTGATTTGATAAATCTATATCAGCTAACAAAACTTGGGTGGACAATATGCAGGTTTCTCTAGCGGAATTTCTGGTGTGAACTATAGATACGTTTTTTAATATTGCTTCTCTGTTTTGGGTGCTTTAAAGGCATTTATTAGAGGCAAGGTAATCTCTTTCAAAGCTAAGCAGACTCAGCAAGAGAAGGCGAAGCTTATACATATTAACAAATAAGTTACAAGGAAAGGGAACATATGTGCACATTCCTAGTCTTGTTTGGGATAGAAAAATAATCAGAACTCTATAAAATCTAGTGTCGACCCAGATACTGGCATAATGGTTATTCGGCTGGATTTAATTGCAATTACTTTTTTGAAATATTACTCTAAACTGTATTCAGATCTGCAAAACCACGCTCCTGGGTCCATTCATAATTGGCTGTTAGGCATTACCCTACCAACACTGTGAAATGATCATCAAGCAACCATTGGAAAATGCAATCAATTCCTCTTCAAATGCAAAGGCCAGCGAAAATAATGGCTTACCAGCTGAGGCTCATAAAATGTTTCTGCACTAGTTAAGTACGCTTTTGGTTACTTTAGTCAATGCAATCCTCATACTCAACGATATCCCTAACTCCTTCACTAAGGCTGTTATAGTTGGCTTTCTGAAAAAAGAGAAGCCATCTGAGAATTTTATCACCCGATAAACTTACTTAAAAGTGACATGAGTTGAGGGACTCAACAAGGTTGTCCTATGTCTCCCACTCTTTTCCTTATTTATCAAACCTTTGGCCTGTGCAGCTCACCAATATAATGGCATTCAGTCTCTGGTCATGGGAGCCGTAAAACTGAAATTGCTCGCATATTACATGATAATTGTATCTGACTGCCGAGGAAAGGAATATGAAAAACGTATTCTCAAAAATAAAGAATGCACTGGTATAGGGGGGATAAAATCAATCATTTAAAGTTTGAGGTGCTTTTATTTATTAGTACCCCAAATGTCCTCCCTATAGAAATGCTAGCCCATTATTCACCTATTGCCCCTTTTAGATTTCTGTGCATTTTGTTAAAACCGATTTCGGAGATCTGTTTTGTGTAAACTATGTCCCAATTCTGGTGAAGGTGTGTAGGCCATTGAACCAATGGCAGCTGCTATCATTAGCTTTTACTGGTCGAGACACACTGACCAAAATAAATATTCTTCCCTTGTTTCCAATTGTCATTTCCAATAAAGTGCAGCAATCTTTTCTTTTATGAAATAGATAATATAATACGATATTTTATATGGCAGGGCAAGAAACCATGGAACAATTTACAGACATTGCAATTAGGTCGGGAAAAATTGTGCTGGTGCTTCCCAGGATTAAAATGTATTATCAGGCAGAGATTTGGGATTTTTTACCCAAGCTGCTACCACCAATAATTCTCTCAACCATTTCTACTTAGCTAGCACGTTCTCAAAATACCCAGACTCCCAAAAAGGTCTCGATGTAAGGTGACACATATCTGCTCAAACCAGCTCATGGGCCACTGGTAGCTCTTCAGCTACCTGAAAGTAGTTCTCCTAAGTGCCACCTAGCCTACTACATTAGAAGCGTTTTACTAGTTTAATTAATATATTTATAGCAGCATTGAAAAGCGTGTAATCAAGATGAAAATATGTGCGTCTTCCAATCTCATGTTGTTTGGAGAACAATAGTATTACCCATAAAGGGGAATTCCACATTTACAAACCCTTTTTACAGTGCTGCTGGCAAACGTTTCTGACGTACTGAGTTGGTCACTGTGGGTAATCTTGCATAGGGTGGCCACTAATGTAATCTTGTCTATGGCCACAATTGAACTCTGAGAATATTAGTAACTCAGGATGAATTCTATTGAACATATTTAGCTCT